>NW_024582495.1:248956-478689 GCF_018398535.1 Haplochromis burtoni | reverse complement strand
TGTGTGTGTGTGTGTGTGTGTGTGTGTGTGTGTGTGTGTGTGTGTGTGTGTGTGTGTGTGTGTTCGTGTTTAAACAGCTATAATCAATAACAGGCTAACAGAGAATTGAAAACTCTTGTTCTGCACCAAAACTTATTGTCTTTTCCAGATAGACCCATACGTTTTTGGACAATTACAGTGGGCTTTTAATGTTTCTTTGTAATTTTGTCAGTAGATCAATCAGGATGGGACTGAATGCAGGCTGTTAGCATTAAATGAGGGTAAACAAAGCCACTGCATAAATAATGTTTAGGAAGAACATCCATTTTTACACACAGGCCACCACATTACAACATGCTACCACCCATAGCAGCTAAAGAGCCAGATATTTCATCAGGGGGTGGTTGAGACCAAAAACAGATTAAAAGAAGAGTTTGTTCTGGAGTTATTAATCTTTTCTTGTTTCTGCTGCCCCCAAGTGGCCCCACCCAAAGGTTAAATGTGGCAGTTAATAGGAAGTAAAAGTTAACTGTGTATTTATGACTTGCTCCCTTTTACACAACAGTCTTTAAGCTATGTACCCGCTGTCCCTCCCTTTCAGGCGACTTCCCTGTCTGCTGCGAGGGGCCCCAGAGGAAGCCTGTTATCACCTCACAAAGCCACATTGTGTGCATGACCTAACCACTGCTCATAAACTAAAGCTTTATCTGTGACACAACATCTGCTTACTAAATTGACAGGCACGAACAAAGTGGCTTCAAAGTCTGCAAGTCGAGCCATAAACAAGCACAGAGTGTCAAAAAGCCAACAGTCATCACAGCAAAGCCCCCGAAGCGTGATCTGAACAGTCAAAAACCTCGATTTTCATGTGGCCGAGGCACTCAACCACTGCCCTCTAACATGTGTGGGATCCATCAGCACCACCTGGATTTGGTTCCTTGATCACGCTGATACCTCTCAGCTGTAATAGGCTCAGTGTGGAGAGGCACAAACACTCCCTGTTGCCCAGACACTCCACAGCTCTTATTCAGCCCTCTTGATTGGCTGTGACATGCTTACGGCGGCCCCCTGTAGCTCCACTGACATCCACTTTACAACGGCTGTGTGGCACATCTGATTGCACCTGTCAGGCTCTGTCCTTTTAAGCCTTATCCCCTAAATGCTCCCGCTGACCTTTGTCTCTGTTTTCTTCCCCTTTTCAGATTTTTCCTCCTCGTTCTCAGACCACTTGTTACTCCCTCTTCTCTGCCCACATTCTTCTGAGAGATCTTTTGAGCATCCCCCCTGAAACATGTTGATATTAAGTGATTATTATTGTAATGACTGTTGATTGCATGTAATAGTTCATGCGCTCTGTCGGTATTGCTATTTTATTCACGAAACAGCAGGAGTCCATTTCTGCGGAGCAAATCGTCACAATATGGTGTCTGAAGTTCCTTTACCTACTGTGTTTTTCACATTGAAATTCAACTATTTAACTACAGATGCTAACAAACTGCAGTTAAAAAAAAACAATATAAATTAGCTTAAAGTCAACCAATAAGCTTGCTTGTTTTTTTCTGCATATGATTATGATGGTGGCTGCTCATGGACAAAATCTGAAATCATGTAGGTGGCATAGTAGAGTCATGTGAAAAAGAAAGTGTACCGTTTTTTTAATTCTGGGTTTCTTCATATCAAGACAAAATTTAAAAAAATATCTGGTCATCTGGAAGTCTTCAAATTGTTTAACCTACATAAGATACATTACACCATGCCGTTATTTTTCTAACAATAACTAAGGCAAAAAAAAAAAAAAAACAATGCTTGAGCTAATTGTTTTCTGTATGACTTTATCAGTCTCCCACTTTGTTACAGCTGTTTCAGTTCACTGAGGTTTGCAGGTATTGATCTTAAGGTCCCACCACTGCATTTCAGTCGGGTTAGGGTTTGGACTTTGACACCTTGACTCTTTTTCTTTTCAGCCATTGTGTTACAGATTTACCCCCGAGCCCAGTTTGAGCCAAGCTTCAGGTGTCAGGCAGACAACCTTATATCTGATTCCACAATACTTCGGTCCACAGAGGTGTTCACGGGCCACTCAGTGGCTGCAAGGTGCCCAAAACAAGCCCAAATCACTGTGCTTCACAGTTTGTGCGAGGTGTTTGTACTCATATGACTTGCTCCGTGTTTTATTTGTTGTTGCTTTGTGTTGTTTTACCAAATATGGTGCTGTATATTGTTGTTTTGTTTTGTAAAACCGGATCATTTAACAAGTGATATTTTTTTCTCTTATGAATATAAATAATCGGTATGAGCCAAAAGCTCACACTTCAGACTCCTCTAAGAACGTTTTTTTTTTTTACTTCTAACTTTGCATGATATCAGCGAGATCCCTAATATGCTCATCCCAGACAGTCAGAGCAATGCTGGCTTAAGGGAGGAGCTAAAACTTTATGAATTTCCTTCTGGGATGATTAAAGTTATTCTTATTGATTTTAGTCTTAGCTCGTTTTGGCATTAACTCCAAGTAGGTCCTGCCCTTCCTCACATGTAGCATGCAGCAACACATAATCTACTTCAGATGTTTTTTCACTACATTAAATAGTCTGCTAGGGTACAGCCTGGGTTAAACAGAGAGCAGACCAAACAAGACACCCATTCGCTTGCTCTGAATTCTCCAAACAATGATCTGCACTCTTCTCACATGGGACAAATCTTACATTACAGATTTTGTATTAGTCAGGTTAAAGACCCTTTAATGCACTGGTAATGTCTGAAACTCATAGCTACAGTGAATAAGCTTTAGTAAGGTGCTGGGCTGCCATATGCCATAACAGCTCCAGTAATCTTTGGCACTGATTGGGCAGAAATGTTTTACTGTAGGATAAACCAAGAGATAAATTCACTTTGATCCACAGCTATTACTGACTGAATTTAGATTTTTTTTTTCAGGGTTCAAAGACTTCAAATCATTCAGTCCAGCAGTTTAACTAGTTTGTCACAGATTTGAACATTACTATGACAGGATTATGGACATAATGATGTTTGTAAATGTAAAAGGTGTTTTAAAGCAATAAAATAAATATAAGATAATTATTTAACACCCTAAAATAATCTATATGCATGATTAATGACATTAATATGATATGATGTTCCGTATATGTGTGAATATGGGTACAATGTATAGACTGAAGATAAACATTGGCTGTGTTTTCCAGTGAAAATTAAATGTGAATTTTAGAAATGTTAGAAATTGAAGTGTTTTAAAGTTTTTCTTCATACAGCAACACTAAAATAAAAAACAACTAAACTTTGTGATTGCATTTACATGTCATATTAAAATGTTATTTTATTTAAGGAAACATTTTCTTAAATGCAAAAATATATGAACAATCTCAAGTACAGTCAAAGTTCAGTGTAAATTAAAATAAGATGTATATGCAATCTAATCAAAGGCGGTACATTTGGTGTGTGTTCATGTTTTTGTGCATGTGTGTGTGTCTGCATGTGTAAGTGTACACATGAATGAGTGAGGCTGTGTCTATAAGCCTTTAAGGGAGTATGTGATGGCTGCAATGAAGAAAAGCGAACAGATCAGGATTCTGAAGTTTCCTTTTTTTATTCAGACAAAAAATAGAATAAGTCAGGGAACATGTCTCTGACCTCTGAGCGTTTTCATGGGGTAAAAGATACTTTTCAAAAATTAAAACCTATGCTGAAAGCGATAACCAATCCCTCTCTTCTTCTGTTCCTACACCACTTCTTTTTTCCACATGTGCTGTTTTGCTTTTTTACAATTACTCTTGTCACGAAACAGTTGCAGCAGGGACATTTTTTCCTTTTGAGGGCCAAAATAAATTAGCTGGAACAGTGTGAAGAAACAGAAATGTTGGAATGTTATTTAGGTAAGAGCTGCTGTTAGCATGCTTCTCTTAGATCAGATTAGCAAATCTATCGCCTCTGATCATGCATCCCATGAAATATTTGAGTAGTTTTTGTTGGGTTTGTGGTACTTTTTGCTCCTTTTGTGGGAACGGTTATAATCAACACTCTTCCTTTGTTTTGACCCAGCAAACAGTGAATACACAAAGAAATCTCCAAATGAGCTCATCTTTAACTCACATTTTATCATTCTTCTCATTTAACACATTGCTAAGACATTAACCACATAAAGAAAAGTGAAAATGCCGTGATTTCCTTCTCTCCACTGCGATAATCCCCGACTTTGGGAGGATGGGCTAGCCGTGAGGTTGCAAGACAAACAAAGCCTACCCTGACCCCGTGACCCCACTGTGGGATACAGCTCACCACAGATGGTGCAACAAAGACCTTCATAAAAAGCCCTTCAGGGGTAATTTCTTGTTTTCACTTACTAAAACAATATTTCGCATTTTAAGAGCGTTTTACATAGATTTTATAGTAGAGAGCCATGGCACTCAAAGAATCATGAATTTAAATCTGTGGGAGAAATATGTAACTGCAAAGGTGGTGCTGGGAGTATTTTAAGGTGGAAAAAATGTGCTTTATAGCAGACCTTTTTATGCCTTCTTTAAATCAAATTTGACAGGTGATCCTAGACATGGACTTTTTATGTCCCTGTGACCAATGAAATAAAAATTAATATAGAAAAAAGTCTCAAAATAACAACACAAGTAAGTATTAAGTTGCCTCTCAAGTGGCAAGACATGCTACTAGGAGCATTTTGTTGCTCCACGGAAAACACGGCATGGGCACACTGCCTTAGCTTAATGCCTTTTACTTGATTTATATTTATTGCAACAAAAAATCAGACACAGAAATTAACCTCTGGACAAAACTTCCACCTTAAACAACCTCCAAAAACTCAATCAGTTACAGTCTAAAAGTCTAAAAAGGCAATACCGAATAAACTATGATCATGGTAGCACCAGATCAACTTTTCATTGACTGAGCTATAATGGACATTTTGGAAAAACAATGCATCATGGTAATGATGTGAACGTCCTACTCTACCAGACACCAAGTGGTGTCACCTGACTATTTTACTGACAGCCTTTTTTCAGTCTTTAAGCAGTAAAAATTCTCATTAAATGCAGTTTTTAATCCTAATCCCTATTTTGTTTATTACCTTCTGTCACAATGTGGCTCATAAGGCTATAACAAAAGGGCAAGACAAATTGTTTTTCCTGTATTTTATCAATAATCAGTTAATACAAAAGCAAAAGCAACTTACAGTTATGTGAAAAAGAAAAAAAGGTTTTAAGGGTTTTCCCCCCCTGTTTTATCAGGATAAGGTAAAAAAAATAAATAAATCAGCTGGTCCTTAGCAAGTTCTAAAATGATTGGTCTCTCACATTGTTGTGGAGGAAGCCTGGCAGCATTGCTTCAGTTTATTGAGGTTTGCTGACGTTCGTTTATGCACTGCTCTCTTGAGGTCCCACCATAGCATTTATGGACTTTGACTGGGGCATTGCAACACTTTGGTTCTTTTGTTTTTCAGCCATTCTGTTGTAGATTTACTCATCTGCCTCAGTTTCTCTGAGCATTGCGGTCTAACCTCGGGGTGGAGTTGTTGGGTCATCCACTCCTGGGAAGACTGGAAACTGTGGACTTGCAGTTGTTTGGAAATTACTTATACTTTCTCAGATTCATGAGCAGCAACATTTTCTTGTCTTTCATCCTTGTCAAGGTGTTAAGACTCACCTGACTGCTTCAGACCAGCAAACTGACAAAACGTCTTCCTCCTGTTGATCAGTTTATCAAGTGCAACATTGTCTGGCTGATGCTTACCGTCATTTGGTATAAGTACGGATGTACTTAGTTTTTCACACTCCTTTTGCACTTTGCCTCCATGTTTTTGTTAAATGAATAATGCCACCTTGTAATATGTCATGTGTCATAAAACCTTTGTCTGAGGTTTTATTTACCTAATTTTAGAACCTGCTGAGTTCCAGATAATATTTTATTGTGTCCGGAGAGTGTGCTTTCTAGTTCACATTGTTGTAAATACATGACCAAAACCAAAACCAAAATAAAACTAATGGTGCAAGGAAACAACATGAAGGAACAAGAAACTAAGAGGTCATGTGACACAGCAGCAAAAGAGGAAGTGAAGCCAACCGATTTCTCCGGTGGCGCCAATAATTCCTGTTTAACTCACCATGGACCACATGACGCACACGCACTGGGGTAACTCTGAGATATTTCCTCCTGAGCATTGTTTTAAAATTGTTTGAAATCTATAAAATATGAAAACACTCATTAATCACCACAATATTGTAACCAAACAGTGCATAATAGTGCGAGTCTATTAAAATTGGGACTTTCATTTCAATTTTACAAAGTGCATTTGTAATATTTAAAGTTTTAAACTGTGAATATAAGAATAATGTAAGAATAAAAGAACTCTTTCACTCATTATTGTGTCATATTAATGCCTTTTATAGTACAATATTCAATAACAGTGCATCAGTTATAACAGAGGAAAAACTCTATGTTAATCTTAAGTTTTTCATTTAAGCTCTGTTACAAAGCAGGGAAACAGGGTTGTTACATCAACTAGTTTGATTGTACTCATGTCCTTTTTTGCTAATTGCTGGGAGTAAAGTGTATTAACATTTTCTGCTTCACCAATATGCAAACTATCCTGGTGATAACAGCAGAATACAGTGGTTGCATGTGTTTATCCTGGATTTAGAACCCTTGCTTTGTTAGGTGGACATATTTTCTTCATGCTGTGCTTTAAATGTCAATTACATTTCATCTTAACATAGTTATGTTGAATCTATATGTTTCCATGGTTTGTGTGCCCCAGTGGTGGGACATGGGATAAAAACAGAAAAGCTCCAACCAGGCTCTCTAAAGTCTCTTATAGTCATTTTAAAATGACAAGGATCACCCTGAGCAGTCTATATTTCTTTGCTCTACTCATGATGGGTCCTTTTGCCTACCTGTCTATAAATGCAGCAAAACACATATTGTTATTTTGGAAAGTCTGTTAGCTTTTAGTCTAGTTGTGGCAGATTACACTGTGGTATTACACAAGTATTACAAGTACCAGGACATTTGGGCTGTGAGAAGTAAAGAACTGTGCAACTTGATTTAAAAAACAAATAAAAAAAGAGGGAGAGAAACTAATATGTAACAGAACAAAAGCCCAAATGTGAGCTTAATGCAGCAGAGGTCAGTGTTTCATTTTCTTTTCTGAGGTCACAGATGACAAATGACAGACACTGCTTTTGTATCATTTTAATTTTTTTTTACTTCTCAACATGTACATCAAACATTGCTTTTGTTTTTAATTAATTAATTATTTTTTTACTTTTTGATGCTTTTGCCACTTTTGTCACTTTTGCCAGTAAGGACACAAGAGAGATTCTTGTTAGTATCAACCGTTATGTTTGACTGAACAAAATATGACTAAATATCAATATGTATCATTTAATACTGCCATCTGTAGCTTTAGCTGGCTATATTTGAATTTATTTTGCATTTGGCATGCTTAGCTTTAGAGTTTAGCATTTGCAGCTATGATGGGAATACACTTGGATTAACAATTATCTGGAGCGCTAATGTTAGCTTCTGACACAATTAATTCCCAAATATGTTAACTAGTATTATTTTATTTGAAGTTGGATAAAATTACAGGCAGGTTTTAGGACCACCTTCAGGCACAAAGGCTTTTTTCTTTATAAAAAAAAAAAAAAATAGCACAAAGGCTTTTAATTGTAATCCCACAGTCTTCCCCTTTCTCAGATCCTGGAGCTGCAGTCACCCTTGCTAGCCGCTCAGCCTGTGCCTGTTAGCCAGCCAGTTGGAGTCAGCTGTTACTGTTGACTGGTCAGCTAGTACTATCAGAGGGTTACTCACTGAAAGCTGGGCAGTCAGATGGTGCTGTTAGGACTATATGCCTCTGCTCTACAGAAGGTTTATAAGATGTGTGAAACAGTTCAGCCACATTATTTATTTATTTTTTTACCAGGGAAATCATGAAATGACACACTGAATCTGATTCATGTGAAACACTTTATTTTTTAAAGGAATAAAAGACAGACATCCTTTAATCAGCTATGAAACTTGCTGGTCTAGTTTATAGTCACAAATTATTGAGACATCCAGATTTAATTAATTAATTTTATTTATCATGAAACTGCAACTTGTGTGATGTCATGGTCTGTGAATGTTGTTGTTTTTAGTCCTCATTTTTTCATATTTGAGATTTTTTCTTTTTTTTATTGCAGCTAGAGTTAGTTCTTGATATTTTGGAATCCTAATTTCTGTGTAGCGTCATTGCCTTTGGTAGAATTTGCGTGTGTGCTTGTCATTCTGACTGTAGACAGGATCGTTTTAAAAGAATTCTAGTGAATTTTGAACAAACTGTAGAGTGGGGTCATGTTAGCAATCCATTAAAACGTCCACCAGTGTCTTCATGGTCAACTGGTTGAAAGTTGAAAAAAGCCTTATTACTTAGAAACTATGATTATTACAAGTGTGGTGTGCATTGTCAACAAATAGTAGGTACCAAAAAATATTTAAACTACAGTTTTTATACTTGACCTCTGACCTCTCCTTCAAGGTCAATAGATTCATCTGAAGGCTAAAGTGGCAATAATGCTATAAAGGCCAATTAAAAACTATATTAATTAGAAATATCCTGTCTCAGAGTGATGCTGAAAAACTAGTTAATGCATTTATTACTTCTAGGCTGGACTAGTGTAATTCATTATTATTAGGATGTCCTAAAAACTCCCTGAAAAGCCTTCAGTTAATTCAAAATGCTGCAGCAAGAGTACTGACAGGCAGTGTTGGTCAAGTTACTTGAAAAAAGTAATCAGTAACTAATTACTGATTACTTCCCCCAAAAAGTAATCCCGTTACTTTACTGATTACTTATTTTCAAAAGTAATTAATTACTTAGTTACTTAGTTACTTTTTTAAAACACGATTTACAACCTGAATAGGTGATAAAGCGATAGATCTTTCAGCCCAATTCTACTTTTTCTACATAATCCATCATACAAAATGTAATCAAATGGAGAGGTCCCTTTTTAAAACTTGTTTTATCAGTTTTAATCTTTTAACTTTATGCATCAAGCAAAAATTTAATTATATGCAACATTCTCTGACTTGAATAAATTAGTTTAACATTTAAACCTATTTTTCTGCACATTCCAGCACATAAAATAAAAGATTTTTTGTGTTTACACTCACTCTTTCAAATAGATGCAAGTAAAACACAGCAGAAAATAAATAAAGTCAAAGACTCAGCGGTCCTGTTGCTCTATTTTCACCTGTAAAGCAGGACTGCGGTAGGCGGAGGTTTACCCTGGTGCAGGTGTGCCGCGGTCAGTTGAAGAATCCACGAGTTTCTCTGTGAGTTTCCCATTACGTCATTGCGCACTCGGTGCTTGCTTGGAAGTTTAGGGGGTTTTTTCGCTGTAAAAAGAAGTTTTCTTCCCACGCACGATGGACACTAATGTTTTTGTCACTTTTTATGGAATCAAACTCAAAGTAAGGTCAGTACTTCCACGCTTTAAACGCTGCACGCTCATACTCTCTCCCACAATGTGATCTATTGTTGATCTGCACACAGCTGTTGTCACTAACGACACATTCGCTTACGTCACTGTCGTGAGACATTCTCGCAAAAAATCACGGTTTTAGTAACGCAGTAACGCAGCGTTCCTACGGGAAAGTAACGGTAATCTAATTACCATTTTCGCAATTGTAATCCCTTACTTTACTCGTTACTT
This sequence comes from Haplochromis burtoni, assembly GCF_018398535.1. Classification (NCBI taxonomy): domain Eukaryota; kingdom Metazoa; phylum Chordata; class Actinopteri; order Cichliformes; family Cichlidae; genus Haplochromis; species Haplochromis burtoni. Next base: position 468,997 of record NW_024582495.1, on the reverse strand, counting down.
GAAAAAAGTAATCAGATTACAATAACACGTTACTGGTAACGCGTTACTGCCCATCTCTGCTGACAGGGACTAGAAACAGAGAGCATATTTCTGCTGTTTTGGCTTCCCTTCATTGGTTTCCTGTTAAATCCAGAATTGAATTCAAAATCCTGCTCCTCAAATACAAGGTCTTATTTAATCAGGCCCCATCTTATCTTAATGACCTTGTAGTACCATATCACCCCATTAGAGCACTTTGCTCTCGCACTGCAGGCTTACTTGTTGTTCCTAGAGTATTTAAAAGTAGAATGGGAGGGAGAGCCTTCAGTTTTCAGGCCCCTCTTCTGTGGAACCAGCTTCCCATTTGGATTCAGGAGACAGACACTATCTCTACTTTTAAGATTAGGCTTAAAACGTTACTTTTTTCTAAAGCATATAGTTAGGGCTGGACCAGGTGACCCTGAATCCTCCCTTAGTTATGCTGCAATAGACGTAGGCTGCTGGGGGGTTCCCATGATGAGTTGAGTTTTTCCTTTTCAGTCGCCTTTCTCACTCACTATGTGTTAACAGACCTCTGCATTGAATCACATTTGTTATTAATCTCTGTCTCTCTTCCACAGCATGTCTTTTATTCTGTCTTCCTTCTCTCACCCCAACCGGTTGCGGCACATGGCCACCCCACCGTAAGCCTGGCTCCCGAGGTTTCTTCCTGTTAAAAGGGAGTTTTTCCTTCCCAATGTTGCCAAAGTGCCTGCTCAAACGGGGTCATATGATTGTTGGGTTTTTCTCTGTATGTATTATTGTAGGGTATACCTTACAATATAAAGCGCCTTGAGGCAACTGTTGTTGTAATTTGGCGCTATATAAATAAAATTGAATTGAATATTTCTTCTTTTTTTTTTAAATTTATGATCAAGAACTTTTTCTAATTAATATTTTCCAGTAAAAATTTAAGCACAATTTACTAAATAATGGAATGAATGCTACACATGGACTATATCCACATTTAAAAAAAATAATGGAAAATAGTTGTACTTAAAATTATGTCAAGTATAATAAAATGGGTTTCAACAGAGCAAAGAACAAAAGCTTTTACTGCACTATAAACTTTTTAATATACATTTATAGGCAACATGATCAGTTTTTGACATCAATATGGTTCTTAAGTAAAACTTGATATCTGAGTGTTTCATAGTTTTAGACTAGTCGGTAAGTCTAATTTTTTTTCCTCGTTTAGTCGACTAAGAAATTACTGGCCTGGAACATCTCTATCTACTATTAATGGAAGTGTTTATTACAGTGTTTTCATTTTAACACCTGCAAAGCCAGGCTTCTACCTTTCTACCTATAAAACCCGAGAGCAGCCAAATACCTCGTACCATGCATTGTTAATGTTGCATGTTATAATCCAAACAGACAATAAAGAAGGAAAACAATTAAAATAAACCAAAGTTATATATGATATGAAAATATGCTACTAGAAAAGATGTTCACATATTATTAAATATGACAAATTAGAAAAACTAAACTAAAACTACAACTGACGAGTGGCACATTGTGCCATGCATTATGAATGCTGCACACTGTTCGAACCACTTCAATAAAAATTCAGTTAAAAAATTACGCATCATCTAGCCTTTTCTTCTGTTTATCTGACGTTGGGTCACAGGGGCAGCAGCCCAGACTTCCCTCTCAGCACATTCCTTCCAGCATATCCTGGGATACATCAAGGTGTACCCAGGCCAGTTGAGAGATAGCATCTTTCCATCTTCTCTTGGTCTATCCTGGGTCCTCCTCCCAGTAGGATGTGCCCGGCCGGAACACCATCCCCAGCCACTTCAGCTGGCTCCTTTCGATGTGGAAGAGCAGCGGCTCAACTCTTCCTACTCCGCCCCTTCCAAATGACTCAACTTTTCACCCAATGGGAAAGCCCATCCATCCCTCAGAGAAAGTTAATTTTCGCCACTTGTATCCACGATCTTTAAAAGAACTAATTATAATAGTGTTAACATTATATATAGATTAACAGATTTATGGTGTTTCTCAAGATAGATGGTCGATCTGGTGGCGGTTGGCTGCATAGGATTTAGGACACAACAACTTAGCGGCATTGGATATCAATTAAAATGTAAAACAATCAGATTAAGTGAACTCTGGTACCGTCTATAGTGACAATTAGTTGTCTAGTTGTATGCTCATGCACATTCAAGTAAATATTGCCTAGAGTGGGCTCCTTTAGCAGAAGACTGCCCTCTCTGAGTGCTTCTTGTAATTTATATTCTATTCTCTCTGTTTCAGTTGACTCCTATCTTCCTAGTGTCCCCTTGTATTTTTTTTCACATTGTCTAGTGGTGATCTCTGTGTTAGGTGTTTCTGTTGTGTTCATTTCTTGTTTTACTTTGATAGTCCTTTACGGCCCCTGTCTCGAAGGTTTCCACCTGTTTCTTGTTACCCAGGTGTTTCCACTCCTCTCATTAGATCTCAACGTGTTTGAATTATAAGCAGTTTTACGTGCTGTTGTTCCCTGAATGTTTATGATATGTTGTAGTTAGTTGCATTTTTAATTTCTGGACTGTCTAATCAGCCTGAATAAAGGTTTGTTAATTTTGTTGTCTTGCCTATTTGGGTCCCTTTTGCCTGGAATTTCATAACATTTGACATTTATCGATGGTGGCTCAAAACTTCTGCACAGTACTGTCTGTCTTTACTTCCAGACTCACTGGCTAAGACCAGAGTTTGCAGTCTTTGTTTGGGCTGCCATGTCAGACGCAGAATAGGGACTACATCACTAGTTCAGCTACAACCATGTAGAAAATGGCCCAATCTCTGGATACTATGGACATATGGATTTAAAGAGTGTTAGAAAGATCAAAAACTAAACTGAGCTATTCCCTAAACTTTTTTGTGTGGTGTTTGAAACCCACATGAAGCGTTTGGGATCCACTGATGTAGAGAGCATACACAATAGTCATACTGTGTAAATAAGTATATTTATTTTTCATTAATGATGTTTTTTTAGCTCTGTCCCATTAACGCAAATATGACTTGATGAGGATGAAACAAAACGGCCACTACCATTTTTGTTTTTGGCGTATATGCCATCAAACTGGTAATTAGGACTAGCAGAGATGGTGTAATGACTTCACATCTAGCTGCCACCGGGAAGAAACAAAATGGCCACACATGTTGTTAGTGGAAGGCATTTTAAGTCTTCCATAGCTGTCAAACACAGATACGCCAGGTGATGTTAGACTGTTTTGTACAGGTAGATACTTGCAGAACTCACGTACAGCGTGTCTTATGGCTGATTGTTACATTCTCGCTGTGGAGGTGAGGTGAGCCAAGCAGAACCATATTTAATGTTCCTTCCTTTGTGAGTGCAGAAATGAAGCGCCTGTGCCATTATGGTGGGTTTATTAGTATGTCGGGCGGTTAAAATGCGCCTTCGGCTTTACCCCCCTGGGTTGTTCAGGTTAAAAATATATATTTGGTACTTGATTTAAAAAAATGGCTTAACCACATCTCGCAGCGGTTATGCTCTTCCACCTGCTGGGCCGCCATTACGCCGTCATTCAACACGGTGAAAAGAGACAGGATAGGGAAACCGCGATTAAACATCCGCCATTGCTTTATGTTTAACAGTCATATTAGATTCGAACCAACTCGCTGTCGAGCTAGCTCTACCGGCCATGTAGAAGAAAGCACCTTTATCCCAAATTTAGTGTTACGTTTCAGATATTTTTTTAAACCTCTGTTACAGTTGTTAGTTATTTATTTTTAAAGAGAACACGTCGTCAAATAGGTATGTGTAACAGTTCACAACATTTCCACTGTCACTGCAGTTATAAATAAACACAATGAAAACTTAATCGTTGATGTTTGCTAGCATACTCATTTTGTCGGTCACATCGGTTTTTTCGGACAGCTCGTTGGATTTTGACCTTGAGGACGGTTATTCCTAAATTGACCTTGAGTTGTAGGAAAATTGTGCTACTTTTAAGTAGGGTTCAGTGATGTTGGCCTGAATTGTTTGGTTACACTGGCCATCGGGTATAGCTAGCGAGCCTTAATTTGACGAAGCAACAAATGAGATCGAAGAGCCGAGACCAGCATTCTTGTTTTTTTTTTAATCGTACTTTATTTTCCTGTGGGGAAGGCTAGGTCTAAGTTTAATTTTTATTTAAGTTTAACTTTAGGTGGGGATAGTTATTTTAGCGCACAGGGCGGTGTTCGCTACGTATTGCTATGGCGTCCAATTTCGAACAATTATAATCCTCCGCGCTTTGCTCGGCCTGTGCTAGGCGCTAGTGTTGACGTTAAAGTCGGAAAAGACTATCCAGACCCGTTGATAGGGTCTAGCCGGGACTGCCCCCCTGTGGCTGGCCAATGGACGACCAATAGGGCAGGTCTACATGTGGAGAGTATGCTGAAGAAAGCGCTGCGAGTCTGTGCTTACTGGGAACGGTGGAGGTAAGTTACCCACGTAATTTGTTTTATTTATACAAAAACACGCCGTTTCCGTTCTTTTCGGACCTTACCGAACAAAGAGGTTAGGGCTCTTAGTGTCTTTATTGTCTCGGTTTTTGGAAATCCAGCACTCTGGCTCCTCATAACACAAAGACCGGCTTGAACCATCCCAAGGAAACACCAGCTTGGAGGTTTTTGACTTCCTATCAGAGCTCAAATTTCCTCCGATTAGATTTTCTTAATTCCGGTTAATGTAGTCACACTCGGTTGTAATTGCATTTTCCTTACACCTGTGTGTGATTGTAACTTATTTCCTAACCATTTGCTACAATATAACAAAACAATGAGCCAGGCTTTAGGTGCAGTACGATGCATGCTTAGCCAAAATGTTAGAAAACAAATCCAGACTACTGAACCGAAAGCCGGTCAGCCTGTTAGTCACAACACGACTATATTTGCTTTCCGAGTGCATAAAGCGAAAGTAAGAGGATTGCACGTTAAAGCTCAAGTTTCTCAGACTGAAAGTTTTCTGCATTGGGTCGTTCGCGGGAAAAAAAAATGGACAACAACGCGAGACTTCTATACATTGAAGAAAATGAGGGGTGGGGGGAGCATCAGCAGCAACATGGCTCAAATGTCCAGCAGCACTCAGCTTGTACATCGTTTACCGTTTGAATGTACACACGACAAGATGAAAACAATTAAATGTAAACGTGAGGAAAGCCTCAGATTCTATCTTCCACAGACAGACAATAGGAAGATTAGTCAGCTAATCAAGTAGCTTGGTCTCACTCACTGCCCCCTCCTTCCCTGTCTGTCATCAAGGGTTAAACACCAGCTATGGCACTAACATGACATGATGAAAGTTTTCTTTTTTAAGAAGAACAAACCTGAGATCACCGCACAGACCATATGTTAGTAGTATATAAATAATTTAGCTGAAAATGATACATGATGTACAAACAAAAACAGTGTTACAAATAATATATTACAAAGTATATACTACAAAGAATCAATGATAAAGAAAATAGGCTGTTGTTCTCTCTGTAGTGCTTTGTTGCATTTTTTATAAATGCATTAAAAAGCAGTGAATTAAAACAACAAAGATGTTACTAGGTTCTGCACCTGTTTAGATATTAAATTTAGATATTAAACAAGGGGTGTGTATAACTTTCCAGGAATTTTTATTATGGTAAGATAGTTTCAGGTAAAACTAAGCTGCGGCTTGTGAGTTAACATCAGCGATGGATTTAAAGGGGCAAGCAGTAATTTCTCACGGTTATTAATTTGAAAAAGGGATTCTGTACTTATAAATATACATAGTGTGTAAATATATCTTCCAACATGCAGTCAAAACTTAATTAATCTGTTAAAAAGGCATGATGTTTTACATATGTGGCTAGAGACTGGCCACATATTTAGTATATCAAAGGCAAAGAGAAGTCGTAGCTGTTCCTATGTCATGGAGGGTTATTAACATTTTTGTTGCACCATCAGACTCAAGGTAATGGAAAGATCATACCTATGTTTTTCATTGGAGATGGGATATCCTTAGAAAGTCTCATTGTCTTCCTCCTCACCTTAAACCTCACCTTCTTAACTGAAGTCACTGCTCAACACAAAAACATGCTCATTTATTATCGATATTGTCACAACTACTTTTTATCAGGTAATCAGAATGTGTCTGTACCGTCTTTGGATAGCTGACAAATCCTGCTAAAACAAACAAACAGATGGTTATAAGCTAACATTATGGTAGTTAATGTTTCATTACATGCTCATATTGCATGAAGTTTATTTTTTAATTAGTGTTAGAGTCCCGTAATGTTAGATCCACTTCAAAAATAGTTTAACTAACACTGACTAACAGCAGCTAATGACAGCAAAAAAGCAGCAATGATTTCAGCAAATCTTCAACATCTCATGTCAGTATCACTGTCATTGGTCACTAGTGAGCTTCTGACTCACTGACCTGTGTCAGATTCCTTTCACCAAGTTTTATAGCCTCCTATTGAGTAAGAGTGGACACCTTTCACCCAACATTTTCCATACTTTAGTAGAAACAAGATGGGCATAGATACAGTCTAAAATCATTTTTAAAAAACAACAGCCACTGTAGCTAGGATTATGCACTTTAATTTGGAAGGGTAAGAAAAGAGCAATCTATTGACATCTAGCGGAGTGCTTTCGCTCCAGTGTTCCGACATCAGGCTTCGAATTTAACTAGAACCTAGCATGATCTTGGGCTCATGATGTCACCAATCCAGTCCATTATTCAACAAAGAAACTACTTATGCACCAGACAATGAAGTGTCATAGTAAAACAATATGGCATTAAAACTACTTAATGTCTGAATCGCTTTTATTTTTTTTAAGATTCACTGTGTAATTAAGTACAACTACCTGGTAGAGCATGCACGTATATTAAGTAAATGTTAAGTACTGTGTACAACTTTACGCTTTATAAATGTGTATGCAGTGTTATGTTATGAAATTATGAAATAAAAATGTAAACTGATTTACATAACTGAAAAACCAAAGTCTTCATAATCTGTTAGCATCTACCTTTGTTTTGGTTTTGCGTGAACAACATCATGGCGGCGGGCGACATCCCAGAATGCATTGCGATTTCCGATTTCCAGTAGTAGATTGAAGGATAATCACAAGATCGTCGTCCTGTGTGCTCAAGTTGTAAAACCACTATCTTGGGCTCAACACATATGCGTTGTTCGTTAATTTTAGTTGAGGTTAGGTTTCGTTCATAACACGTCTGTTCTCATGATGTGTTAAGTGGCCCTAGTTTTTGTTTTTCCCGAAAGTCTTAAGCTCATTAGCGTCAGCGGTCCGTCACAGTGGGAGTAGGTTATCACTTTTTAGCAATGATTGAAAGCACGCGCGTGTGACACGGTCACCCTCTCACCCTTGTGTGTAGATGACGTTGTTGCACGCTGGCCCCGTGTTGTGTGTTGATTGTATTGTAGGTAAGAAAACGAGTCAGTTGTATAAAATGTTACTGTGCATACCTACTGCTGTCAAAGCACAGTCTGTTTTACATGAATATTAAATATTGTGCGCCGTGTCTCTTGTTATGACCGGGTCATTCAGACTTTCGCCTTGTTGAAAGTGGAGGGTCGGACTTTGAGGGGAAAGTGAGCTCATTCAAACACGAAGCCGACATGTTCAGCTGCAGTCAGATTAAATGAAATGACTGCATCTTCGGATAGGCTTAAAATTGACTTAACAGTGTGCTCCAACAGACACGTCTCTACAATCGAGACGTCCTACCGACAAAAACATGGCGAGAAGCAAAGCATTCACGAAACATTTGTGCGCCTTCTGTCGCTGCGGCTACCCCCACTAACGGCTAACTTGCTAATTTAGCTAGCGGCTAAGTTATCCGGTAGCCCTAAAGAGGTGTAGGAAAAAGTAACTTCTACTTTTTTTTTAACGACTGATCTATAGAGGTAATAAAACTGCTTGAAACAACCAAAGATCAAGTAAACAAACAGAAATGGCAACAAGTATCTGAGCAGAGAAGAAGCAACTGTAGAAAGTTTTCTGCAGTCACATGATCATCTTTTTAAAATGTATTGTAATCCAAAAGATCCTGTTACAGCTCCCCGGAATTGAGGCAAACAGCCTCTAACAAAATAGCTTAAGTAGGATAAAGTGCAGTCTGACAACACATATATTTTAAAAATTGAAGGTAAAGTAAACACGAAGTGAAAGAATATATTTAAATAATTATAAAGTAATATAGTTATGATATAATGAAGCAAAATATCTCATAAAACAATGGAAATTTAAAATAAATATTGTACTTTTAGAATCAACAGTAAAGTCAGAAGATTAAAAGGACACATCTGTATCACATTGTGCCTATTAATATGTTGTTGTTGTTTTTAAGAAATCTTATTCTCTGGAAGGAATACTTCTGCTAAACTCTCCTGTAGCTTTAAGCTCGAGATTCTTTGAGTTCCATGTCTCTGTCTTATTACGTCTCTGGTTTTACTTATGGTATATGGTAAATGTGTATATAGAAAGAATATAAGGATTATAGCCATGAAATACTATAACAGTTTTAGTTTTGGCGCGCTAATCTTTGTGTGTTAATATTCTCTCTGGCTTTATCCAAATGTATTTTGTGTTTTTTGTTTTGTTTTTCTAGAGAGCTGCAAGATGGAGAGCACAGTGGTCAGGACCTCAGACTCCTCAACTGATAAATATTTTTATTTGAAATGGATCAACAGTCTCCTGAAGACAAACTTCAAAAATGTGGAGGAGATGGGTTCAGGTGATTCATCAGTATGAATAGTCCAATGTATTTCTATGCATCTGGCTTAGCCCACTTTAATAACATTCAACACGATATCACAGCAAAATGTAATAGATGTGCCGTTTCACCGTGTCCATTCCACACTTTGCCTTTCCAAAAAAACGTGAAATAGACGTGCATGCAGAAGTTCCATTACTGCATGCAGAAATTGCGTTACCAGCAGGTGGAGAGAAAAGCCTCGAAGTCGGTAATGAGCAAAAAATGTGTTAAGTACATTCCAATTACTGGAAACAAATAAGCTCGGCAGCTTATATGTATTTACAGTGGGGCAAAAAAGTATTTAGTCAGCCACCGATTGTGCAAGTTCCCCCACCTAAAATGATGACAGAGGTCAGTAATTTGCACCAGAGGTACACTTCAACTGTGAGAGACAGAATGTGAAAAAAAAATCCATGAATTCACATGGTAGGATTTGTAAAGAATTTATTCGTAAATTAGGGTGGAAAATAAGTATTTGGTCACCTCAAACAAGGAAAATCTCTGGCTCTCACAGACCTGTAACGTCTTCTGTAAGAAGCTTTTCTGTCCCCCACTCGTTACCTGTATGAATGGCACCTGTTTGAACTCATCATCTGTATAAAAGACACCTGTCCACAGCCTCAAACAGTCAGACTCCAAACTCCGCCATGGCCAAGACCAAAGAGCTTTCGAAGGACACCAGGAAAAGTATTGTAGACCTGCACCAGACTGGGAAGAGTGAATCTACAATAGGCAAGCAGCTTGGTGTGAAAAAATCAACTGTGGGAGCAATCATCAGAAAATGGAAGACATACAAGACCACTGATAATCTCCCTCGATCTGGGGCTCCACGCAAGATCTCATCCCGTGGGGTCAAAATGATCATGAGAACGGTGAGCAAAGATCCCAGAACCACACGGGGGGACCTGGTGAATGACCTGCAGAGAGCTGGGACCAAAGTAACAAAGGTCACCATCAGTAACACACTACAACGGCAGGGAATCAAATCCCGCAGTGCCAGACGTGTTCCGCTGCTGAAGCCAGTGCATGTCCAGGCCCGTCTGAAGTTTGCCAGAGAGCACATGGATGATACAGCAGAGGATTGGGAGAATGTCATGTGGTCAGATGAAACCAAAGTAGAACTTTTTGGTATAAACTCAACTCGTCGTGTTTGGAGGAAGAAGAATACTGAGTTGCATCCCAAGAACACCATACCTACTGTGAAGCATGGGGGTGGAAACATCATGCTATGGGGCTGTTTTTCTGCCAAGGGGACAGGACGACTGATCCGTGTTAAGGACAGAATGAATGGGGCCATGTATCGTGAGATTTTGAGCCAAAACCTCCTTCCATCAGTGAGAACTTTGAAGATGAAACGAGGCTGGGTCTTCCAACATGACAATGATCCAAAACACACCGCCCGGGCAACAAAGGAGTGGCTCCGTAAGAAGCATTTGAAAGTCCTGGAGTGGCCTAGCCAGTCTCCAGACCTCAACCCCATAGAAAATCTGTGGCGGGAGTTGAAAGTCCGTGTTGCTCGGCGACAGCCCCAAAGCATCACTGCTCTCGAGAAGATCTGCATGGAGGAATGGGCCAAAATACCAGCTACTGTGTGTGCAAACCTGGTAAAGACCTATAGTAAACGTTTGACCTCTGTTATTGCCAACAAAGGTTATGTTACAAAGTATTGAGTTGTATTTTTGTTATTGACCAAATACTTATTTTCCACCCTGATTTACGAATAAATTCTTTACAAATCCTACCATGTGGATTCATGGATTTTTTTTTTCACATTCTGTCTCTCACAGTTGAAGTGTACCTCTGGTGCAAATTACTGACCTCTGTCATCATTTTAGGTGGGGGAACTTGCACAATCGGTGGCTGACTAAATACTTTTTTGCCCCACTGTATGTGTAAGTGTGTTAATAATGGACTGGCATGACTTTTGCACATTTTGCCGCGGTACTGGGTTGCAACATTAATCTTAGACTTTAGATTAAGTCTAAGTGCAAATGAGAGACTGAACAGCTCTGTAACCCCGCCAAGCTTTTACTGGCCTTAAGTTAAACCGCTTATGTCATATTTTGAAGCAACTCCAGAGAACACAGTGTACATGTATTGGTTACTGAGATGCTGATGACAAAGTGTTGTTCATTAAATAAAAATAGCCTGTTTCTGCTAGAATAACTGGTGTGGACCATGTAGTTTTTTTTAAAAAAAAAAAACAAACAACGATTCTCCCTCTGTTAACATAACTTGTCTATGTGTGTGATCTGACAGGTGCGTGCCACTGTCAGATGATGGACTGTGTTTTTCCTGGATCTATTGACATGAGCAAGGTAAAGTTTGATGCACAAAGTGAGGACGACTGTAAGCACAATTTCAGACTACTCCATGAGGCCTTCAGCACAAATGGTATCACAAAGGTAGGTATGCATTAGTTCTCTACTAGAATAGCATTAAAGTGTCTTAGCTCATGCATTTGTTTTAATACATTTTGGTATTAATTTCTCATTGTCATTACCTATTATTGTCTTTACACTGTGTCTACAAATCAGCGAGTCATCACTACTTTCTTACCTAAATTTCTTTGCACTCTGCTTACAAATTTAAAATTTATATATGCAGAAATATTGAAGGTCTAGCTTTCCAAAAATGTCAAGATACACATTTACTAAATTCTTAGCATATTATATCTGTAACATAAAATATTTTTTAAAACTGTTAATTTATTCATGCTTGTGCCACAAACATCAATAGTTTTAATAATAATAATAATAATAATTACTAGCTATGAAAGAAATGTGCAATTCCTTGTAAGTATAACAGTGGATATATATCTTTTGAAGAAAACTTTATTCAGTAATGAGTTTTACGATATAGTGTTTATAAATGTTATTTTGTCTTCTTTGTCCTGATACAGAAAATTCCAGTTGAGAAGCTCATAAAAGGGGATTTTAACAGCAACATTAAGTTCCTCAAGTGGTTCAAGGGCTTCTACGCAGAAAATGTGAAAAGTAATGATTATGACGCTGTGAAAGCTCGTGACAGCTGTGATATCAGCCCTATTTTGGTGTCTCCTAAGTCAGGTAATTGTCATGCAAGATTTTCTTTCACTTTGGTAAAGGAATAAGTCTCTGTAATGTGTTTTGAGGACCACAGTTATAGGACATCTGCTGTGATGTTTTTGTTTTCTCTGTTTTACCAGAGAGATCTAAAGAGTCTGACACGGAGGAAAACAGCAAAACGACTAAAAGGTTTCCTTACAGCGAGAAGTGGAATGATGTTTTTGCTTGGGCTGAGCGCAGTTCTCGCGGAGACAACTATACCTACTGTTCCTCCTGTGGTACTGACCTTAGCACTATTAACAAAGGCTTTTTTGAACTTAAGCGCCATGTGGAAACAACCAAACACAGGAAAAGGGCTGCGAAGAAAAGATGTGGTGCAAGAACACAGGTCACTGAGTCGCTGCCTTGCAGTGATGAAGCTGTCCAGTTTATTTACAATCACTGTTACACTGGATCTGCTAAAGGTCAGCAGGGATATAGACATTTTGCGCGTTGTAAGCTGGGATCACAGTACCCCAAAGATATCATATCTGCCTGCGAAAACACTCCTTACTGTTTATACATTTATGGAGGGGTACCTGTAGGAAAAGGTGAAGCAGTCTCTGTGTTGCTTGTTGGGTTTTTTGATGTTGAAGCCTCTAGTCGCTGCATCAGATTTCTGGATGCTCTTCAGGCAGGGGACGGTGCAGGAGATCAGTCTGCAGCAGCAGTTGTGGGTAGCTTGAAGAAATTTGGGCTATCCACAGATAATCTCGCTGCCGTTTATCTAACTGGCAATGGTTCAGCCACAGAGGAAATCTGTTCTAAACTCAGGGAACTCAATGCAAACATCGTAACCTTAGGAGGCCTGTACACCATCGCTGATGCTGCTTGTCGTGCTGCCATCAAGGAGCTCTCCAATCAGGTTCAAGAACTGATGGTAGACCTCCATGAACACTACTCTGCTTGCTCTACAAAGAATGAAAACCTCAAAGATCTTTTTGACTCAGATGTCAGCAATGACAGCGCATCGCTTCACACCAACACCAGCTGCTTTAGAGTTTGTCTGTTGGTCACAAAAATATTGGAAATGTGGACCGATCTCACACTGTACTTTAGTTCTTGCAATGAAGATGAGAAGACTAAGTCCATCTGTTCTCAGCTTAATGATCCCAAAGTTAAGGCAATGTTTATGTTCCTGCAGCAGGCCTTAGAGCCTCTGCACAGTTTTCAAAGGAAAACACAGGAAGCTTCTGGTACTAATATTGAGCTTATTCTAGAAGAAGCCAATAGTCTGATTTCCATTTACACCTCCTACTTCCTCAGTCCACAGGCTGCTGATCGTTTCCTCATTGAACGTGACGTCCAAATTCTTAAGAACAAGAATTTCCACCTGCCAAGCTCTGAACTCTGTCTGGGTAAAAAAACTGTGGAAGACTTTCTGAAAACTTCTGAAGCTGCTGAGGCACTGCCACTATTACAGGAGGATGTATTATCATTTTATATTGCACTCACTGGTTGTATCGCAGAGGAGCTGCCTTTAAATGACTCAGTGCTGAAGGGCATCGCTCAGCTGCTGAACTCACAGAGCAGGCTGAAAGTGACAGAGGAAACAGTCGGGGAGCTGGGCACCAAGCTGGGAATCTGCAACTTCCCTGAGGAAGTCAAACAGCTCACGAATGAATTCCTTGAGTATCAGAAGGCTCAGGAGGGAGAGGCCGAGGATGGAGGGAAGGGCAGCGCAGCTGTGGTTTCACTGGAAAACATACTGAATGACACCAAGCCAGCCTCAATCTTCAGGAAGCTTCTTTTGATCCTTTTGTCTTTCCCATGTCCTCCGCTGGATGCGCAGCAGGTTTTTACTCAGGTATGTGAATGTTTAGTCGGTTAAGTTTGTTCATATAGACATTTACACACAACAAATGTTAACGAAGTTCTGCACAACAAGTAAACATTAATCAGTTGAAAAAGTATATGTGATTAAGAAAAAGTGGTGGATTGCTTCCTGTGGGTTTAGGGTAAGAGTTGGTGTCTCAAGGGATGATTTTGAATATCTCAAGATCCTGTTTACAGTGATGTGAAAGCAACTGAATGGCACACTGGTGCTGCACCCACTTTACCTGTGCACCACTGCAGTAATGCGGGTGTTGTACCTGTTGTTGTGGTGAAGGTAGAGCTGGCCTGTGATTATAAGCTCTGGGTTGTGACAGAATAAAGTAGCAAATAGAAATGGCTGAAATGAGTTTCACCTCAAACTATTTATAGGTATATTTAAAAACAGCAAACACTGACCAGAGATCAGAGTAAAAATATCACATATAGCTGGACTCTCTGGAATTAGTGGGTGTGGGATTGATAATGGTATTACTGGTGTTAAATCAAACATGGGGTGTATGGCAGTTGTTAGAGATGATATTTAATCAAGTTTGATCTTTTTGTTAGAGCTTCCTTTAACATATCAAAGGAAATCTTAATTTCCTATCAGCTCTGCTACAAATCCTTCCAGTAGCCTGAGTGACAGGATATTTACTCAAGTAGAGTAGGAAAGTAAACAGATGAACAGAAGGCAACTGAGGGAGATGCCTGTCCAAAGACAGGGCAAGATTAGTGTTCTGATACGCAATAAAAATGTCCAGCCGTAGCAGAAATAATCATGCGGGATCTACATGCAGGCAAAGAGGTTTGACAGGTTCTCTGGGTGCAGAAGTTTCAATTTTGAAAGGCATATGGTGAGAAGAGTTTAGAGCACAAATTTGAATATCACAGAGATGCAAATGAAACGATAAAACGTCAGTCCAATGTGTGGCCCCATTCACGAGTGGGGCCTCTGACAAAAAAAAAAACTGTTGAAATGGTAAAATCCCCAAGAATTAAAACAGTATCAAATCAAACTAGATTCAAAGGTTTGATTCAGAGGAGTAGAATCACTGCTCCTTTGAAACGAAAGGACTCAGCCATGCATCTGATCAGGAGGAAGCCTCCATTTGGAGGTTTCCAGACAAACTGGGAGGAGATCCCAGGGTAGAGCCAGAATTCTGAGGAGAGATTATAGCTTGTGTGGCTCAGGAATGCTTCTGGATAGCCCAGAAGGAACTGAAAAACATAGCGGTGGAAAAGATAAATTGAAGAGAAATAAATTAGTGCTGTAAGCGTTAATCTTGTTAAAATGACATTAACGCCATAACTGCAATAACACAGCAAATCTCTGTTAACGAGTTGCTGCGGATCGCCTCGTGGGTGGGGCTGGGCGGCATCAACGTGTTAGTACGATGCGTTGACAGCTGATAACATTATTTTAACTAGATTAACGCTGACAGCATTAAAATAAATAAAAGTTAAGAATTAGGAGGGAAATATCTGGGTTAAAAGGGCCTATAAACAAAACCTTTATTATGCCAGCATAACAATGTCATACTGGAATAATAAAGGTGCAAAATTTACTCGTTTCCTTTTAATTTTTTCCACTTGGTGCTGTCTTTATGTTGTTTTTAAGGCCTTGGAGAATGATCATGTTTGTGGAGTCTCTGACAGTGAAGCCTTAACAGAAAGTGAGTTGGATGTTACGTCTGACACTTTCTCTGACAGCAGCAAGAACTATCAAGTTCGCACACGAGGTAAGAGGAGCATGTTAAATGCACGAGATGATCATAATCATTTGCTTAATTTGTGGAGTTTAGCAGGAATGAAAGAGGTCTTAAAATACATCAAAACATACAGTGTGGAAAGTATGGAGAGTGCCTGCAGTGGATACTTTTCCCCCACACTTGGTTTCACTTCAGTTCTTCGTATGTTTAACTTCCCTGTTCTCTCTGGTAGACTGGTGGACATACAAAGAACAAACAAGAGTAACCCACAAACCGGTTTTACAACATATTTCTGATATGGTCTCCAGGGAGCTGGGTGGAGATGTAAAGGAAAGGAAAAAACAAGGAAAAAACAAATGAGCATTCCCCCTTATTTTGAACTCTTCTGATCTGGTATCAAAGCAGACTGGACCTTTCTAGCATTTACAAATACAGCTGGTGTCCAGACACGGTGCCTCACTAATAGTTGAAACAATCAAACAACATCAACAACACTAAAGTTTTGATGTAATTCTTTTCCAACTGCAGCTTTGAGATGATCTGATTTAAATGTAAAAGAAGTTGAGTGGGAGTGATTGCATATTTAACTCTGCGCATTCATGTTCTAGGTCAGAATGGCCTTCCTTTGAAAGTGAAACCATGTGAAGTCCGCCTTACAAAGATAGGTAAAGGGAAAAAAACTTTACAGTTCTAGCTGCCTGATGTACAACATTTTAAAATATCATGTTGTTTATTTTGTAGATTGAAAGATCATGCAGTGCACTAAAAAAAATCAATAATATAATACTGTTTCCAAAGAGCCAGGTGATGGATATGAAAATAAACTTGGAGTGAATGGTGCCTTATGGAAAGAGGTAAAAGATTTTTTTTTTCTCTCTGTTAATCCTCTGCTTTCTGATCTACTGCTCTAAAACATTTTAGACTTATGGGCAGATGATATGGCTATTCAGCCTTTGAATGGTAAATTATGTGAAGTTTAAAATGTGACATAATAGCTGAACGTTTTATTTTTGCATTTCTCTCTTAAGTCCCTGTCATGTACTAACACCCTGTTGCCCTTCATAGTTTCCAAAATGAGGAAGATGAAGTGGAGTTTGCCTATATGAGGGCGTGTATGTGCGTGTGTTTTGGTTAACATTTGCATGTGCATGTTTTTTGTGTGTAATGAGTATGCTGTCTCTCAGGGGACCATTAGGGGGAATTTTGGCTGGGAGAGCAGCTTGCGCCAGAAGCCAAAGACCCGTACAGTGTTTCAGGCTGGTGATAACACCTGGTCCAAACCCGTAGGTCTTGATAAGGACAGCAAAAATGAACTGGGGTCCCAAGATGATGTGGTAGGTGTACTCGAGTATACTACCAAAATACCACTGGGCCATAAAATGCTAGAATTTAAAAGTGAACAAAAAAAACCAAACAAACAAACAAACTTTGAGCTTCCTGATTTTAAAATTTCAAAAGTAATAAAACATCAAACATTAGTTGACAAAAATATCTACTTGAGTAAGAGCGAAATTATCTGAATATTGATAATATTGAATAAAAAATGTTCCCGCTTGAACAAGGAGTTGATCGTCTTCTAATCTGAAATGTGAGCGTCTTCCTTTTTAATGTGCTGAAGGAATGATACAAATCTGCTTCAAACTGCATCCTTAAGTTAATTTTGCTTGTTCGATTTCTGCTGGTGTCTTGTAGATGCTTAATTACCTCAGAGATCTGTGCGTTAGATACATGCGGTGTTACTATTGACAGAGCAGGGGAAGCTAAGCCGGTGGCAGTATGACTAGCACATTTGTCTCCCATTGGTCCACTGTAAAAGTTTACCTATGCTCTGCATGTCAGAACTTGCAAAAAATGCTCCTTTCCACTTTCAGCTTTCTGAGAATGGGCCTTTGACAACAGGAAACGGGACATGACCACGAAAATTACAGGAACAACAAATTCATGGTAGCTTCCATCCAGAGACAATAGCCAAAAGATGGCAATAAATTACAGGATGAATGTAAACAGAGAGTATGAGATCCTTTATGGGAAAACCACTCCCGATATTCTAGAAAATGGATCCCTTTTCTTATTAGTGCCAGCTAACTAGATGTCTTGTTATGGACCTCCTTACCTTGCTTATACTGATACACGCCCATGATTGGTCTCATGTTCCTGACTTTGTTCAAATTGCTTAATTCAAAGACATAGATAGGAATTCAGTATGCATGTTATTGTTAGGGGATTTTGGCCAGAAAAGTTGTTAGGCCTGGCTGCTTAAACTGTTCTGGTGCATAGTGGGGGCAGAAGTAGAGCTGTGTAAATGCAGCTTTTATTACTTCTGTGTGGACACGGCTGATTGTGAGATTACGGTGGGGCACTTGGAAATTCATTTCCCACCTTCAGCATGAAGATATAATTTTCTTCTTTTTTCAGCTGCTCCTTTTAGGAGTCACCACAGATCATCTGCTTCCATCTCACTTTATCCCTAGCTTCGTCTGTCATCTTGCTCTTTTCCTCCTGCCTGGCAGCTCCAGCTTCAACATCCTTTGTCCAACATATCCACTATCCCTCCTCTGCATGTGTCCAAACCATTTCAGCTGCCCTCACTAACATGATCTCTCCACTAAACATGCTTTTAGCCTCTTCTGCTTATTTTTCTTTGCCCAACAGTTGCATATTTTCAGTTAAATGTAAAACTGTATAATTTTATAACATTTTTGATAAGTTTGATTTTGTCACTCATATCTCATACATTTGATGAAATTCTTTGAAATCCTAAATTACAAAGGATTTTAAAAGTCTTACTTTTACTTTGGTAAAGTAAAGTTCACATAGACTGAGATATTTAGCAGCGTCAGAGCAGAAGAGGAAGACAAAGAAACGTTTTAAAGCACAGAAGTCAATTATGACTAACTTCAGCACAAAGGAACACCAGCAGTTCCTGATACCTGACAGTGAAACTAGATGTCAGTCAGTCAGTAGCAGCTAATTTTGGAGAGGACTCTTAATTTGAAAAAGGAAAACAAATCTGTGATTTGGAGTACTAAAAACAAAAACACAGCACTAACAAAGTTGAGGGAGAGAAATTATTGAGAGGAAAAACTGATTAGAATCTAGTCCCACATCTAACTTCATTTCATTCAGTTTCATCATTCGCTTTGTTCACCTGAGGTCAGATTAGAGAAAAGGTTAAAGGGGGAATGAGGTTGTCCAGTTATTAAACCTTCCATAATATTGAAATTCAAATTACAGTAAAAGACTCTCAATCACAATTTAATTACCGTAATCATATCAGAGTATATTATGATGCATGAAACAAAACGAATGAATGAATCTTAACACTTGCTCCGTACCTTCATTTTAACACATTGTACCACAAATGCAATTCTAGTATGATTACAGTCACAACCTTTGTTTGTTTTTTTTTAAAGAAAGACGCTGTTCATCCTCTAAAAATATACATTACCTTTTACTTCTTTGACTTCTTTTTTTACCTAAATGTGGTTGACTTCCAGTCGGAAGACTCTTCAACTCCCAATAAACACACACCAACCAGAGCACGACGTAAACCGGCCTACCAGGTAATGTTACTGCTGCTTTATTTCAAAGAAACACACAAAACCCCAACAACAGATGCATACAGAGGCATTGACAGTTGAATCATATAAAGTGTCTGTTTATAAGAAAATGTGAATAATCTGCTTTTGTTTTTGTATTTTTGCTGCAGGATGGTAAAGGGTTTCTTACAGGAGTGCTGGTGTGGGGTAAGGTTAAGGGGTTTAACTGGTGGCCTGGGATGGTGGTGCCATGGAAAACCAAGTGTGCTCCTGTGGGTATGCGGAGGGTGGAGTGGTTTGGAGACGGGATGTTCTCAGAGGTTAGAATTACAATGCACAACTGTAAGCTGAGCATTATTTGCTCATGATGCAGAAAAAATTCTCAGATTTTGTTTACATCTGATTTTTTCTTTCTGTTGCAGGTATACACTGAGGGTCTTACGCCATTTGCTGCCTTCACTAGGTGCTTCTGCAAAAACTCCTTTGCCAGCTTGCCCATATACAAGAAAGCAATCTACCAAATCCTTGAGGTAGTCTTAAATGTTTTATACTACTTTATGTTTTGTGTTGTCTTTCATTTTCCATTTATCTTCATATTATATTCATATTAGTTTGTCTAAGGAGCTTGGAAAGAAAAGCATCTGGACTTCTTTAAGTTGCTTGAAGACGTTTCACCTCTCATCCGAGAAGCTTCTTCAGTTCTAGGGTCAAATGGTGGAGAGTCCCAGATTTACGCCCTGTGGGAGTGTCCACCCAAGAGGGACAATGGACCCCCTAATGATCCTCTACCTTATCACACGAGCCAAGGTGTGAAGACGGGTGTAGGTCGCTATCGGGTGAGCTCATTGTGAAACCTTGCCCCACCCTATGATGTGATTTCCTGAGGTCAACTGGCCCAGGATGTGAGTGGGCATTAAGGCGTCTAGGAAGGGATCTCAAAACTGGATTATAGATGGCAGAGACTTGGTGTCACAAGCCAACGCCTCTGTTCAAAGACCCTTTTCTTTCCAAGCTCCTTAGACTACGATGACCCGGATGACTGAGAACCTTCAGACATATTAGTTTGTGTTGCTAAACCAAACTAATGTAGTTCTAATGGGGAATAACTTATGGTAAAAAGTTTAAAACCTCAAGAAATAGTTCACAAATCTTAATTTCATTATCCATCTCAGGCTGATATAACATTTCAGGTTTAGTTCATCAGATGCTCATGAGCTCCATGAAAGAGCAACCTGGCAACCTCCTGTTGCCATGGGTTCAACATTATTTATTCCCTAACCATTTGGTGAGTGATTGCCGGTTGTCACCTTTTGAAAGTGGAAGAGGGTGCTGCACCAAAAACAACTGTGTTTGCTTTGGTCACTAGAAGATGGCCATAGTCACCAGTCACCTGTAGTTGCATGGAAGACGCCAACTTCTCTTTAAGCACTCGTTAATTAACCACTAAGCTTGGAAAGGTGAAAGTTGTGCCTCCTGAAACCAACACGTTTCAAAAGACGCAGCTTTTACTTTGAAAGCGAAATGTCACTATTTGTGGCTTGTCTTGTACTCGTCACAGTTCTGCTTCCACTTAGGGAGTAGTTAGAGTGTGTTTGCAGACAAATCGAAATCTTCCACACATAATTATGAATCACTGCATCAACCTGCTAATGACCAAACCAATCAAAGTTGGTGTTTGGTGCCGCACTTTGTACTGACAACAGCATGCACCCCTTTGAAGCCGCTTGCCAACAGCTCATGGAGTGCAGATTTTTACGAAGTGACCACTGGGTCGCCAAACTGGTGTGACTGGACTCTTAGGAAAAGACTACATCAAGTCAAGTATAGGTATAAATGGTTATCTATTGAAGTTACTCGTTCAGTAGGTCTGTTAAAACCGTGGCTTGATTTCAAAACATTTGCTAAAAGGAACAAACTGACTGAGCAACCTTTTATTACAAAAACACTAAAGGCTTGTGTTTGTTGGACTCAGATATGTGTCCTTGTAGATGTCGCTAAAAACAGTTGTGCTGTGTAATTAATCTTGGTACAAAGTGGGGAATTATCGCTGCTGTGAGCTCATGTTAAGTGTTTGAATCATTCGATGATGCACTTTCAGATGATGTCTGTTTTCACTCTACTTACTGTATATTCAGGTCAGTGAATGTTATGAGGTTAAAAGCAGGAGGGCATATTACAATGGAAATTAAATTAAATAACAGAGTGACCGTTTCATGTATCGTAGCATCAAGCTGCTGAACCTTGTTTAATGTACTTGTACCATACTCCAGATTTTGATGACATGTATAATCTGCAGTTGGCAGGTGAGAGGTGTGGAAAGTCTTTTCCTGAGGCTCAAGGCAATGAAGAAAAAGAGCTGAAGCTGATGTTGGACTGGGCTTTTGAAGGATTTCTGCCAACAGGACCTGATGGATTTATACCTGTTGGTATGTCTGTTTATTTTTAATTCTTTCTTACTTTCTTTATAAAGCACCATATTTTATTTTCCTTCTTTCCTCTTCTTGGTGCCAAATATGTTTCTTAAAAACATCCAAGTTATTTAATGTTCTTTGTTTTCTGCCTCTTAAAGACTCTTCTCCACACGGTCAATCCTCTGACTCGACTCTGTCTGACGTCCCGCCTCCGGCGAAAAGAAAATATGTTTTAAAAAATAAGGGAAATGTCCCCGCCATCATCTATAACAAAGGTGAATGTTATTTTTTTATTTTGTGCTTGTAAAGAGATATTTGTGAGGAAACTACTAAATGAAGCAATTGATTTTGTTGCCATCATTATTTTTATTTCATGTGAATATTTCATTACAGAATCAATAATAGAAGGCGTCAAAGAAAAGGGAAAAACAATTGAAGGTAAGTTCTTTAGCTAATATGGAAGACACTTGATTTCAAACCACTGATATAAACATAACTTTCTTCTCTCTCTCTTTTTTTTTTTTTTTAGATTTTTGTTTGTCTTGTGGATCAACTGATATTGACGTCCAGCACCCATTATTTAAAGGTGGTCTTTGTCTAAGATGCAAGGTAATGTAATAACACAAAGATTCTGTTTCTCCCACAGCCTGCTGTGTCTAAATTTAGCCATTATCTGAAGGATGTCCTCTATTAAAATCTGAAAACAACCTTATTTTTACAGGCAAACTTCACAGAAACGTTGTATCGCTACGATGACGACGGCTACCAGTCGTACTGCACTATATGCTGTGCAGGCTTAGAGGTCATTCTGTGTGGCAATCCCAGCTGCTGCAGGTAAAAATTCCACAGGTTTTCTTTTTCACATGCAAACATATTGATATTTATGGTTTCTCGATGTGACTTTCGCTTAGGTAAAAACATTTCAATAAGCAAAACAAAGTTCAGCTGTTAATATCAGACTGTTACAGAAATATCTGGGAGAACCTCTTGATGATGGATTCATGAACTTGCTCATGACAAACTGACTTTTATTGGCCTGTTCCATGAGACAACTTTGAGATGACTGGATCAGGCTACAGTTTCCATAATCTTTTGAAACTTGCAAGTAGTTTAAAGTCTTCCTCCTGGCATCATTAAACCACTAAAACTTCACATTTGCTCATCAAAATTATGTTGTTCTTGTTGTTTGATCCTGCTACAGAGACACTGCCGATGTGTTTTGTGGTCTCAGAATACACAAAAGGCATTGTTCCTGCAGGGCAGGGGAGATGAAAAAGAATTTCACAGAGGCCGAAGCACACTGGATAACCCCTTGTTGCTTCTTCTTAATCAGAAAACTATAATCAGAAGAGAGGTATTTAGACATTGGGAAGCTTTTAGAATATTTGCAGTAAAGTCACTAAGTTCACCTCACCTGTAACATTGGCTTCACTAATGTTTCCTGTGGTCCACTCTGTGTACATCTGTTTACCTACTACAAACATTGCACACATTGTATTGTGCTGTCATCGTAAAAAGAGAGCTGAGCCAACAGGCAAAGCTTTTGATGTGAATCCATGTCTATTAAAACCTTCATCTATGGTCACAAGATCCAAATGACTGAAAGAGTATATGGTGGTAATGGTCAGCATCAGGGTGAGCAGCTCAGCTATTTGATGGGAGCTTGGAGCAGAACTGCTGAGGTGATTTGGGCATCTGGTTAGACTGGGTGGGTATATAGATATAGATATATATATATAAATGTTTTTTACCAGGTACCTCATAACATGGATCTGGATGTGTCTTAATCATAAAGCCGCTTTTCTCCACTGTAAGAAAAGGCACCACAAGTACACGGTAATGGCATGTGTGATATCCACCACTGATTTGTTTTCTCATATGGAGTGCATTTGGTAAAGGCTTGGAAAATATCAATGTCTGCTGGTGTGTAGGTCTAGGTGTAGGGCCACTTTTTTTCTTTTCACTTGACTGACTGGGCGTTTGTGGAAGGCACAGTTTTTGGCTTTCCTCATATTCCAAAGCGTGCTTCGTTTTAAGGTGATAAAACAAATTACTTGTATATCCTCTCTTTGCTATTACTGTCACACGGCATAATTTGCAGTTGATATTTTTCTGCTCAACATCCGGCTGCTTAAACCCAAACAAGGTGCATATGACCGACGTCGACAGACCTGTAAGCTCCATGCTTGCAGCCGCTGCCACGCTTTCGACCAAAATAGGCGCAGCTTGATGACATCATCAACACGCGCTATCGCAGTAAGATGGTATAGTCAAAATCTCTACCGTTGGCCAAATCCATATCGTTTCTACCGTATACCGTTTATACCGCCCACCCCTACTGGAGAGGTAATGTATCTCCATAATTGGACATTTGGCCTGAGAATTCTCCAGGATCTCCTAGGAGTGTTGCTGGACTGAAGGACATATAGCATATCCTGCTTAGTCTGCTGCTACTTCAGTCTAGCTTCATTGGAGGCTTGATGGATGGATATTGTTATAAACACTTTTATTTCTCCTGAATGATGGCTCTGTTATCCACACCTAAGTTGATGTGGTTGCTTCTTCAGGTTATTTACACTTGAAACTGGGCGAATCCAGATTTTTTGAGTCTGTCATTGGTGCACTATACTTCCAGGGCTGAAGTGATCAACTACGGTGTTGGCTGCTTATTTCAGTCATTTATATTTTAATTGACCACATGATACTTTACCCAGTTATTCAGCTAAAACGCCATCATGAATAGTTCACTTTAGGTCCTGCTTTCAGTTTCTGTTTATTATATCCATTTATGAGAGACGGATATCACTAGATTATTTAATAGTGGGAAAGAAATAAAAGTATCAATTTTAAAGTTTAACTTCTGTGGTCATAAGAAGTTTGATGTCATTCATTTTATGCCAAGTCACTATATCCAGGAGTATCATCATGTCAGGTTGTTTTATTTTTCTTTTGTGATGCACGATGACATCAGGATGGATTACAAAAGTAATGTTTTTGTATGACAAACTAGTTTTCATGGAAACTGAGGATATTGGACATGTCTTTGGTGGAGCTTCTATCCCCAAGCCATCCGGGCCCTAAACACACACACCCGCCCTCTCATATCATCTATAATTGACTGAGACAGGACTCTTCCAGACACTAAACCAAGGCACAATGTACATTTCAATTCCTTTAATTTTAAATATGTTTATATTGTCTATCCTGTAAAATAGTCAGATATCTATTCATATTAATGTACAGAATTCACCTGCTTGCTGCTACTACTGCACATTCACCCAGTGTATATACTATATATATATATTTTATATAATGTTCTTCCTCTACCCCCCCCCCTCGAGGAGCGTGTCAGGCTACATTTCACTGTGTGTTATACTTGTTATACTTGTATAACTATGCATGTGACAAATAAAGAACCTTGAACCTTGGTGGCACTTGTCTGCTGAATATGCCTATGCTGACTTTAAATAAAAGCGGGGGCTTTAAAAACAACTTACAACAGCTGGTCTGTTGTGTCCACTGCCTTTTAATATGGTGGATGTATATACTATTGAGTAAAACCTGTGAGTCCACCAAATGAGAGAAGATGTACGTCAAAGTGTCATTCACTAACCTCTCCCTTTATCTCATGTCCTACCCCCTCACCTCTCTTAAGGTCTTTGTATCAGTTTACAAACCCCTGAGTTTCATTTTATGATTCGTCAGCCTCTAAAAAAGTCTTCAGTCTCTCTTCTGTCTTCATCACTTGGATGAGTGGCAAAAAGTTTCTCACACTGAAAACGCTAAATCCAAATAACCAGAATCAACTTTCTGAGATTGATGTTCTTATTTTTGTCTCCCAGATGTTACTGTAAGGACTGTCTGAACATCCTGGTGGGCCCAGAAACCTTTGATAAGCTGAAAGATGTCGATCCGTGGAGCTGCTACATATGCAAGCCATCACAGTGTGAAGGAAACCTCAAACTCAGGGCAGACTGGAGTGTGAAGGTCCAAGACTTCTTTGTCAACAACAGCGCAATGGAGTTTGTACGTGCCGCTCTTATCTTTAATTAGAAATGCAGTTTTAGTTTTCATAAGCAAACGGTCTGATCTTATCCCAACATACAGAGATCTTTTTCTTCATTTGAGAGTCAGGTGATGTTAAATTAGTCAATGTAGCGTTTTTTAAATATATATTTTTATATTAACTGTAATTATAGCATGGTAACATGTGCTATAATTACAGTTAATTTAACAGCACTGAGAATTTGTTCCAGATTAGAGGATGACTCATTTGAATGAAAATGACCTCGTGGTGTGTGTGTGCCTTCATGATATGATGATATTTGGGGGGAGTGGGGGTTGTTTTTCTATTATTATTATTATTTTTAATTTTAACATCCCGTCGCATTCAATGAAATGCAAATTGTTAAAGTGTATTTTGGTTAAACTCAGGTTAAAACCTTTTAATCCTGGTTTATGTGACTGATTATGAACCAGTCATTGCAGGCTGAGTGACTGCAGGTTTGTTTTTTTTAAGATGGTAGTTAAAGGTCAGATGTGTCGACACCTTTGAGGATTTTGCTGAAGGTTAAAATTAATGTTACACATGACCCAGAAGTCCTAATCATCTTCACCTGGGGAGTTTCTTACTTCTGAGTATTTGGACATTACTGTATGCATGAAGTGGGGCTGGAAGAGGGGCAATTATTTGATGTTAGACAGTTGCCTTTGGCTGTGTGTAAGCATAGTTTATCAAATATTTAATGAAATTATTTATTAAAAGCATCTTAGTTTTATTAATAATGGACCTGCTTTCACCTTTAATTACTGGAATGAGCAGTCTGTTCTTTGAGGGTTTTTAATGATCAGCTCCAGATCCTCAGTGTCAGATAATATTCAGATTTTGTTTTTCTCTGAGGGTGAGAAATTAGTTTTTCTTAAGCTCTGCCAATCAAAGAAGATTTAAGTTAAATCTGTGTGTTTATGCCATTTCGTTTTTTCTAAATGTTACTCGAATTCATTTTTTTTAACCACAGGAGCCTCACAGAGTTTACCCTTCAATTTCTGCTGATCAGCGCAGGCCAATGAAGGTGCTCTCGCTTTTTGATGGCATTGCAACAGGTGAGTTTATGACATTGTGTGGAAAACTCAGCCAATACCCATTACACTCTGTCTGTGCATACTAATGAAGAGCCTTGGAAGGTTCAGTTGGCATCTGTATTAATGTAATAGGAGATGGTTTATTTAACATGAATTAAAAATATAGTAGGTTGTCCACCAATCAGGTCAGTGGTTTGACCTGA
The DNA here is from genome assembly GCF_018398535.1 of Haplochromis burtoni. NCBI lineage: Eukaryota > Metazoa > Chordata > Actinopteri > Cichliformes > Cichlidae > Haplochromis > Haplochromis burtoni. The sequence continues at coordinate 442,391 of NW_024582495.1, read as the reverse complement.
ATGAGCCAATAACGGTGCTGCCTGGGAGGTGAAAGACTCCTTAGTAATCAGTTCGTCAAAGTCAACACAAAGGTGAAAATAATTAGCTAACGGTAGTCATCCACCATTCTGTTGGTCGTTAATATTTGTTAGTTTCAGAGTCATTGTTTTCGGGTTCTGGGCTGAGGCATTGATCTTTTGGATAGCCTCGATTACCGTACATAAATGTGACTGATACATTTATGTACGGTAGTATCAGGAGTGATCTTAGATAATCCAACTGAACAAAATGAGCAGCTCCTCAGCTATCCTCCTTTTTGGCTTAAAAACCAGCTGAAAATCTGTCAGGTAGCAGAGGAAAATGTTAAGTCCTCCAATTAGACATTCCCACAAGTATATGAATTATCTGAATACTGTAAGACTAGAAAAGTGTTGAACTGGCAAAATGTGTGCATTTCTAATTGTTCCCTTGATTTCATTTACTTTAACATCATTTCAGGATATCTGGTGCTCAAAGACCTGGGCCTTAAGATCGAGCGCTACATTGCCTCAGAGATTTGTGACGATTCAATTGCTGTAGGGATGGTCAAGCACGAGGGAAAGATTGAATACGTCAATGACGTTCGCACCATTACAAGGAAACATGTGAGTACAAGCAAGACACATGTGAATGCTCAAAATGTATTTTAACTCCTTCCTGTTTTTTAAGTTCTGTGTATATGATGGCTTAATTTATCTCAGTGAGTTTGTCTCTTTGTGTGTGTTAAAGCTGGCCGAATGGGGTCCTTTCGATCTTCTGATTGGAGGCAGTCCATGTAACGACCTGTCCATGGTGAACCCTCTTCGAAAAGGATTATTTGGTATGCAACTTCTAAACTTCTATAAATAAATAAAGACTCACTAGAGGTTTATTTGTCATCTTTTTAAATAAAAATGTTTCCCTGTTGATCCTGCAGAGGGTACTGGAAGACTCTTTTTCGAGTTCTACCGCATACTGACCTTGTTGAGGCCGAAAGAGGACGACAACCGTCCGTTTTTCTGGTTGTTTGAAAACGTGGTTTTCATGAGTGCCAATGACAAATCGGATATCTGCAGATTTCTGGAGGTAATGTTTCTTTAAGTAAAGGTAGCTACCAGCCTGGTGGAGGGTCAGACTGCATTAAGTTTTAATGCCTAATGTATGCTTTCTGCCTTCTATTGCAGTGTAATCCAATTCTTATCGATGCAATAAAAGTCAGTCCTGCTCACAGAGCACGCTACTTTTGGGGAAACCTGCCTGGCATGAACAGGTATGTACCAATACAGGCTAAAATATTTGTGTTGACTCACTGCAGATCATAGCAAGGATTTTAATGTGCAACTAGAACCTCAACAGAACCACAATAATCAAATAATTTGTATGTCTTTTTAATTTATTTATTTTTCTTCGGTTTTGATTGTTTGGTTTTGAGTGGTACTAAAAAGTCCTGAAGCTAACTGGCCTCAAGTTTACACTCTTGTCTGGGATTTCTTATAGACCTCTCGCTACATCTCTAGACGACAAGGTGACTCTGCAGGATTGTTTGGAATCCGGACGCCAGGCAAAGGTCAACATCATTTATTTTTTTATTTTATTTTTTTATTGGTCATGTTTAGTTTGGATTTAGTTTTAGGTTAATAGTGTGGCAACAATTTAAAATATTAGTTTTTGTGTAATCGTGAGACTATTATTTTGTGTTCAACACTGTTAATTTGACATTTCTCCCTGCAGTTTGACAAAGTCCGTACTATCACAACAAAGTCTAACTCAATAAGGCAGGGGAAGATGGGACCGCTGCCCGTCGACATGAATGGCAAGGAAGACTACCTGTGGTGCACTGAAATGGAACAGTAAGCATAATAAATTATTTACCGATTTGTTCCCAGTGTGACATTATCGATGTCAGTGTATAATGACTTCATTCTTGTGTGTTTAATGTGTGTCATCTGATAGTATCTGACTGAGTACATGCCTGAATGGTTTCTAAAAGCAAAACAATATAAACCACCACAAAGCGTTGATGTGCTGCACTAGTTTACACAGCTCTTCCCATTCAGCGTCACATGGGTGTAGCTGCTGCTACTAGTACACGCTAGTTACATATAATGTTTATTAAGCTACATGCACTGCAGTTGAGTTGCATGTACACATCGCTTTACAGCTGACAGCTGGTCACTTGCAGACGACGGTAGTTGCGAAATAAAGGCCGCCAACGGGAAGTGAAATGAGCACCGACTAAGTTTTCACGGTTTGGGGTTTTGGGTTTTTTTGTAATGAAGTTTTGTTTTTTTTGCTGATACTTTCTATGGTCAGGTCACCACATCACTGTAAATCACTTCTAGTTTGTACCTAACTTTAGACCAGATATGATATGCCAATTCTAATATACTCATATTAAAATCCTAAAGCATTAAACATGAAACTTGGGCTTAGTAGTTGGTCCTGAGACAAGACAGGTGAGCAATGATGTAAACTTCAAAGAAGGCAGCATCTTTGATTCTGACCCTGAGCTGCAAAGTTGTCAAATTATGCTTTTTTTAAAGTCCGTGTTTCTTTAGTCCGTTCAAAGATAAATTAATTCTGGGAGTTTGTTGATGTGACATCAGCGATTGTAAGACCAGGGAGAATTTGATTGGATGAGAGAAACCTGAAAATTACAGCCCTGTTTCACTCTGCACCTTTTTGCTGTTAACAGGAAGTGTGCACAGGTCGGCCCACATTAACTGGAAATGGATTCAGCTGTGTTTGCATAGGCCAACCTGTCATCGTGTGTGCAGTTGTTTGCATATGACGAGAATCAAACTAGGGTATCTTGTTATTGTGCAGAATGCGCAGGGAGTGTTTTCTTCTCTGTTAGTCTGTATTTGCTTTTACAGTCTCTAACAGCAGTGTGATAAAAACCAAATCAGAAAAAATTTGCACCAATCTGAGGATTTTTAACATTAAGGCTTTTCATTAACAGCGTTATGACATTTAAGAAAATACAGGCCTATGTTACTACTGTGTGCTACTACTGCACATTCACCCAATGTATGTATATATATATATATATATGTATATATATATATATGTATATATATATATGTATATATATATATGTATATATATATATATATATATATTATATATATATGTATATATATTATATATATATATATATATATATATATATATATATATATTATATATGTATATATATATATGTATATATATATATATTATATATATATATGTATATATATATGTATATGTATGTATGTATATGTATGTATATATATATAAGTATGTATATATATGTATATGTATATGTATGTATATGATATGTATGTATGTATGTATGTATATTATATGTATGTATGTATATGTATTGTATGTATGTATATTATGTGTATGTATGTATATATATATGTTGTATGTATATATGTATGTATATATATGTATATATATGTATGTATATATATATATATATGTAAAATATAACATCTTCCATGTGGTTTCCCTTTTTTAGGATTTTTGGTTTCCCCAAACACTACACTGACGTGAACAACATGGGCCGGATGCAAAGGCAGAAAGTCCTGGGTCGCTCCTGGAGTGTGCCTGTGATTCGTCACCTGTTTGCCCCCCTGAAGGATTATTTTGAATGTGAGTAGCAACTGTGAAGCAAATCCTTGCATCAGAGCTGGAGCGGTAAACCTGATGCCTTATCCTGCCCCGCCTTGCTAGTTAGTTTAAACTCTCTGGTCTCTCTTTAGAGGACCGAATGTAGCTTTGACTTTTAGAAATAGTTTGTTCATGAATTCATTTCTTTTTTGTTTTATCCTGTCAGTCATCAGTGACCCTCCACCACCAGCAGGCACAGACACTTTTTGGGTTTTTTTAAGGTTGCTGTAATCAAACAATTATGTTGCTCAGAACACAGGCCTGCATCATGAAGTGAGCTGAAGTGGTTTGCGAGCCATCTTTGGGCTTTTATGGATCAGTGGAGTCTCCTTGCTTACCTTAATCATGAATGGAAAGATCATAGCCGCTTATCAAATCCACATATTGATTTTAATTAGGTTTTTAATTAAATATGACTGCAATGTTTTTGTCTGACAGGCTACAGTCAGGGTTTTTGGTTTTTTTTACTCTGTATGATGTGAAAAGATGCACGGGAAGTGTTCCTGTTATGGTTCAGTGTCAGCGATTTCAAACTGATAACATGCAGGGTTAGTGGAAACTTCATATCCACAGTGAAGTATACAAGAGCCAATTATATTTCCCTCTGGACCCACAGCAGAGCCAAAACACACTAAATCCTGCACAATATCATTCTATAGTTTTCTATATTATAGAATAAACTCTTCATTAACACTAATGGTGCTATGTAAGTGCTGAATCATGTTTTTAAGACTTCAAAGGCATCTTTTGCTTCAGCTTTTCTTACTCTGGCCTTACCTGGCCTAAAATCAGTCACTATAGGATTAATTTGTTCTTTCGCCTGTTTTGCTTATAAAATGAGACACAAATATGTAGACCCTGAGCCCGGTCCAAGGTCCCAGAGAGCCGCTGAACTCCCTTCATGGTGCAGGCCTCCTCACTACCTCAGCAATGGTTTCAAATCTGCAGCTACAGGTGAACACAAACCATTATTGCTTTGTTTCTACGTGATCCGTATTTTATCATGTTTTTATTGTTTAATCCTCCAGGCAGGGATTTTAAGTCTGACCTAATTCTTACTGTGATGAATTTTATTGTGTTTTACTTACATTTTTTAATCTTTAAACACTTTTTTACTCAGTCTGAAGAATCCCACCATGGTGCTTCTAATAGTGGTGATTTTTACCCCACAGGTGGGCATTTGTGCTACAATTCTGTCTTTTTTAAGGAGTTTTACTTACACAAGATCAAAAATATTTTGAATCTACTTACTGACGACAAGTTGAGTATTTTAATAAGCCACACGAGTCAGACTTTGTCAGAACATGCAGTGTCTACTAAAGTGGGAAATACGGCTTTTTATTTCCAGTGGTTTCTTTTCTGGCCAGTAAAAAAAGTTAATTTCCTGTGTTTTAAAGAATAGTTTAATAGGTTCTGAAACTAACTAAAGCCCTTAACATCATTTGAAGGAACAACCTTTGACTTTATGTTCAAAATCTGTATTTTGTTAAAGGGATATCCACTGGAGTTGAAGTGGGGCTGGACTGGACTTTAATGTAATACCACATTGTACCACAGCATGGTAAACTGGGTCAGTGTAACCCTTATTTAACAACGTAGGCCATTCAAAGTTTGCTAATATTTACAGTCCTGGCCTGGTAATGTTTCTGGGTGTGTACAAAGTACACATCCAGAAACATTTCAACACACCCACTGATAAATGCTGCCCCCTCATGGTGAAAGTTTAAATTCACAGAGGGGAAGTTCTAAAAGTACTTTGAGGCATCTGGCTCCCAAACATTGTTAACAAATTGCATAATTATTAATTTTTAATTTGAAAAATAAAATAAAAACTGTTAATTCATCTGCCGCGTTCATGTGTAAGACTGTAAAATAAGACTGTCATTGTAGAAAAAAATGGGGTACAGTAGTGCAACTTTTCATGTAACTTTTAACTGTTTCATAGTTAGATTCAATATTATGTGGCAATTTTTTAAATTTCATAGTGTTTATGTATGTATTTTGTAGTCCAGCATCCATATTTTCTGATTCTTATCAAGCAGTAAACATGAAACTGCACCAGGACATAAGTTTTACAAGTTTAATCAAAACTGCAGCCTCAAACAAGGACCTGAAACGTCTGCTAATCTGCTGATCTAATTACATGGCCTAACAGCTGCAGCTATGTGCTAGATAAAAATTACATGATAATCTTTTTTTAATTCTATTGTTCAGGTTGTGTGTCAAGCAAAAAAAAAAAAAAAAAAAAATCACCAGTGATTGTTTCAGTTTCTCAAATGTGCTTTTCTATCCCTGAGGTCACAATAAATTCATAATAATTAACAATCAAATAATGACAGTTTAGAATTATTTTTATTTTCTTTTAGTTATGTTTTTTTTTTTTAAAACGCGTTCTCAGTTTCAAGGTCCTAAAATTGCTCTTTTCTCCCCTTTTTTAACCAAATATAAACTGAATAGCTTTTGTGGGAAAATTACTGGTCTGTGGTATTCATGCTCTGTAACATTTTTCTGTAATTCAAAAGCTACAGTTCATTGTTTTGAAAGTGTAATCAGTAGAATGATTAATTGTTACTTCCAGCACTAATTTTTTTGGGATTATGATGATGTTGCTGACTGAGGACGAGGGGGGGGACAACACACTCGTCATGTCATGCTGCAGAAAATCGTACTGTAATCACGTTTTTCAGTTCTCCAAACTGCTTGTTGATTAATCAGGTAAATGATGGAGAGACTAATAATAGAAATGCACTGTTTCAAAGCGACATCAGGTAACATCAGTGCTGATGCTTCACACAAACCACTGATGCAGACCTGAACATTTGGTGCTGTTTTTAAAATACTGTTCAGGTGTCAGGTTTAAGTTTGTAATGTTATGTTAGTTTTACTGAAGATTTCGATAATGGTGGCACCCTTCATCCTGAGTCACTGTGTTTGATCACATAATTATTTCGTACTGTCAACGTATTCACACAACAGAGAGGCTGAAAGTTAGATGTTGATTTTTACCTCATTTCTTTTGGGATTTCTAATGGTGCTACTGCAACGGTGCTAACTCTGCATGTTTGTTACACTTTTTTTTTTTCCTCATCTTATGCTGACATTAGTTGAACGTGAACTGTGTAGGTTTTTGTTTTGCAGTGTGCTCGGATGTTCAAGTGTCTTTGTTTTAATCAAATGAGAAACAGATGTAGAAAAATATTAGCATGATAGTTAATCATCTTTGTGAAGGGGGAAAAAACGTTGGGGCATAATGAAAAAGTGTTCATGGGATTTTACTCAGGCATTACAAAACAAAGGTGCTGTTAAAGGAAAAAGTTTCTTTTATTTTCATTTGTCTGAACTAATTTAGCCAAAAATGCCTTTCCTTGAGCCAAAATCTGTATTACTGATAACAAAATAAAGACCAACAAAACCAGGATATCCTGCTCCAGTCTTTTTTTCTTCACACAGTGAAGTAAAGGAAAGCTGCAAAAGAGAATTCATAACATTTACAATGGGCTCTTTAATAATAACAGATGCTGTTAATGTGGGTCTGAAACCAATGTCCTCAAGATGGACTTCCAAAGCCACGTCTTGAAAACTTTGCCTCACACATTTGTGTTGTTTCATGCCCAATTAAACAATAACACCACCCAATTAAAATATAACTTTAATACCAAAAGATGAATTATTCCATTCATATTTTTTCTCAAATAGTCAAAAATCCATGATAATCTGAAATGCTTGCAGTACACCAACTAATGCAAACTGAATTGCAGCAATCTTTAAATCCATCTTCTCCACTTATCCAATTAAGCACTGCTGAACAGGTCATGAGACGAGAGGTGGGGTACACACTCGAAAGGTCACCAATCCATCACAGAGACAACCAGTCATGGTCACATTAGAGTCACCAGTTAACCCAATAAGCAGGTTCTTGGACTATGAGTGAGAACCTGCACAGGCAGATCAGCTGGTTCATTCAAACCCAAAACCACCCAACCAATCCACTTTTATTATTTTTGTGTTTTTAAAAATAGGAGCAAACTAGAAAATTGTCAAGTTGTGCTGTAAGAGTATTTTACCCACAGCTGCTGCAGTTACGCGTGCGCCCAATCTTGTTTTGAAGTAATTAAAGATGTTTGCTGTACAATCATTCAACTCTGGAAAAAGGACAGTTCGAATAAATCATTAAAAGCTCCAAATGAAACTTTTAACAACAACTGTATATGAAATTTGGCTCCTCCCAGAGCCACAGACCATCATTCTGACACAGACCACAGATTTCTAGTTACTTCCATTAAATGAAAGTTTAGCTTCTCCAAAGAAAACACCAACAGACACAGATGTCATTTACTCCATCTGTTCTAGTGGTGACGGTGTAGGACAGGTAGATCTGTTTTGTATGACAAGCTGTACGTATGTTTATGTTGGACTGCTGTGGGGACATGACTGTTGCTCTGCAGTTGTAACAACAGCAGGCTGTTTGCAATGCAACCTTTCATACTTTTTATTATGAGTTTTATCTACACAGTGCTGTAAAGAGTCAGAGGTCACTCCGGGGATGGTGATGCGTTTTCCCAGGGTTTTAACATCCGCTCCATTGTAGAGGGAGTGGGATTCTGGTTGCTCGGCTCTATGTCCACTTTTGTCACTCCGGGAACCTCCTTTCCCTCCTGAACCAGTTGCATCACCTCTGCAAAGGAGAGCTGCTTTGTCTCTGTGGGTTCAGAAGTTTCTGCTGTGAGTTCAGAGTCTGAATGTGACGACGCCGTCTGGTCCAGCTGCTCAACAGGGCAGCCTCTCATACCGGAAGAAGAGCTCCACTGTTTGTAGCCGGCTCGGTCGATGGGCTCGACAAACCTGTGAGGGGACAACAGGAAAAGAGGAATAGAGGTTTGTGTTTGATATTTTGTTTCTTGGGAAGGGTGGCATTAAAAAAAAAAAAAGAAGTTTGGGCATGAAGGTAAATATCACAAAATGCTTTAACGCATTCACTGCTGATTATTGATCTTAACAAGGTACAATGGAAAAGCAGAACCTTGTATTCACTCGATTACCATCTTTAACCTTGGAAGTGTATCGCATCTGATATAAGTTTTTGAGACCTCTACGTCATTAGTGTGATTTTTTTTGTAACCCTAATCTCTTTGTATTTTAAAAAAAAAAAAGTGCTTTGGAAAATTGTAGTAAAAAATACAAACTCATTTGTGCAAATAGATTTTTTTATTTTTTTTTAATTTCTTCTAAATCCATCAAAGGGTTCAATAAACACTCAGGTTAAAATTCTAGCAAATGTTCGATGACTCTGGCTTTAGAGGGTCAAGTAGAAACATGAGGTCCTCAAAGACACTTCTCCACTAAATCATTGGAGAGTTGCATTAACAAAACTAAACATGCTGGGTAACACCAAATTAATTAGTCTGCAGTTTCTCAACCACAGATGCAAACTCTTCTCAGTTCCAGCTTCTCCAGTGCGAGGATGTCCTGCTTTTCTTTAATTTCTAATAATCCTGACATCAGAACTGCTTTGAATATTATTATTTATCTTAACCATGGAAATAATTCTGGTGATGCCGAGCTGGACAACGCATTCCTTCATTCCTTTTTAAAGAATGGCCCAGATTATTCGGTTTGACCACTTCTGCAGTTTTAGCTCTCTCTGATAGGTTTATCTCGTCTTCCAGCCTAATGATGGAGTCTCTCACTTGGAAACTGACATCTCTTTGGGACTCTTATTTAAAAATGCAGCTATAAAAATACTAATTAAACACAGTGAATCAATATCAGATATTTTGTTCGCTTCATTTGTCATGAAATAAGACGACAGGCCTCATCAGGGCGACAGACTGCTTCTTAGTCAGTTGTCCAATTACAAATTGAGCCTTGGAAAATGGGGACTTTGCATAATTCAATAACAGCTAAAACTACAAAAAACAAACAAACTTTGAATTAAAGCTGAAAGTCTGCAGTTGAGTCACATCTTGACTGACTTGTAATCCAATGTGAGGCGTACAGAGATAAAGGTAAAGTGCTGTATGTGCGCAGCTGGTTTATTCTGCCATTGATGTAAAATCCTAACAGTAACCATGAAGCTGAAGCTGGGATGGAGCGCAAAACACTTTTCATTCTGTAATGTAGTAAACCAGAAAACAACATTTTTAACGTGAATCTCAAACGCTTTTACTTTCTCGTTTTTAATCAATCTAATCAGTGCACACTGGGGTGTAGATAAACACATAAATGATTAACCGGGTGATCCAGGTGTTTCCTACCTGTTGTAGAAGAACAGTTTCAGGTCCAGCAGGTCGGTTTCGGTTCTGTTTACGGACTTCAGACCGTCCACAAACCGCTGATCCGCCTCAAAGTCAAACGAGTCAAACCGTGTAAAAACGAGCTCCATATTCACTCAGCATAACCGACTCTTCATCCTCAGCTGATCTAAAGTAACACTAAACACCTGCAGCTGCAGACCTGTCCGCCTCCGGTAACAACAAGCGTCCGCAAAGAGGGAACACATCCCGGCCAAAACAACAGGGCTATGAGCTGCAGCGCCCCTGCAGGTGAGGCTCAGTACTGCACCACAAAGTCAAAATGAGGGCGAAGGAAAGCTGGGAGAGGCGTTCCCATCATTTATTCAGGTACAAATGGTAGCAGTTACACAGTGCACATACAGAAGTGCTGTGAGATTAAAGCATTTTAACTCAACATGCAAATTTTTACCACTTTATTTGCTGTTAGGTTGTTAAATTAGGAATATGTGAACCAAATAGGAAGAAAAAAAACCCTTAATACATATCTTTCACATTTAATCTAGGTAACTAAGAATAATCTGTAGTATAATATATGTAGACTATGATAAAAATGTAAAATGTAAATGAGATTGGATGTTGGGCTGGCTGTGGCTCAAAGGTAAAGCAAGTCATCTACTACTTACTCTGCATGCCAAAGTAACCTTGGGCAATACACTTACCCTCAAATTGCTCCAGATGCATTCACTGGAGCCAGAATGTTAGCTAGAAAGCACTAAAAACTGCTGCAGGAACATAATGTGAAGTGAAGCAATGTGAATTCCCAGAGGAAATAGGCAAGTAATCAAATTAGGTAAAACAAATTGACAGGATATGAAGAATTTCTTAGACAAATCGATTGGAGTTTAGCAGGGTTGCTTTTTGCACAGCAAGAAATGCATTTAAAAACTCAAATGCAGTTATTCTACCATTTGTTTTTTGCATTCTTTAAATCTTTCGTGTGTGTTTTTGAGTATTTTGTGTCTGGTGGATTACGTCTGAACTCTTTTGGGACGTAGCCGACACTGCTGTGTATGTACTGTGGGTAACAGAGGATGAACACATGTTGTTAGCAGAAATGTGACCCCCGTGTGATTGCGCACCTCCTCCTCTGCCCTGTCCTTGACCACCACCATCATTGGCCGGCTGCCAACTGAAGGAGGAAGTGTTGCAGCTGATCTGCTCCAGGAAAGCCAGACCTGCTGCCGCTAACACACATTTTTATTTTTAAGTTATCTTTGATGAGCTCAGTTCAGTTTTTTTTAATGTGTCAATTAAAGGAAGGAACAGAGGTTGGGTCATAGTCCTGACAGGCGAGGAAATCTTATTATCATCTTAGCGGTTTTCTTTTTTGAGCATGTGACGTAACAACCAGCAGCCCTGCCCTGAAGGAGCCGGTTACTGCAGAGGCAACCAGTTTCTGAAGCTCAAATGAAACCAGGGTGAAATCAACACACGCACAAGATCACAATCAACTTGTTGTTTATTGAATATAACATAAAATTATTATCTACAAAATACAGTAAAGATATTACAAAATTAATTATAAGCAAGTGAATTAAGGGTTAAGCCCATCTGTGAAAGAAGATGAGTGACTTTAATTGCACCAAAAGCTCTATGAGTTTTCTCAAAGCTCTCCTAAACATCCCACGAAAAGCTGAATTTACATTTTTGAGCCTACAAACTAAATTTTGTCTGTGGTGTCAGTGTGAAAGCTGCCGTTTCCCATCATGTTCAGCTGCAGGTGGAGTCTGCAGCTGCTCTGACCGGAGGCGAGTACCTGTGCCTTTGGAGTTTGGTCGGGTTTGATGTTTGTTTCTGCGTGGAGCGAGACGGACGGGCGAAGCAGAAGGTGAGCGTGCTGCTGGAGCTACACTCGTAGCTCCTCTCCTGGTCAAACAGAGAGAAGAAACGTATTGACTTGGACCTGCTGGTCTTATATTCTGTCATTAATATGTTGTTATGATGGGGCGGAGGATGCTAATATCAAGCATGGTCTGTGTTTTGTATAATGAGATGAATGTATGAGCAACTGGTGGGAGCCCTGTCTGTATTTATATAATATAATTTGTATAATTTCCACTCACCTCTGCTGTGACGGTGCTCAGGCCATTTTTCACACCCTGGTTCAGGCTGCTTCCCTTCTCCTCCTTCTGGACTTTGGTGGCCTCCTCTCTCTGCTTCATGAACCTCTGGTTAACGATCCTGGTCACGCTGTCGTTCCTGTTGAGCGGGGCGGCGGGAGGCCTTGTTGGAACGCGTTCCAGGTTCCTCGTGCTACTTTTAGCTTTCTGCCCTGACCCCGGCACTGGTTTGTCTGCCCGCCCGCTCACCCTACGCAGGAACTCTGTCACCAAGCCGTACCGGTTGGCTCCGGTGGACTTGGCGGGCAGCTTGGCGTTGCTCAGGGAGCCGTGGCTCTGCCCAGCACCTGCTCGGGAGCTGGTTTGTCGAGTCCACGCGAGGCCGGACTGATTTTGATGTGCCAGGTTCCACAGAGATCGATCTCTAGAGGTAGATGCAGAGGAGGGGGAGCTCAGATTGGAGGGAGAGGGGAGAGACTGTCTTCGGTACAGTTTAGGTGAGGAGGTGGAGTGTCTGGACCTCTCCCCTCGGCCTGTTATGCCCTCCAGTGAGGCAGAGATGTGGTGAGAGCGGGCAGAGACCAGAGGGGAGTTCAGGGCCCGAGAAGGACTGCTTCTCGTGGTGCTCAACCCTTGAGTCGCATCTGTCTGCTGACCAACACTCACCATCTGTGGTTTCATATGGGTCTGAGTACCGGAGCAGGACACATCCACCCATCCCCGGCCTGCTAATCTTTCTCTCTTTTCCTGTGGGCTGTCTTGACGCTTCTGCCTCCAGCCGGCTGTCATTTCCTTCATGTCATCGCTCAGATTGGCAGATGAGCCCAGACAGAGCTGTGAGAAGGAGGTTGGCGGCGTGCACCAGGGAGAGGGCGTGTCCACGGATCCTCTGTCTGGGCTTTGCTTCAGCTGAGCCAGCTGGACTCTGCGGGCTGACGGGGGGCTGTAGTAGATGCGGACGGTAGACTTCTCTGGAGCAGTATGGCTTCTGTTCAAGGACATCTGCTCAAAGTCAAGATCAGGGAAGCTAAGCGGCATGATTAGATGGTCCCACGTCTTAACTGGGTCCTCTCGGTCAAGCTGGGCAGCCTCTTGGCTCAGATAGCACCAGTTCTTCCTCTGAGAGCTGCACGGAGGAAACTGCCGTCTGAGTCTTTTTCCTGTCGAGCTGCAGGTTCAGATTTTTTTGTAAAAAAAACACAAAGACACCAGGCGATGTATGAGTTACAACTTCAGTGAACTTATGAAAAACATATGACAGTTTGTGGAACAACACAGACCTGTCAGCTTCACGGTGTCGACCACATTGAAAAACACCCCCAACACGACGCTGAGCCAAGAGAGAAAGAAAATGTCACCAAACATTACGTCAGATACTTCAGAAACTAAAACCAAGAAAAAATGCACAAACTTGTTGTAAGCAATTTTATGTAGGGACTATTTGTCTTTAGTGTGTTCATCCGCCACTGCGTCACTGTACAGAACAAACAGAGCATCTGACACGATGATTAAAAGAGACAGAAATGTGAAATGGTGAAAGTTGCAGTGGTCCTGATCCTTCTACAAAATAGCCAATCACCACTTTGAGACAAAAGAACCAATCATGTTGTTTCACCGATGCTTGCACAGTTGTGGTTTACACAGTTTTAACCTTGTGCTGTCAGTCAGATTCTACTGTTCTATTGATGCTTGCATGGCTAACCGGATGTAAGGTGAACTTAACTTTACTTTTGTGGTTGGTGTTGATCATGTGGCCACTCTCATTATTAAAGCTATATTGTCATCTAATTGAATGTGGTGTAAGAGTGAAACTTGCAAGAAAAAAAAAGCTTTTTAAACCTTATTTTAGGGGGAAATAATATAAAATTATATAACATCTAAAGACCACTGCTCACAACAAGGGTCCTGGATATTTATGAGAAACCAGGCCATGATTTCTGCAAAGAAGTGTTGATGCTTTGTTTTGCCGCGATGTGAGCGTCAGTGCTCCAAAACTGGGCAGCTGACACAAAAAAAATCTAAGCTGTCTCTTTTGGGTGAACTGTCGCTTTAAAGCCCGTTGTCTGCAAAATCAATAATGTTTCCGTCGCTTCCCCTTATTTGCTCTTGATAATTTAACACTAACAATTACGTTAGGGTTTAATAATTAATATCACGCATCTATAGTTGTTTGGTATTTTGGCACGTCTGTGTTATTAACTAACCAAACCTTCAGAAACATTTGAATTTGCTGTTCGTTATCTGGACAAAGCATTGTAAACTCATAACAGAGATAACCCCAGAGACATATAGGCTCCAATAAGTCTTCAATAAAGCCTAATAAAGCTGCTGGAGAGCCTGTAGAGTCTTTATTTTTTTTTATCACTTCAAACTAAACGTTAAGTAAAAGAGTTAAGAGTAAAATAGGGATTACAGTCCAGTCAGTGGGTTAAGAAGGAAAAAAACTGTTGAAATAATAAATCTGATCCTAAATCATGCTGTGCATCGAAACTGCTTTTCTTTATTGAATAACAAAGGAGATGGAAATGATCATTCAGGAGAACTTGAAGGACTGCAGAGAATCGTTTGAGCGTTTTCGTGCTGCATGTTTGAAAATGCCTGTCCTGTTTGGCTGCAGCCCCCTTCAAAAGATTAGCCTAAATACTCTGGCATGAGTGTTTTCATGATGCCCGCTGAACCGACTGTCAGGCGGACACAAGGCCAGGGAGACAGATCATCGGCAGGACTTCCCGCTGTATCACGCAACCTCACACACAGCCTCACACACAGCAGGGCACACATGCCTGAGGCGTAAACACCATCCTTACCTCAGCTGGCTTGCCCGGCGTGGCCTTGGCCTTACTGTCACATTCAATCCGCTCATCCTGAAGCTCTGCAGCGAGGTCTTGCAACAATCCTTTCAGCACTGACATTGCTTTCTCTCTATCCTGAATAAAAAAGCCCAAATATATTTGAATATTCGACAGCTTTGCGTGTTTTTTTTAAGTGTCATAATGAGCATGAGCAGAGTTTATTTATGCCATCTTTCACTGTACCTGTTTTCCTTCCATGTCAGGTCCTTTGACTTGACACCACTGATGGAGGATCCAAAGAATCTGCAATGAAAGCTGCGTTCTTGGATCCCTGCACTTCTCACCGAGGCCCCATTGAACAGAAGGTGCTTTCCTCGTTTGTTTTTCTGTCTTCTTCGGCTCTCCACACTCCTGCTTACTCTCTGACTCCACGTCAGGATTTCCACAGAGGAAAGGGAAACTGTAGGAGTCCCAGACCTTCTTAACTGAGTTTAACTGTGTATCTTTGGCTGTTAGAAGCATCTCCACCCGCCCGATGAAAGCCAACAGCATCGCCTCTAAAAGTTCCAAAGCCTCATTCAGAGAAATCTTCTGTGCCTTTCCGTTACAGTCTATTGGCGAGGCGAACGTGCGCGAGGGAGACGAGCTGTGGCCATTTTTGGGTGATGTAATCAGGAGCTGTATGGCTGAACTCAAAATGCAGGCATGGTCTCTGAGAGCAAGCAGAGCTTCGTAGTCCTTCAAAGTCATCTCTTGGAGTTTTTTGTTGTCATCACTCTCTTGACTGTCTGAGGGATCCCACTCGCCTCCCACAGGACCCTCTCGAGTGATCATCCTTTCAGTCTCCTCATCGCCTTTTCTTTTCTCTGACCCTTCATCCTGACCCAGCTCGTACATCACGGGTCCCATTTTTATGCTTTTCTCCTTTCCATCTGTGTCCTTCATCGCAACACTCGCTGTCATATTTCCCTCCGAAACATCCCGATTCTCTTCATCCGGCTCTTCCCCTCCTCCTCCTCCTCCTCCTCCACCCCCAATTTTCTCCCTGAGGTCGCTCATTTCTGCTCGCAGACCACGGTTCTCCACCTCCAGTTCAACGATGCGCCGGCTCAGAAGTGTGGCCTCCTCTTCCACCAGTTTAAGATGAACTTTGACCTCCGCCTCCCTGGCGTGGGCGTAGCTTTGCTTGCCTTCAGGTGATTGGGCGGCGTCCACGTCACCGTAGGCTGAGCGGTATTTGGCCAGCTCCTCGCGCATCACCTCACTCTCTGATACCAATTTGGTGAGCTTCTTGCACATGAGAGCTAATTCCTCTTTGGCAAAGTGGAGTTGGCACTTGAGATCGGCGCTGTCATCCTTTTGGCAAATCAAACAGCAGTGACGACAGTCATGATGACATGAAATAACTCACGGATGCAGCCATGTTTAGAAACAAATATACAAACCTCAATCTGCTGAGAGAGCCTCTTCTCTGCCCTGCTGGCCGTCGATCTGATGCTTTTCTTCTTCAAAGAGCTCTAAGGAATAAAAATAAGAGTTTGATCACACACACAAGACAAACAGTGATAGTTTACTAGGTTAAGATTTTCTGGAGCGAACTTCTTTGTATTTATCCCAAAAAGTCGATTCTGTTCATTTGGACGTAGCTGTTTAGTGGGAGAAATGTTTCGTCCCTCATCCAAGTGACTTCTTCAGTCTGCAAAACTAAATGTCCTTACCTTGATGATTAAGAATGCATCGAGACGTCTTTGTGTTTATGTTTCTTTCTTTCTTTTGGTTTTAACCACAACTGTGTGAAATTTAATAAACATATTAAAGGAAAAAACTTTTTCTACATTACATTGATGATGAACATTTCCAGCTCCATATTTTTGTCCTTTGACTCCAACAGTAGCTTTGCCTGATTTATGATTCATCTAACTGTATTAAATAAGAACTTGGCTACAGAACTACAGACTAAGACCATAAACTCATCAAGAAAGTTATCCAAATAATCTTTTTTAATTTTTTTTAGATATTTCTACACAAAATTATTATTATTTTTATTAAAACCAGGGGAGTCACCTCCTGCTGGACATGAGAAAGAACGCAGGCCAACTTTCCTCTCATTGACTGACTTGAACAGCAGGTCAGTGGGGGTTGCAATAACTTCATTCAGTAACTTGAAGTAACAGTGTAACAGTGTAACGCATGTCTCTCACATGATTTTTGGCCCCCTCTTCTTTACAAAGTCGCTTCAGTTCTTTGAGGTTTGCCGGGATTCACTTTTGCTCCGTTAACGTTCAACAGCATTTCAGTCATGTTGAGGTCTGGACTCTGACTCGGCCATCGTAACCTTGATTCTTTTCTTCTTCAGTCAGTGTGTTGTAGATGTGCTTCTGTGTTTTAGCTGTCGGACAGGTGGCCTCATGTTTGAGGAGTTCGTGGTCGACGGTGCACAGATCTAGTGACTGCAGAACAAGTTCACGTCATCGCTCCTCACCACTGTGCTGACAGCTGGTATGAGGTGTTTGTGCTGATCTGCTGTGTTTGGCTGTGAATTATGACCAAACATCTCCAAACTGGTCTCATTTATCCAAAGCACATTGTTCCAGAAGTTTAAGCCATGCTGCTGTGTCATTTTTACAAAGAAGGTGATTTTTCCCAGCAACTCTCGGTACTTGTTCAGCCTTTTTTTGATTTTACTGTTACAAACTTGAACTTGACATACCAACTGAGGCCCGTAGAGTCTGTAGCTTCTAGGTTTTTTGTAGTTTCATGAGCGCTGCTCAGTCTGACCTTGGTTGTCCCAACAAATTCCCTCCAACTGCATGGCAAATTGGCAGAAATTTGCCTACAATACTTTGGCATTTTGTTAACATACCTGTAAGGTCCAGAACAGCAAACTATCAAAACCTCTGCTTTTATAGCGTGCTGATCATCAATCAATCACTTACATTTGATTAATAGCACTTGGCTCCTACTGTCCCTCTTAATTCCTATAGAACCAGTAAGGCTGTACTTAGTTTCTTGCTCTTTACATCACTGAAAACAAGGAAAAGACAAATCTGAAGTTTAATTTAAAAATATAAAGGCAGGTAAAGGAATAGTTCAACATTTGTTTCTGATGATTACATAAGAAAATTAATAACACACTAAAATTTGTTCAGTGAGAGGGTATAGCATGTTTATAGATTCTAAATTTACATGATGTTTGTGTAACATCAGTTTATGAGCTGGACACCACGGCTTCCTGGAGACTTGCTAACCACAACAAGTTCATTCTTCTGTTATTTTCTGTGTAAATTAAACAAATTAGTTATAAAATGCTAATTAATAAGCTTTAAAAATGCTTGTAGAAGGATTTACAAACCTCTGTAGGCATTAAAGTCGTGCTGGTCTTCTCGACAAGAAAGCAAATAAGCATATTTCCCAAAATGTTTAGCTAATCCTTTAAGTAAGTATTCATCATGCTCTTGCACTACTTCTCAGAGATGCCTAAAAGGCGCTAAATGTGACATTTTCTCTCCTCCGAGTTCTTCCCGTCTCTACTTGAGTCAGTTTGTAGGTCTGAGTATGTCAGGAATGTAAGCTTCTGTCAGGCAGCATTGTCTTCCTCTTAAACACTCGACAGGATTTCACTGTGTTAATAATAGTCAGGCTAGAAGCAGCAAACACAGAGAGGGAGTTACACTTTTTGAATTCAAGGCCGGTGGGCATGGAGGCTCAATAGATTTGGGTTACTGTGACCGGAAATTTGTCGTTCCTAATAAGTAAAGATGGAATTAAATGGTAATATTTCTTTAACTGTAAAATTATTGTCTTTGTTTCAGCTTTTGTCCTCTTACTACAAGTCTATGCTCAGCTTGTGCAGCTACACATTTACGTTTAACTCAAACAGCCTCAAAAACATCGGGCAGCAGAGTGAATTTCTGGCATACTCACCCTCCTTCACAATATATCCATGCTGTGTTTTTTTGCTGGTTAGATTAGGTAATCTAAGTGGATTTCCCTGTTGGGATCAAAGGGACTAGCAGCTGTCTCAGATGAGTGGAGCAGACTGAGCTCGTGCCAAAGCACCGAATCCTGGATTAAACCGCACACGTGTCACTGGAGTGCACACTGGTGCTCAAAGGAGGCAGAAGAAAAGGTGGATGGGGTGTGGAGGCTGAAGTTTGATCAAAGCGTGCTGAGTGATGGCTGTAGGTCAGTATGCCTGTGCACCAACCAACACCCTCCTTTCTTGATGCCCTAATACACACTCATCCAGATTTATCCAAGCTTAATAAGAGCAGTAAGAAAAAGAAAGTGAGTCTATTTTTGTAATCTCTCTACTTTTTTTTCTGCCCTGTCAGCCGACGATGTCAGCTGTGCCTGGAGTTCAGCATACCAGGCTGCTTCGCCCATCCCCGGCACCAGGCAGCTGCCGGCCGAGCCCTCCGCTCATATAAGTGATCTGCACCGGGATCGTGTGTCACCTGACATCAGGGTGACAGAGGGATGAGGGGGACAGCTGTCTGGATGGGTGCAGCTGTGCAGGGTAATGGAAAGGAGGATGCCTGACCCGAGCGATGAAAGTTTATGTTTCTCTCAAGGTTGACCTAAATACACACATCCCTTAAAGACACGCATTGAGGTGTATGAAGAACCCCCTTTTGCAATTATCAGCAGCTCTTGAGAGATTTTTAAGAAGTTTCTTTTTTAATTTAATCAATTCGATTCGATTTGTCATGTCTGATTGACAGATCTGTGCACTCGTTTCAATCTCATTTTCAGCTCCAGGTCATAATAATTTAGTTAACAGTCAAGTCTGTCCCAAGGTCAGTAATGAGACCATAAACAAGAGCTGTTTGTTACTATGTACGCCACCTAAGGCTTAAAATTCCCTCCACACCATCCATGAATTAAGGATCCAGTGTGAAAATTCAAAGCTTTTAAAGAGGATCTAGTTTTCCTTTCTTTTTTCTGTCATACATGCTGTTACAGTGTAACAGTATGAAACCAAGCATTTGGTTTCAAGAGGTCTCTTTTTATTTTTAGCTCTGTATGATGTCACTCAGAATGGATATCCTTAATATGGTCTCATTCTCCCAGCCCCACAAAACAACTTTCTTCTGATTGGCTGCCCCTCAAAAACAGAAGGTTAGCCAATCAGAAGAAAGTTGTTTTATAAGGGGAGGAGCAGATAGAGACAGAGTAAGAACTGAGAGGCCCAGAATAAGATAATCATCATGTTAAACTTAATCAGCGTGCCTTCTATCATCAAACTCTGCACCGTGAACCTTAAACATCCGGTTGCAGTTGCAGCAGTCTAAGATGATCTCCTTCTCCCATCCACCTCCTCTACGGCTTCCTGGGGGACACCAAGGTGTTCCCAACCCAGCCGAGAGATGTAATGTCTGCAGCCTGATCCTTCGTCTACCCTGAGGCCTTCTTTCAGTACCACCTCACCAGTGAGCCCTGGTTGGAGGTCCAAACCACCTCAACTGGCTCCTTTTGGTGCAGATCTACTCTGAGGCCTGAATGGCTGAGCTCCTCCCTCTAGATTGATACATTTATTTGTCCACGTAGGGAAACTGGATTGTAGCAGAAATCACGTGACATTTTCATGCACACAGACACTTTCACTGCACCTTAGGATGTTTTTGTCAGTCAAAAAGGGCATCCAATGTGTTGCCAATATTTAGAAATGTAATGCATTCAGGAATAAAACCCTTTAGAGCTATTTCCTGTGAACAGAGGAGGGCAATATCACCCTGCAGATATCAATAGTTTAAAAGAGGAGGTAAGTGGAAGGCTCTCGTCATGTACAATAAGGCAGACTCAGCATTTCAGTTCCCAGCAGTTTATTGGTTGTTGTTACAGCCTTTCTCCCAGAGCTTTTATCTCTTGGAAATATTTTTAAACCAACAAATTGTGTAAAGGAGTCCCGTCCCCCCCCTCCAACCCTGAGGGAAGCTCGTGGTCTGCTCATTTTCTCTGAAAGTAAAGTTCCTACTCTGACTTGCAGTGTTCTGCTGCCAAGAAAATCAACAATCCAAAAAACCCAAACAAGACAGAAGGGAAAATTCTGCTTCCAGCAGTTTTTCTGCTGTCAAACACAGACGAAAAGTCAATAAATAAATAAAAATTCAGCTTCAGTCTTTGGTTTTCCTAGAAGAGTATGTAATAAGTATGTCTTCTAACCCCGTAGAGAGTTGGTAGACAAAGTGCAGGGGGGTCTGTAAGACGCTGTAATGCTACATGGCTCTTCACCAGATGTCATTTCATGACCATGTAAGAGTGACTGGTCTAAAACCTCTGTGCCCTGAAGGTTTAGGGGACCAGGAACACTTATGAATGCTTTCCAAATATTTGGCATCATATGACTGTTAAAAGAAGATCTCAAAAGGTGAGTAAAAAGTGGTGCTAGCTGTTTCGAACACTTACACAGACATTGTCCAGGTCAGGACTTTTCCAAGGTGACAGTCTCTAAAAAAAACTCCAGTACCTTTGTCTTTTGAGGTCTCCTTCAAACATTCTTTATTAAATTTAATATTTTTTTTTACCAAAGGGTCTTTGATGTAAAATGCTCACCTCTCTGGTTTTATCCAGCTCAGTCTGTAAGACCTGCTTGGCCACTTCCAGTTCCTGAGTCTTTTCACGCAGCACCTCGTTTTCCCACTCCAAGTGGGAGTTCTTCTTCTGCACCGCCTCTAGCTCGTTGTACAGGCGGAGTGACACGCTCTTTGCGACCTGCAGGTGAAGCACAAAGTAGGTTAAGACAGTAAAAGTGCTGCGAATGAAGTTTTTTTTTTTTTTTTGATTGTCTGTTTATTTGTTTTCTCGTGAGTGTTATTTTCTGAGTGAGTGAGTCTTTAGAGCAGTTGATTTGGTTAAAGCCGAGAAACTTTTACAAGAAAATTCTTGTGACGGGAACTGAGCCATGAGTCGATGGAGGGGGCGAAGGAGGGTGAGGCTGTAAGGAATCCAATAGTGCGCACACACACACATTGGCCTGGTTGACAGTAACAGAATCTGGTTGCCTCAGTTCAACGACGGTGATTCTGCTTACGATCACTCTGCTTTTATCGTTCAGTCCTCACGCAGAACAGCCGACCACACGCAGTAATTATGCTACAGAAATATAAACAGGATGCATGATGAAAACTTTTCAGTCTAATGACATTCTTGTGGTGCAGTTGAACAGCAGGGAGTACTTTACAGCCATGACTCAGGGTTAAAGCCTGTATGAACAACACGATCAGCGTTTAGCGCGCCGTGATGAAAGTAGGTTTGTGGTTCTGCAGTAAAA
This sequence comes from Haplochromis burtoni, assembly GCF_018398535.1. NCBI lineage: Eukaryota > Metazoa > Chordata > Actinopteri > Cichliformes > Cichlidae > Haplochromis > Haplochromis burtoni. The sequence continues at coordinate 420,315 of NW_024582495.1, read as the reverse complement.
GTTCACTTTGATGTTTTAGGTGAGTCAGTTTTCAGAGAAGGAGCTTAATTACAGTCTGTTGGTAGTGAGAGTTTGTGCAAAAAGACCACCCGACTTTCTGACCTTGATGTCGTGCTCCAGGCTCCGGACCAGCTCCCCGTCCACCTGTCCGGTCTGAGCCACTCGGATGCTGCGGCGCTCGGCCTTGCGGAGGCGGTACTGCAGGATGCGACACGTCTTGTTGGCCTGCTCCAGCTGCAGCCGCAGCTCCTGCAGCTGGTAAATCTCCTCCTCCTGGAACATGTCGCGCATTTCCAGCATCTCACAGCGCAGCTCCTCCACCTCATCCTGGGACAGACGACACAGAAATAATTAAACCATGAGTCAAGGCATTTTCTCCTTTCTTTCTTCCCCTTTTCCCTTCTTATTTCATCCAGTCCTTTCCTTCTTCCTTGGCCCCTTCCTCCAAATTCTTCTCTTCCCTACATCCTTCCTAACTCCCTTTGTTCCTTGTCTTTTGATTCTGCTTTCTTTCCTTACCCTTTTTTCTTTCCTTGTCCTTTTTGTGGTGCCCTTTTTTCTTCCTTCCTGCCCTTCTTCATTCCATCATTCCTTCCCTCCTTTCTTCCTTTGTTGATTTTTCCTTTCTTATCTATTCCATCCTTCCCTCTTCCATCACTTGTTCCTTCCTTCCCTCCTTTCCACTCTTTTCTTCCTTCCTTTCTTACTTTTTCCTTCCGCCCTCTTCTCTTGCTTCATCTTTCTCCCTTGAGTATTCCTTCCTTCCTTAACCCTTCCCTCATCCCATCCCTCCTACAGTACACCATGCTGAGATAAGCCAAGTTTTAGTTGTTTGGAAATCACCTCGTTAGTGGAAAAATACTATTTTATGTCTGCCAAACTGTTTCATCTTTAGCACAGATTTTTCATAGAATCAGCTAAATAATTTGGAACAAATGATGTGCTTGAGTGACAGGGTGCTAGTAACAAAGTGCCTAAATATACAGTTTAAAACAGGTTCTTTGCTATGTGGTCTGTAGACACAATACAGTTTCATCTCTTGAGTTAGGCATGTTTTTCTTGCTAGATCGATTCATAGATTTGTGTTCTGTGGGTTAACATACAAAAATTAATTAATTAATTTTAAAAAAATCCTCTGAAAATGCTCAGGTACAAGAACTGGACTACAATTGAGAGAGAAAAGCAGCCAATGTCCAAAGAAAAACGTTACATGAATGTCTGGCTACTTAGAGGCAAAATATAAATAAATGAGGCTCCAGACTTTTGCACAACACTGTGAATATCAGAAAGTTATATTTTCCCATTTTTCCCGTTAACTTAAATCCAGGTGTTATGGTGGCATTAGAGACTGAAAACAACTAAGTGAAACATGGATTCACTCTTTACTCAGCTGGGATGCTACTCTGCTACATGTGCTGCAAGCAATGCTTCGAGTGTTATAAACAATAAGATTCTATCTACTGGACAAACTACGGGTTAATGCCATGTATAAATTACTTAAAAAATATTTTTGTACACATATTCATTAAAAAAACATATTGGCTAATATTAGCCTAACTAACTGATTTATGACTTAAGCTCTAATTGTTATATTTTCCAGTTTGATGCCTAAATGGCCATTTTGTGCTTTGTACGTACCCTTCAAAGTGTCTGATTACTTTAATGACCACAGTTTGAATCTGCACTTACAAGGTGAAGTTATGTCACAGAAGTGAGCATCTAGGGCAGAAAGAGGGATTTGGGGCTATTTTTTGTACATGTTGTTTCCAGCATATTCTAAGTCATGAAACGTTTTCTCAGAAAGCTTGACTCACACTCAGAAAGTCTGAATATCTGGACATCAGCAGCTTCGATTATGACCTTTCTTTATCAAGGTACAGCTCTGAATAAGTGGATCATCCCTTGTGAAGGTGAAAGTGGAAAACGGACATTGCCATTGGGCTTGTAGATGGACTTGCTCAGCAGTACTCCACTAACAAAACTCTGCAACCACCAATTTATAATCAAACCCCAGTTTCCAGATATATTCCTGCAAACTGGTGATCTGCTGCATCAAGTTACAGAGTAATTTCCTCAGTTGGACCAATAAAATGCCCTTGCAGTCAGGAGTTACTCATCTAATCACCAGCTCAGTCAGCAGTTACTCAGCTACTGTAAAAATCTGAGTAAGTGTGGGTTTGTTCCATAATTTATTTAGGTCAGTAGTGACTTTTGACTCTTGTATTAGAGCCACTTGCTCTGCGCTCACTAAAGAAGACTGGCCCGATCTAAACATTTGCAGAAAATCGGCTCTGGTGTTGAGCTGAGGGTCCTCCCACAGAAACTCACTGGCTCTCATAAACAAGCAAAACCTACATGCACGGAGTTTATACAGAAAGGTAGATGCTGCATTTCGTGAAAACCAAATTGAATTCGCTAATTGCATTAAGCTAATTTAATTAATCAAATTAGATCAAACTTACTTTCAAATACTCGTTCTCTGATCTCAGATCTTCCAATTCCCTGACCAGGTCTTCGGTTGTTTCCCCCATCATAAGATTCATAAACGCCCCCGAGGAGTTGAACAAACTAAAGCCCCCTGCGGCAGCCTCCGCCTGGAGAACGCAGATATCTCTCGCCGCTTTTGCGCACGGTTTGCCGTCGCCTGCGCCCTCGCTATCCGGGGTCACGTAAGCTTTGCCGTCTATCCAGCTTAAGTCAGAGTCGTGCTTGTTACCGTCCGACGGGCAGTCAGAGATTTCCGAGCTGCTGTCCGAGGAGGACAGTTTCCCCGACAGGCAGCCGGAGTCTTTGCTCAAATCCTCTGAAGCGTTGCTGGCGTCGGAGAGTTTCCTCTGTGCGTCGGGGCTCCTCTGGCACTCGGAGCTGACACCTGATGACACTTTCCCTGCTCTCTTTTCCTGCGGTCCCGCAGTTTTTACCTCCTTCACAGGGTCGCACTGACCCGTGAATTGTGCCTCCTTTGCATAGGAGCCATCATTGGAGGATGGATCTTTCTTCTCCTGGTGCGCCCTGGCTTGTTTCTGGCTGCGGAGTGCAGTCTTCAGGCTTTTATCGCCGTCTTTGTTCGTCATTTTCTCTTTAGCTTTTAAACAGAAAATCTAAGATGATCATTACAGTTTTAAACTAGTGTTAAAATATCAAAATTCACAGCTCACAGACTCTGAACACCCGACTAGCTGCTCTGCATCCTCAGCACTGAAACTTTGCCAAAGCGCACTCACAGAAGTCACAGTGTCACGTTCCCGCAGCTTAGAAGGGACTTCCGGTCGTTTTCTCTGCTTTTTCTTTTTTTCTCCATTTATCTTGGTCAGAGTACATATTATGTTTATTCTACACACACTCTCCCAGAACATTCAACTGTGGCTACAAACCAGCATGAATTTGAAAACAAATCCGATATTAAAAATGTTGTGTAGGCCTAGGATTATAAATGATTAACTTTATTTTGTAAATTTCCATACAAAAGATACAATTTTAAGTGTTTGTTACCTCGTGTTTTCATATTGCTATCATACTGTTATCATCCCATACGCCTGATGTAGAGAGGCAGTTTGGAGGCTTTTATTTTGACGGTTTTCCGGTCTCTCTTTGATTCTTAAGCAGTTTTTTCCACTTTCTCCTTCTGGAAATCTGACAAGCAATTAACCCAACTAACCGACTACTACTATGAATAAATTATCTTAATTCCTAGTTACATTTTTTATCCGCCTCTAACAGACTACATTTGCATGTTTTAGCTCATAATAATCTTTTTATATATACCAGGTCTTTTTGCAGCTCCTCACTGATGCTCTATTCGCATCAATTCAGTTCAGCTCATCTGCTTTTCAGCCAGCTTTCTTCTGATTGGCTGTACCTTGCATGCCATACACAGGGTTAGAACAGTAGGTGGTGCTGCTGTAATAAAAAAAAAGAAAAAAAGAAAAAGAAAACAGAGCAAGGAGCAAGAGCATTTAGCTCAGATGAAGCCTGAGTTTTGTGGCTCACAAGGATTGCTTGTACCTCATTATTTTAAACCTTGCTTAGCATTTCATCTTCCATTGTATATATTACAGAAAATAAGTTCAAACATTACAGGTCTCCCCTTTGAAAGGGTGTTTGCACAATTCACCTCTGTGTAGTGTTGCTCTAATTTAATACGTATTTAGTTTTAAACTGAAATTTATTTTTGAAATATTGACCAGTGTCTGCAAAAATAAAATAAAAAATTAGCAGAATGAATAAAGCAAGAGGAATGTTTGTGTAAAGCTGCCACCTTGTGGATAATGGAGCTGTGTTTGAAAGGACCACAGGCAGGTCTTTGTGGTTTGTAACGGACATGAGATGTTTCCTCTTCCAGCTAACAACAACCTAAATCTTCATCGGGCGGCTATTATACTATTAACCAGCTGTTATAATAACCAAACAGTCGGGTTCCTCCCCCATCGTCCTTCCACACCTCTGTCACACCTTTGCTCTCTGGATACAGGAGTGGATGAGTGGAGATGCACAGGGTGATGTCCATGAAGACACCCGTCACAGAACAGGCACAAAAAAAGAAATGGCTCTTAAGATAATGTTGATAATGCTTCCATTGAGTCAAGTGTCAAAACCACCTGCTTTTCAGCTGACTACATAAGCGGCTCTTTTTCTGCCACATTTTTCAGTGATAGTGTTAATGGGTTATGAATCATTTACTAGTGCTTTATGAACCATTATAAGAACATCTGGGTTGTCAGGTTGTGAAAAATAACATTTTTCTTTTTTAATCTTCAGTGTTCAGAAAGAGCTGATCTTAACTTCTAAGGAGCTTGTGAAGAAAGCAACTGGACTTCTTTAAATTACTTTTAGATGTTTCACTTCTTATCCAAGCATTCAAGAGGCTTCTTGGTGCACTGCAATCCATTTACAACAATTTTTATAATAATGACTTAACATGGAGAACCCTCTTGGATGAGAGGTGAAATTTCCTCAAGAATTCAGTCCAAGCTCCTTAGACTACAATGAACTGGATGGCTGAGAAGCTACACAGACAAACTGATCTTACCTTCTGCACAAACGCTACAGTGCATCTGCAGCACCACAATGCATTTACAACAATTTATTGTAATAATGACTTAACATTTATGTGCACTTAAAGGCTTATTAAAGAGAATGAACTCTTTGCCATTTATTGATGGGCTTCCATACTGCCTCACTGCATTTTATCATCTCAACATGAATCAATTAAATATCTTAGTGGGTGCTTTATAAGAAATTCAATGGCATGTGGAAATGTAGGCTTTATATCACAGGGCTGACACAATGAAACCATATTCCTTAATGATTTGGTTGAATTAATATAGATTTATAGTCTAATTATTGGATAAAATGTAATATTTCATCAATTGAAAAATGAAAACTAGCACTTAGTTTGTAGCACAAAATAACACTGATTTTCCTTTTTCCTGTTAAAAAAATTTCAGGCAAGGAAGCTTAAAAGAAAATTAAAAGAAAACCTAAAAGAAAATTCCACAATGTTAAAAACAAATAAAAACAAAAGAAACCTCTAGAATTTTTAAACAACCCGTTGATATTTCATCTTTCGATATATTTTTTTTACCTGCACTTCAATGTTACACTATAATAAACCACCCATCCATCATTCCAACCACACAAAATGTACATGAACTAAGATTGCCTCAGAATGTTACCACAAACTCATCAATCCATTATTTATCTCCATGTCAGGGGTGAATTTGCACCTGTATTAAAAGCTAAAGATCGTACAAAATGTACAAATTAAGGTACAGTTTAATAATGCAGCCTAATAATTTGCATGCATATAAACAACTGCAGATTTATTTAAATATTTAGTAAGTCTTGGTCATTTTAAACTCGCGATTACAAACCCTTTAGCTTCAGGAGGGAGGTTGAACGTCTGGTGACCTGGTGCAGCCACAACAACCTGGTGCTGAATGCCCAGAAGACAGTGGAGATTATTGTGGACTTCAGGAAGCTCACAGCCCCACTCCCCCCCATCATCCTGACTGACACCCCCATCACCTCTGTGGACTCATTCCGCTTCCTGGGTACCACCATCACCCAGGACCTGAAGTGGGAGCCCACCATCACCTCCGTCATCAAGAAAGCCCAGCAGAGGATGTACTTCCTGAGGCAGCTGAAGAAATTCAACCTGCCAACACGGACGATGATGCAGTTCTACACTGCAATCATCGAGTCCATCCTCACCTCCTCCATCACCGTGTGGTACGCTGGAGCCACTATCAGGGACAAACAGAGACTGCAGCGTGTTGTGCGCTCTGCTGAGAAGGTGATTGGCTGCAAACTCCCATCTCTGCAGGACCTGTACACCTCCAGGACACTGCGGCGTGCAGCCCGGATCTCAGCTGACCCTTCTCACCCTGGACACAGTCTGTTTGACCTGCTCCCCTCAGGCAGGAGGCTCCGGTCCATTCGCACCAGAACCTCTCGCCATAAGAACAGTTTCTTCCCCTCTGCTGTTGGACACATGAACAATAACCACATGACTGTCCCCGCCACTAACACATGACCCTACGCTGTGTCACTGCATCATTTCATGTTTGGCACTGATCACCACCTGCACTCATGTATATATCTTTCTACGTAGCACTCATAATTCTTATTCTCATGTATATATCTCATGTATATCTCATGCACATATCTTTCTTTCTACATAGCACTTTAATTCTTATTGTTTGCACTGAAGCACCGCAGCAATTTCCTAATGTTGTAAACCTCAACATCTGGCAATAAACCCCATTCTGATTCTGATTCTGATTCTGATTCTATGTGCGCCTGTGTTACTGGTATAAATAAAATAAAATAATAAACTTAACACATATTAATATTAATATTTAAAGAGTCTGGTCCATCCAGCCTGAGCCCAGTGTTGCCTTTTTTAATGTCACATTATTGGTTATGTGCAAAAATAGCCTTTGGACCCCACGTTTGCTCTTTGCCCTTTATTTTCTGGACCTCTGCATCCTGCGCTCTGATTGGCTGACGAACCTGCCAATCGTGGTGTCCTTGCTGCCCACTTCCGCCTACTTCCAGAGGCACCACAGTGCTCGGTTGTTTATTTTACCGGAGCATTAATTTTACCTGAACTCACAGGTATATGTGACTGAGCTGTGTTTAAATGTCCGTGCCAGTGTCGGCTGTGGTTTGTTGTTGACTGTGTTGATGTTGTTACATCGTTTTTTGCCCAGCGGACATTTACACCATCTGCAGCAGCGATGCTAAGGGCTCGTTAGCTAGTCTTAAAGCTAACTAATGGCTTTTTTAGAGGAGCACGGCGACTGACAGCCAGAGAGGAAGCTGTTTTTGTTTTGATTACATTACTCATGCGCTTGGTGTTGACGCTGCCGGTGTCGTTGTAGGTGGTGGGTGCTGCTGTCTGTGATGCTCGGAGGGAGGCTGGACTCCAGGGACAGGCCAACGGTGGAAACATGACTTCTGAGTAACCTGCAGCTACTTTGTCTGCTCAGTATGAACAGCGAGGAGGAGTTTTTCGACGCTGAGACAGGTGAGACATGTCGACGAAGGCCCAAATTAGTTAATTATATATAGTTATTTCCTGTATACTTACTTTGTTTCCTCCTCCTACTCCCGCTCTTGCTCATCATCCCCAGGGTTGGAGTCAGATGATTCCTGCGAGGTCAGCTTTAAAGATGCCACACAGGAGAATGGCGTGTGGGAGCGCAGGTGAGGGGCCGTGCACACGCGGGGAATAATTACGGAAAAACATAATCACTTCATTGACGCAGAGCTGTTCTGAGTGATCGCCTCGATCCTCTGAAAGGTTAAAGCAGGAGTGATGGAGAGATTGATAAAGGAGTCTCCCTGATGCTATGATGTTTGCAGATGATATTGTGATCTGTAGTGAGGGTGGGAGCAGGTGGAAAAGAACCTGGAGAGGTGGAGGTATGCTTTAGAGAAAAGAGTAGTGAAATTTAGTGAGGCTGCAAGGAGCAAACGGAGTGAAGGTGCACAAGTACCTGGGGTCAACCATTTAAAGCAATAGACAGTGCATAAGAGAGGTGAAAAGGAGTTTGTAGGTAGTTAGGAGAGGAGACAAGTGTTGGGGTGATTTATGACAGAAGGATAGCAGCAAGAGTGAAAGGGTTGGTGTGTGAGAGGAGGGTGCTAGAGATAGAGTAAGATGGAGACAGATGATCTATCATGAGTTCTGAACTTAGAGATGTGTGGTGAAGAGTGTCTCGTGCTCCTGCATCACTGTGGGATGTCATGCTTTGTGGTAGAGAGGAAGGCTCTGCAGAGGGTGGTGAAAGCTCCACAGAGCATTGTTGGCAGCATCCCCCAGACCACCGTCACCACAAACATCTACACTAGCAGCAAAAGGGCCTCTCTGTCTTGAAAGACCCTACTTACCCAGGAAACAGACTGTTTGTCCCACTCCCCTGAGGCTGGATGTTGCGGAGCATCAATTGCAGAACCACCAGACTGAGGAACAGCTTCTTCTTCAGGCTGCAAGACGGTTGAACTCTGGTGGTGCTCTGTAGTCTCTGCTGCTCCCAGCCAGAGGAAACAGACATGTGAAGCCACTTGTCTTTCCACTGCACACAATTTGATTATTTTTAGAAAATGGTCTTATTTGTACTGACACTGTATATACTTTTTCTTTTCCCTTTTTCCTGTATTGCTCTTTTGTGTTCTCTTGGCTTTTACACGGAACCTAGGTGCACAATTTTGTTTCACCTCATGTGAATACATGTGTTAGAATGACATTGAACACCTTGGAATCCTTGAATATATACACATTTAGTAATTTTCAAAAGGAAAAAAGAGAAAACCAAGATTCCAAGGTTTGCGTGTATTCACAGACTATAACGAGGTGAACTATAACGTGCATCCACCTCCTTATCAGACACTTTTTACACAGTCAAATAAATGTTATTGCTGCCTGTTCAGATACTGTGCTCTTTCACAGTAGGCAAAGTCTCTTGCTGAATGGATGCTTGGTTTCCTCTTGCCTCTTTAAAGTGCTTGCCACCATGTTAGCATTAGTTGTTCTCTATTAATGACACACTCAAGCTGAAGGCTGTTGACATCCTGAGTCCAGCTGAAGCCACGACATCGGTGGTTTAATTTGCCTGTTTTCTTTTTCTTTAGGTGGTAAAAGTGATCAGTTTCACTTCTTCCCAAATTCTCTTCCCCTCACTATTAGTTAGGGCTGTTGATATGTACTAATATAGTAAATTTAAATGTCATTCACTATTTTTTTTTTTTGTGTATTTACAATATTAATGTTTGGGTGCACGATTTGGGAGCTACTTTGTATTAAAACACTCATTAAATCAGAAAACGAGGGGATATTATTTGAAAGAATTGTGTTGCATCTCTAAATTAAACCAATACTCATATATGACCTGCCAGTTGTGTATTACATATTCCATGTAATGCATGTTAGTACCACTGTCCACTAATGTTATATTAACATAAAAAGCGTTGTACTGACAACTAATTTTACTAATAGATATTCAAACTGGAGAAAAGAATTTGGAGGACAGTTATAACCTCAGACGATAAAAGAAATTATGTCTGTATTTAAGAGTAATTTAAAACTGTGAATTACATTCTTCAAAAAATTAAGCATATTTTAAATTAACTGAAATTTGTGGCATTTTGCATCATGCAGAAGATTGGGCATCCTCTGTATCAGCTGACCGAGTGTGAATAATGTTGCCAGAGGTGCTTTATTTGAGTGTGACAGATTAGATTAAAATAGTTTAGAGAAGATCACATCAACCCCATTGGCTGCAATTGGTTTTGTCTGCTTTACCAACTCTGCCATCGCTGTCCTCTGCCAGAAGGTCTCTGGACACCTCTGCAGTAGATGTTCCAGAGGTGGATGGCCATGTGGAGTTGGCATGCTCCCATCTTATATTAAAGCTTCCTCCCAAAGACATGAACGTTAGGTTTTGGTAATTAGTGATTAGAAATTATCTGTTGGTATGATTGTCTTTCTGACAATCTCTCTTCCACATGTCTTTATCCTGTCTTCCTTCTCTCACCCCAACCGGTCGCAGCAGATGGCCCCGCCCCTCCCTGAGCCTGGTTCTGCTGGAGCTTTCTTCCTGTTAAAAGGGAGTTTTTCCTTCCCACTGTCGCCAAAGTGCTTGCTCATAGGGGGGTCATATGATTGTTGGGTTTTTCTCTGTATCTATTATTATAGGATATAATGTACAATATAAATCAGAATCAGACATGTCAGAGAGGTAGGCTGATAGGAAAAAAAAAACAACGAAAATACATAACACGAGGTGAGAGGAGGAGAAAAAAACTCAGACTGAGCTCCTAATGGGAGAACAGTTTGAGAGCAGAAAAAAAACACCCCGGCACAAAAAGCACATGACTGTCAATACACCATAGAAACATATGACAAGCAACAGGGATGGGTAAAAGGTGAGAGACAGCCCGTGTAGACAGCGCATCTGGGCCTGCAGCATATGCACTGGTCCCCTTTGATCCACCGTCTGCATCGGGAGGGAATAAGCATTGAAGGCGTTTGGAAGGGGAGGGGGGGATGAGTGTATACCTGCATGTAGAGCAGGGCGATATGACCAAAAATATTTATCACGATATACATTTGAAAATTTGCGATAACAATATAACTGACGATATAATTGACACTAGACAAAATACTTTACAACTCCACAACTTTATTAGTGCCAAAAAAAAATCAACGTATTTTCACTTAAACAAGCAGCTGTTTTTTGCATTAAAGTTATATAAAAATTTAACAGTGCAAATGCAAATTCCTTGCTGACAGCTTAACCAAAAGGCATTTCCAGTGGAAATTGGCCAACATATCCTCAGCGTAACCATGTATAATATCCACAAAACTTAGAAAGAGGTTATACACACACAATACGGTAATATTATGTTGAAGCACAGTGCGTATCACTCCACGAGGCTCCTCCCTACGATAGCCGTAATGCCCATCAAGCTGTGCGGGTTCGTAGCTTGGCAAAGTCGTACTAAAACATTTTCCAGCATCGTGTACCACATGTCTGTGTGTCCACAAGTCTGTGTGTCCAGACTTCAGCTGAGACAGTGTCCTTCGCCCTGCCAGGCTAAGTAAAGTCTTCCAGCCAACCCAGGTGGCCTTACGTAGGATAGGAAGAAACAATCTATGCACAGTCAATTATCTGGGTGTTTTTGTTCAGCTCCAGCCTTGAGACCACAGCTGGCGCCGAAGTGGTAGCCGCATGAAATGATGGTGGTTTTTACTTTAGTGCGAACAACTCATGTGAATTTCAAAGCTGTTCTAGCAGTCCGACACTGGTCTCTCAATCTCTCGTTGAAGAGCCGTGAGCTTCTCCACGATGTTATCCATCTTGCGCTCCATAATGTTATCAGTCTTGCGCTCAAAGAGCAGATTCTGAGAACTCAAGACTGCCATGACCTTCTCCAATATGTTATCCAATTTTCGCTCAGCGGTCTTATTCTGAGTGTTCACGGCAGCCTCAAACTTCTCCAAGATCTTATCCATGCTGCGTTCAATGAGCCCATTTTGAGAACTCATGACTCGTCCAATGGTTTCAATCACAGCAGGCAGCCTTGTGGGGTTTTGAACAGCCAATTCCGCTTTCTTTAATCTTCGATAAGCTAGGGCCAAGCCAGCTCCGATCAGCAAGAACCCTGTTATCATGGTTCCGAACAGGTAGATGTCTTCGATGTCTTCGATCGACAGTCTTGCCTTGTCCTCCACTTATGCCACCCGTCCATCGTGTATCCGGCAGGGACACTCCAGGACACTCAGGCTCACCCGAGCCCAGGCTTCTCGTTGAGAAGAGGATGTCAGTTGTGTTCAGGGACCAGTTGATCAAATCCATAATTCCTCTTTTAGGTTTTAGAGAACAGACTGTGAGAAAGTGTTCCAGGGAAAGAGTGTGAAAATAGATGAGACTAGCCAAGGACACAAGACGCTAAGCAGGGAAGATAAGGGAAGGGAGAGGAGAAAAGTGCGACCGCCTTCGCCAAGAGCCAAAGTTAAGTAAAGCGCCTTGAGGCGACTGTTGTTGTGATTTGGCGCTATATAAATAAAATTGAACTGAGCTGTCCGCCCTGCATATATTTTGGAATAAGAGGTAATGTCAGCATGCTAGCACAACTTTTTATCAAAGATCTAAGCAAAAGAGAGCTAATGAGAAATATGAGCTCTAAGCAGAATTGATAATGGCCTTGATATCTATTAAAACAGTTTTTGTTGCTTAATATCATTTTTCTTAATCGATCCAGGAAAAAGCTGCCAGCTGAAATGATCTCCAGAAATAACTTCAGTGTTTGGAATATTCTGAAGAAATGCATCGGTATGGTGAGTCCTACCAAACTCATGTCTGTCTCCAGTAATATTGCTGGGTGCTGATTTTGAATCTATGATTTTCATTTCTGTGGTCACTGTGACATGAAATACTTATACACAAAGTTGCGTCATATTATAGCTTCATTAATGGTCTGTCCAGAGTGTCAGTACCTGTAGTTATAATTACTAATGACTACAGAAAGAAAAGAAAAAGTACTCGACCAACGGCTTTACTGCACTATCAAGTGGAAATATGTCCCATCACTATTGTGAACTTAAGCTGTGTGCATGCATCGGTGCAGCAACACAATGTGCTCATATAAATCCTGGTTCAGCTGTCATTAGGGGCAGGGGTAAGATATCTGATTTAGCCTATAGGTTTCTACTAGTTTCTAGCTGTGTCCCTATTATGTCATCTCTGGTTTTCACAATCTCCAAATGAAACTGTGAGAAAAGAAAGCTACAGTCTAAAAATTGTACATAGCCAGTCCTCTGCAAATAATCTGTTAGCTGTTTGACAACTACCCTTTCAAGAATTTTTGATATGAAAGGAAGGTTAGAAATTGGCCTATTATTAGTTAAGGCAGCTGGGTCTAGAGATGGCTTTTTAAGTAAAGGTTTAACCTCTGCCAGCTTGAGGGCCTGCGGTACATAGCTGATTATTAGAGATAGGGTTGATCAGATTTAAGATTGGAGTGATTATATTTTCCTGTTCTGCTTATTTCCACTTTCACATTTTTATTCTTGCAGTCTAGTAGAGCTGCTTTGCACAGTTAGGTTAGAAATAATCCATATTTGTCTTATCCCATCCCTCTAATCCAACTGTCTTCTGATTGGCTGCTCCTTGTAACCATGTGGGCAGAGCTTCTGTGGTCACACTCGAGCTGCAATGACCATATTAGGGAAATTTCCATATTTGCTGACAGCAAGGTGAAAGCATAACAGGTCAACTTTGAATAACTGAGTGCTTTTGCTTACTTAATCTCTCTGTTACAAAATCAGTCTTGACTGAACTCGTCTTTACATTTGCTTCTGGAAGTCATTTCAAAATAACCAAAATAATTACATGAACATCTGAACTGTAAATGTGAATGTTGTGCTATTGTTACTCCTGCTTTTTAAAACCGGTGAATGTTTGTTGTAAGTTAAGTAATGTGTTGCATAAGTTGTTTGAAGTGAGGTAATTTCTGTCAGCCTTTGAGTTATTTTTCTGATTGAGAGTGATTGATTGTTTTTGTTGTGCTGCCACAGGAGCTGTCCAAAATAGCAATGCCGGTCGTGTTTAACGAGCCGCTCAGCTTTCTCCAGAGAATCTCAGAGTACATGGAGCACACTCACCTCATCCACAAAGCCTGCAGTTTATCAGACTCCATAGACCGCATGCAGGTACAGGCAGCACACACACGTGATGTTGTGATGTTTTAAAAATACTGTCAGTGTATTTAAATTTCTCCCAGAAATACATTTCCTCTGAACATTGCTAAGGAAAATAATGAACTGTTTAAAGCTCTTTTTCTTTCTTTTTTTTAAGTGTATGAACCAAAAATAAACCCAAAATAAACACTAGAAAAGCAGGAATGAGGGATTGTTTTCTAAAAATGACTTTTCACTTGCTGTCAGTGGCTGCAGCCCGGCTCTGATTCACGTTACATCTCTGTGACAGGTTGTTGCTGCATTTGCTGTTTCGGCTGTAGCATCTCAATGGGAGAGGACTGGAAAGCCTTTCAATCCTTTACTGGGGGAGACCTATGAACTCACGAGGTATTGGAGAGGATGGGTTGAAGCTTCATTATGCCTTTATGATGATACTTCAGGTCATCCAGTTATTTCAAATCATCTTTTTTAAGGGAGGACGAAGGCTACAGATTGATCTCGGAGCAGGTGAGCCACCACCCTCCCATCAGTGCCTTCCACGCCGAGTCGCTGAAGAAAGAATTTGAGTTTCATGGCTCTATCTACCCAAAGCTCAAGTTCTGGGGCAAAAGTGTGGAAGCTGAACCTAAAGGCACCATGACGCTGGAGTTACTAAAGTGAGATTTCCCTGCAGTTATTGATCTAGTGTTCTGCACACCCACTTTTCTGCTGGTGCTAGGCTTTTAGCTGCATTATTAAACTTTCATAACATGTTGAACTTTGGATGACCTCATGTTCATTCATGTTGAAGAAGCCGCAAGCAGCAGCTGGTTAGATTAGCGTAGTCATGGGAAAGGGTTAAACCACTAATCTGGGTCTGCTCAAAGCTCTCAAAATTCCTCATGACTTGGTCCTAATTAACTCTTTAAAACTATAAATAAAACCTCAAATGATCCGGATTTCACTTATGGACTGAACAAGCAAGAAATTATGTTAACTAGAGCGTTTTTGATGTGCTGATACATGGAATTTATCTACACACAGTATTATCACATTGAACATGAGTGCTGTAAACTGACTCTGTTGACATTTGACACACTGAGCAATTTTCCCCTAACTTCAGTCCAATAAAAAATAAAAGCATCCAGTTAATTATTGGATGTTTGTGATGTTGAAGATGCTTTCTCTGTGAGGTTTTCAGATCATAGTTTCTTTATATTTTGCGTTTTACACCTTTTCCTACTGACAAGGACCTTCCTTGTGGTTATTTGTACTACAACAGCATAATTAAGTAATAGATAAACCATTAAATGACAGAAAAGTTCCTGTCCTTAAAATGAACTAATATAGAAATTTCCCACTTTTTTTAGAGTGGGTCCACAGGGAATTAATAAAAACTAGAATTGCAGGACAGTCTGGGTAATGACAGGCCAGAACTTTTCATGTAATTTTTCTTTAATTTATTGCATCGGGATTTCTTTTTTCATGTACAGAAACTGAGACATATTGTTAAACTTGCGTTTCTTTTTTTATGTTGACTTATCTCAGGGATAAAATATGTAGTTGAACTTTTGTACACTGACGAAAAGGGGATTTACAAAGAAGGTGGCGATCGTATGAAACTGAGGTTTCAGTTGATTAAGATTCATTTGGCATCTAATGGGTTAACAAAATCTTCAGAGTTATTGTTATGGATGAGCAGTAAGTGTATTTAATTACGTACAGTTGTATTTTGAGACTTTTAAATTATATTTAGATGTGAAATGATGAACCATTGATATAAAAATCTGTCTTCCTTAAGCATGTATTCAGCAGAGTTATTAGCTCAATGAAATGTAATAAGCTGAGTGTTTGACAGATAAAATGAGGGCTTTATTAATATATTCCCTGCTGAAAAATAAGCGTTATTGGTTATTTTCCACTTCTTTTGGGTTGCTGAGTAAAACGCTAACTTCACAAATTGTGTGAAAATCTTCTCACATGTATATATCATTTTAGAAAAAAACCCACAGCATGCTTAACTCTCGAACTTGTATTTTGTATTTCATGTATTTAATATAGCACAGCAGGGGAAAGCCTCGGGCTGATTTACATCTTATTAAATACATTATATATGTAATTGTGAGTGCTGAAGTTTTTATTATTATTTAGAAAATGTCGAACTGGTCCTTTAAGATGTTGTGATTTTGTGACAGACATAAAGAAGCTTACACGTGGACGAATCCAATGTGCTGTGTGCATAACATCATCCTGGGAAAACTCTGGATTGAACAGTATGGAACTGTAGAGATAGTCAACCACAGGTAATGGAAGCTTGTATTGAAAACTTACAGCTTTTTGAATCACTGATATTTATTAAACAATAATTTTGCCTTTAATTCGTCAGGACGGGTGATAAGTGTGTCCTAAACTTCAAACCCTGTGGGATGTTTGGAAAGGAACTGCACAAAGTAGAAGGTCATATCCAAGATAAAAGGTAAGAACCTAAGCACGTCATCACTGTCTGTGAATTTTAGTTGTGTTAGTTTTCTCTAAATGGAGTTTGTTGTTGAAACAGTAAGAAGAAGCGGCGAGTTATGTATGGGAAATGGACAGAGTGCATGTACAGCGTGGACCCCAAGGTTTACGAAGCGTACAAGAAGTCGGAGAAGAAGAGCGGGGGCGAGTCAAAGAAGCTGAGACAGGTGAGGATCGTTTCTGCTTTTACTGAAAGATGAGATGAAATCCCTCTGAGTTTGCTCTCACGTTTCTCTTTAACATGTTTGATGTGTGACTTTTTCTCACAACTCTGAAATTCTTCTCTTAAACTGCATCTTTTCCTTTCACAATAACATGCAGTGGCTTTAGTAGAAGGTAAGGTGAAAGTGTATTGATATCTGTAGTGTGCTGCTGCTGTTGTCTAGTTATGTTGAGAGTGTAGTGTTGATTAGATCATTGCCAGCACTAATCCATGATGTCTTGCAATGACATGCATCGTTGCTTGAGAGACGTGTTGAATTTGTGGCGACCGTAGTTCTGTTAATCACCCGTTTGCACATGAACTGTTTGTAATGTAAACCCAAACTCGTTAGACGGAGTTGTTTAACTAGCTGTGTGTCTGTTTCTGTGTGTGTAGGAGCGTAGCTGTGAAGCAGAGGAGGCAGATGAGATGCCAGAAGTTCAAGAGACTGTGACTGTGATACCAGGAAGTGCCTTACTGTGGAGGATAACATCTCGGCCCGCTCACTCAGCACAGGTCAGTGATGAGGTTTGGCATTTCCTGCAGAAATATTGTTCAGTTATCACTGGAAAGTATTTGACTGTATAAAATCAGCCAAATATAATAAAAATCCCGGCTTCACACCCTCATAATGAGCTTGCTTTAGTATATTTAATGAGGCCATGCAAAATTATACGATCACATGGTGCTTTCTTTGAAATTTGCTGCTCATCTTTTTGCACAAAGAGTGCCTAAAGTTTAACTTTACTAAGCTTTAAAGGGAAGCACTTAATTGATCTCATGATCATTTGCAACAGAGCTTAAATCTGCTTTTCAGTCCTGAAGATTTCATGCCTCTTTTAATGGTTTACAAATCCTGGAAAAAATGAGATGACTTGAGTCTTTTTCACCATCGAACTGACAGGAGGGCTCATTTTACAAACGCTCTTTGAATGGCGATAACTCCCTTACTGTTTGTGCTAGAGACAAAAATTCAAATGGTTTTGAAAAGAAGAGAAGACGAGCTTTATGGGGGTATTTGGTGTATCACAGTAGCAAAAAGCATTCAGGAAAAGTACTTCTGTCTGAACAGACAGAAAAATCAGTTCTGCTTATATGTGCCCTACGATGTGCGCTTCACATTACCATGATTCCTCAACCATTTTTGGTCTAGAGCAGTGGTTCTTAACCTGGGTTCGATTGAACCCTAGGGGTTCGGTGAGTCAGATTTTAGGAGTTCAGCAGAGCCTCCACCATGACATGCATGGCTCATTTTGTGCACCAGTAAAAAACATATCTATCCATCCATCCATTCGCTTCCGCTTTTCCTTTTCTTTGGACGGTGGGAGGAAGCCGGAGTACCCGGAGAGAACCCACGCAAACACGGGGAGAACATGCAAACTCCACACAGAAAGATCCCGGCCTGATGGTGGAATTGAACTCAGGACCTTCTTGCTGTGCGGCAACAGTGCTAACCACCGTGCCACCGTGCTGCCCTAAAAAACATATCTATGTCTTGAATTTGAAAAAAAATCACATTTTATTTTTCACTAAAGAGGGGTTCAGTGAATGCGCATATGAAACTGGTGGGGTTCGGTATCTCCAACAAGGTTAAGAACCACTGGTCTAGAGAGAAAATGGTCGAGGTGGTTGTAAGTGGTAGTAGATGTAAATGGGTGCGAGGAAACAGGGAGCCTGTCACAGTAAATGGACTGGTTCAGATAAACAGCCTTTCTACTCAGTTGAGCACTCAAGGTGGTTTGTACAGGTCTCATTCACCCACTTAAATTGATTCTACCCTTTTATCTAAGCCTAATTGCTTTTTAAAATTCACACACCTAACCCAAGGACACTTCAGCATGTGAGAGGTGTCTGGGATCGATCCACCACTCTACCTCCTACACTGGTGACCTGTAGGGAAGCACATGTCAGGTTACTGTGCAAGTTACAATGTTGGGTTTCATAAGAGTTTGCCGTTACGATGTACCTGTAACATCGAAGTTATGCTGAAGGTGTTGTACAGATGCACAGCTCATTCTGAGGGTCTTGGGTGTCAGGTTCGAGACATTGGTGACATCTTTCCTATGGAATGACCACACAATCTGCTCTCACATATGTATAACTGTGCAAGACGTGTGACATGCTAGCTTTACCTCATGGAGTTTACACCAAATGTTATTTCACATTTTAGTTTCCATTTTTGTATAACTTTTGACACGCATTGTGGCAATAGGACCACATAACATTCTGCTAGGTGCCATTAAAAATAACAATAATAATAATATGTACATTTTAGGACAAAAAAATTGGCCCAATTACTAAAAGATTTTTTTTTACTTCATTTTTCTTGAATGTTTGAAAATAGTTACCGCCCCAAGTTGGTATTTTATTCATCTAGATAATATAAAAGATGTACATCTGGAAAAGTGAGGTGATGGTGTTCAGTTGTCATTGGACCAGTTCATGTAAAGTATTGGATAAAAAAATATTTTAGGTATCTGTGAATGGCTCAGAGCTGCAGTTAAGGTCAAGAATAAAAATGTGCTCTTGAAGCAGAGTATTACTTTTACTTTTATTGTTAAATAATCGGATGCAGCACTGTTTGAACAAAGCCCTTTCTCCCTTTTTATAGATGTATAACTTCACCAGCTTTGCCATAACACTAAACGAGCTGGAGCCCGGCATGGAGAGACTACTGTTGCCAACAGACTGCCGGCTGAGGCCTGACATCAGAGCGATGGAGAACGGAGACATAGGTAACGTCACCCTCACCTGAAACAGCTGAAACTGTACATGTGTACTTTTTGGTGACCAGGACACTATGAGCCTCTAAAACTGTGGAACAGGGTCCCGTCAGGAGCACTGGGATAATTCCTGGTGCCCTGAGGGTCATTTTGGTCTACATTGAGCTTAACAGGTGATAAAATGACAAGCAGGAATGAGTTAGCAAATTCTGAGAATCAGATTCACTTCACCCAAGTCACCCTCACCCAGTGTTTGTTATGACTGCCATGTCCTGTGTGACTTTATCCTGGTAAACCTGGTATCCTGGTTACCCTTAGCCATAACATACCTTAAAATGTGTTGGTCCTAAACATATGTTTTATGATCTGAGTAAAATTCTCTGAGATGAGCGTAATGGATAAGTCTGGTAACCTCCATCAACACTACAGGTGTATTTATACAGGTATTTCTAGTAAAAAATAGTGTTGAGCAGTAAATTTTTCGTGATGTGTCAGCCACCTCATCCAGCCTTTTGAAGGAGGGACACTGAAGCATCCCCAACCCAACAGAGAGAGCAGAACTCTCCATCATGTCCTGGGTCTGCTGCAGGACCTCCTCCCAGATCAGATGGCCAAACCACATCAACTGACTCCTGTAGATGTGGAGCAGCTTGACTCTGAGCTCTTGGCCCGATTTCTAAGGGAGAGCCCAGACATTCTACAGAGGAAGCTCTTTTCTAGTGCTTTTATCCACCATCTCATTATTTTGGTCACTTCGTGGCAATAAATGAACATGGATCAACTAGAAAATGTTACAGCTTTGCTTTCATGATCAGCTCTGCCATGAGACTCTGAAACAGAATGGAGTTTGTTTCAGGTTCACAGCTCCTCTGTGAAAACAGTAGAGCTTATTTTTAAACAAATAAGTGGCATGACATCTAACCAAAAAGCAGAAGAGGCAACCTGTTAAGGACTGACTTCTTTCTCCAAGTAGTTACTGTATTTGTTCTCTAAAATAGCTTTTTTTTTATTTAGGGTTTATTTCTTCTTTATGGTGACTTCAAAAATATGTTTTATCCTAAAGATGCCTGACAAAAGAATGAGTCAATATAAAGGCCCATTTACACAAAAGTAAACTGATGGTATACTATAAAACTGCTAGAATCTTTGGTCATACCACCCAGGCCTAATATTTTTAAAAGACCATGTAGGGAAAGATTACAAAATTATCAGTCTCCTAGTTTATACAAACACAGTGGCCAAAGGTGAAGTCGAGTTATCGTTTCAGTCTGACCTTCTCTAAAAGTTTCTTTTGTATTTGTGTGTTTATAGATTTGGCGAGTTCTGAGAAAGAGCGTTTAGAGGAGAAACAGAGAGCTGCACGCAGGGAACGATCCAAGGACGAGGAGGAGTGGTCAACCAGGTGAGAGGTTCTGAGGATTTAAAGAGATTTGGGGAGGTTTTTTTTTTATAGACCGATTTTATGATTTCATACACTTGTAGCATGACAATCTCATGTTTGTACTCAATATGTCAGTATTATCAGACCAAATGAGATTTACTTTACCTCTAGCATGAAACACAGTGAGCAGAGGTTCAACATGAAGAGAGAGGCCGCTTGTATAATCACTCTGTTATTTTATAATGTCCAAACTCAGAATGTGTAAATTCGTCTACCTCCCAAAATTTCATTTTCTACAAGCAATGCTTGAGTGATGCATTTTACAGATGGAAATAACTAGCTAGACGTTTTAAAATAGACGTTAGTTTGAATTGGAACCCATTTGAACCATAGAGCTTTTATTTATTGGAGTCAGGACTTTATAATGCAGGAATTAATAAAGTGGGTGACATCCATTTACCAGACTGAAGCACATAGCTAACATTTGCAGTATCTTCAGTTTATTGTTCCAGTTAATGCTGGGATTGCATATAAAGTTCAATAAAATTATAAATCACTACAAAATAAACTTTTAAATACTGAAAAATTCTGTCAGTCTGGCAGATAGATTGACAAATCTAATTAAAATAAGCTAACAGTGTGCAGATGACTCAGTGAATGACTGTCCTGGCCAAACAGTCAATCACTCCAGAAATGCGCCTCCCTTCTCTTTACTTAAGTTTGAAATATTTGCCCAAAATGCTCAGGAGTGAATTTAGCCAACATCATGGTGATTGAAGTATTATCTCTCCATATTTTAGCAGTTGATTGTGTTCGTATTGTTTGCTCCACAGCTTGTTTTTCTTCGTGTCTTAACATTTATTTCAGATTCACATTTGGTTTTGTAAACACCAAAGTCTGTTTATGCTATAATTAGTTTTAGACCTGCAATGATCTGCTTTGTTGACATTTACTGGTTAAATAAAGACTGAAGAAAAATAAAACAATAATAAGCAAATGAAGATGACTTTAAAGGGGAGATTGACAAAATGTTGCATTCAAAATCTAATTTGTAATGTGTGGAAACTTCCTTTAATGTGTCCCCAACACACTAATTGCTCATGCTGTGCAGCATTTTTCATAACCATGTTATTAAAAACAGATATGGCTTGTTGACTGCCTCCTCAGGTGGTTCCAGATGGGAACAAACCCTCACACAGGAGCCGAGGACTGGCTGTACACAGGTGGATACTTTGACAGGAACTTCACTGACTGTCCCAACATTTATTGACACAGGAGGTGTTTGGTGTTTAAAACAAAAAACAAACAAAAAAAATCTTCTCTCTGCTAGGTTTCATTTTGTTTCTCTGTGAGTCGTGACAGCCAGACGCTCGCTGGTACTGTGTCTTTGTTAGGATCGATGAAAGTTGATTTCAAACAGGTTATCAGATCATCTCCAGCTGACTGTGACATTTGTCTGCAGGAGATGTGTAACACTAAAGAGAACTGTAGAGTTTACTTACTGTAAACATCAAACATCTTCTTTATATGCCCTAAACATGTATGTTACTCACCATTCACTCATCCAAGGGTTTAAAAGCAGCCACCAATGTGATCTGTGGCGTGGTGAGCTACCTGGTGGAGGATGCAAAGGAAATATTTTCAGTTTTAGTTCGGGTACTCAGGTACCATAATCTCACCTGTAGATGTTCCACGCTCTTCTGTCAAGCTGCATTCAAATATCAGGGGATATTTAATCGCATCTGCTACTTTTATATAACCTATTTGGAAATTAGATGTCTGTTTTAGTTAGCACTTAACATCAAAGAAAATGTCACAAAGTGTTTCTGTGAATAGAGACTTATAGTAGAAATGAAAGCTGCTTATAACCACGTTTACTGCCTCAGTAAACAGATATGTTGGTACATTATATTGTTCTCCGCTGTAACATAGGTAATGTGTATAATAACCATGCATGCTCACCAACATCATAATTTCCACAAGTTAAAGCCATACAAAAAACTTTTTCTGCACTGAGAATAAAAGCCTCCATATAAACCTTTAAGGCAAAGGGATGCAGAAACGAGACGTTTTAAAAAGTCTGACACTGGCCGCCTCCCTGGCTCCTTCACCGCTCACACACTGTGAAAATGTTCACAATGCACAGTAAATATCTGTGGGTGAACGGACAGAGCGTCAGACGCCGTTTACACTTGGTTTTAAAATGTGTCAGGTCCAAATACACCGCATTAAATACGAGTATATAAGCCAGTGATATGGCTTATGGCCCATCTCTGTGTGGTCTGGTAGGCACTGTGAACAATAGAGTTGGAGCTAGCTACTGTGACACCACCCACTGGTTTCTGGACTTTTTCTGGGTGCACATTAAAGCGTCAACATTAGCGTGTTGCTCTGCTGGTCGTTATGACTCTTTATCCCTTGAAACCCTCCTAGGAATAACCCTTGTCACTCTTTTGTGATCGAAGTGGTTTCTGTCATATTTCAGGCCTGTATATCTCACTAACTTCTGGGTGTGCATTAGAAGTTAATGAGGGTTTTCTCTGCCTTTGCTGCTACCCTACTTTTGTCTGATAATTCTATCAAAATGTTCCAAAATAGCAGAAACACAGTGATAAGGTCCAGCTCAGTGACTTGGGTGAGGTGAGGCTGCTGC
The DNA here is from genome assembly GCF_018398535.1 of Haplochromis burtoni. Taxonomy (NCBI): domain Eukaryota; kingdom Metazoa; phylum Chordata; class Actinopteri; order Cichliformes; family Cichlidae; genus Haplochromis; species Haplochromis burtoni. The sequence goes on along the minus strand of NW_024582495.1, from coordinate 397,152 downwards.
TACCTATGTCTACACACCTGTCACTCCCCAGCCTTTAGTCTCACCTGCATCCAGTTGTTGTTATGAAGCACAAACTGTCCACATGTACTGACAGCACTTTTTCTATAACGAGCTGTAAACAAGTTGTCTCCATAGCTGAAGCTTTAGTTCTACTTGAGGAATTAAGAGGTTTTTTTGGCATCTCTGCGTTGGCCTCATTTTCAGTCCCAGAGCGCAAAGTGCCAAAAACTGCAGCCCCTCTAATAACAACTTGAGACTGGCTCCAAAAACAACTCAGTCCCCACAGGCTCCCATGATAAAATGCCCAACTTTACATCATTAATAAGCGTGTTTACAGCTCCTTCTTCCTTTGATTCCCTCATATTTTATTTTTAACTTTTAAACTCGACCCTATCAATGCTGTGTCACTACAGGCAGCTGCAAAGCCCTGAACTGGACTTATCCACTCTGTTTGTGCTGTTGGAGCATTTTTAGTAGACTATCTGACAAATTATGCAGTCTGTGTTCCTTATTTTCTTTATTTTTATTTGTGTGTCATTCAGCTCTAGTTTGCAGATATGTGTCTCTTGCACTTAATGTATGCAACTTTCTGACAAAGCTTGCTAGCCTTAACTGATCACTCATTGCTCCACCCTCTCATCCAGATATCGTGGTGGCTAAAACGCTGATGTTGAGGTTTCTATAACAGCTGCATGATGTCAGAGAGGCTACTTTATCTCTTACAAACCATCAAGCCAGGACGTGGTGGGTTTTCTTTTTGCTATTTTGTGCACCGTTTTTAAAACTTTGCCTGCCAGTCTCTACATCTGGACTCTCCAGACTCTTGACTGATGACAGACAGGTGAATACTTGGGGCACTTTGACACACAGATTGTAAGGAAGTCTGAGCACATGTGGTCCGATCCTTGGAGGCAACACTGTGATGAGTCTTGACTGTTCACTTGTGATCCAATTTCCAGAGTGGCTTTTTAAAACCAAGTGTAAACACTGCATTAAATACATATTTTTAATAATGCTCTGAGCTTCGGTGCTGCCAAACAATATTAAACATCATAGGTAATACTTATAATAATGAACACACTGATTTTCTGCTCCAACTTCACTTTGGAGCTTGTAGGACCGTAAACACGTATGATAATGTTTCCATGAAAATGGTTAATAAGCTTTCAACTACAGCTTGAGTCCCGTTTTCTTTTTTTTTCTTTTTTAAATTTGTTTACATTTTTAGCAAATGCCTGCCATTAAAAACTACGCCAAATTAGTTATTCTGAGGTTTTTTGGAGGGTTGTACCCGTGGACGTACGGGCCACTGCGACAGGGATACTTTAATACTGTAGATAATGTAAAAATTCTCAGGCAAGTTCTGCAGTGATAGAGGGCATCCTTTGTTCTGAGTGGATTGTTGGATATTTACATAATGATATCCTCTGGAAATATAAGTTAAACTAACACTAAAAATGTAAAAAGATTACAGCCACTCTTGTCACTCTTTTGTCACATTGGCCTGAGAAAGAGTAGAGGCATCTGTCTCACTGCTCCTCCATTGAAGGTGCACTCCATAGTTTGAACACCTCGGCTTCAAAGTGACTGTGTTGTGCCGTTTGTTTGTACAATGATCCCTGTGAGCCAAAAGTTCAGACTGCTATAAACACTCATTTTCAGACTTTTTTTTTTTCCTACTCTTCACTCCATGTGATGGTAGTGAGAGTGGATATCCCTAATTTGGTCAACAGCTATGGCCTTAGGCACTAAGACCCCACCCACCTGCAAGGAGCAGCCAATCAGAAGTACAGTAGTTCTGAGATAAACACTTTGTTCAGAGGTAGAAAGTATAAAAGATAGCTGTAGCTTTGTATTTTAACCCTGTAGTCTTTTTAATGGTCACCAGAGGGCGACCTGAATCCTTGCTTACTCAGTAAACAGTTTGCTGGTGTGTTTATAGAGTCATGTACTAGATTCAGATCATGTTCAATAGAGCACTTTGGTAACTTGTGGTCATGTGATTGATAGTAAGTCAGAGCTGCGTCTCGCTCCTCACACCTGATTTCAAAACACCAAAGTAATTAAAATGTTCAACTCGAGGCTTCATAGCAGGACTTCATCCAACACTGGGTGACGTCCCTGTTGCTGTGTATGTCTTTTATGTTTTTTGTGATTTAGACACAGAGTGAACTGAATGAGCCATGTGTAAGATGGGGTTATTTTGAACTGTGAGTTATGCAGAGCTAATCCAGTACAGTCCAAAAAAGAAAACATGAAGCTGGGAATGAGCATAATCGGTCCCCTTAATGACAAAGCTGCATCATTTTGACGCCTTTTTCACACGTGGATGAGTAACACTTTGAAAGCAATTTTTTATTTTTTTTCCACCAATCGGAGCCGTGCTTTCAGACACAGTTAAAAGCAAATAAGACGGGATGCTGTAGGCATCATGAACCTATGCAAACTGATCCTTCCAGTCTACCCTCCTGAAATGTGAAATAAAACACTCTTTAGCTAGCAGCCTGTGTGCTGGAGACACTACAGAGGCAGCAGGTAATGAATATTGTGTGCTGGTAGTAAAATGCTCACAGTAGTTTCTTTTTGTTTCTAAGCACTAGTGTTGCATTAAACTGCACATTTCAAATGCTCACTGTCCTGTGCACATATGTACGGTGAAATATCCCACATCATGTCTTCCCCTTTGCTGCTGTCCGTGTCTTTACTCTGAATTCAAAGCACTTTGTGACTCCTGCAGCCGCTCAGAGCTGCAGGATCAATCTGATCCGATCTTGTTTTATCCCCGCTGTCTCTTTGTCGAGCCTCTTTTTGAAAATGTTTACATTGTATGTTTGTCGATCTGTTGTTTCCTTTCCTCTTCATACTGGTATCCACACAGCCGTATGCATACAAAGCATATTTAAGAAATAAATTATGGACTACAAAATCCTTGTGTTGGAAAATCTGGTTATTCTCTCCAGATGTTTTTCTCTCATAACCACCACACGACACTACTTCTCATTTTTGTCTTTTAATTAACAATTTAAAAAAGATTCAAGGCCATTTTTAGTTTTATATAATAGTGGAAAAGAAGTGTACTGGTATTGATGTTTGTAGATGATGCTGGGATCTGTAGTAAGAGTAGCAAGCAGGTGGGAGAGACCCTGGAGAGCTATGGATGCTTTATAGAGAAAAGGAATAAACATCAGCAGAGGCAAAACAGAATAATGCAAGGAGCAGAGGCAGGGAAGGTAGATGAGTTTAAGTGCCTAGCTTAACCATCCAAAGTAACACAGTACATGAACGGTGAAGAAATTCGTGCAGGGAGGGTGGAGCACATGGTTTGTAACAGAAGGATAGCGTGAAAGGGAAGGTTTACAAGATGGTAGTGATGAAAGACAGGAGGCAGACCTGAAGAGATTAGGATTTGCACTGAGAGAGTGGACAGGATTAGAAATGAGAACATCAGAGAGACAGTTCAGGTTGAGCAGTTTGGAGACAAAGTTAGAGATGGTTTGGACATGTGCAGAGGAGGGATGGTGGGTATACTAAAGAAAGAATGCTGAATATGGAGCTGGTAGACAGGAAGACCTCAGAGAAGATTAATGGATGTAGTGAAGGAGGATTTCAGAGGGTTGATGCAACATGGGAGGACGCTACAAATAAGGTGAGATGGAGGCAGATGATCTGCTCTGGCAACCCGTAAAGGGAGCAGCTGAAAGAAGAAGAAAACATTTAATTCCCAGCCTCTGAGACCTCTGGGCTGTGTTTAAAAAAATTTCAAATTCCTAGACAGATGAGTCAATACATTTGTTAAACCCACCATTTATTGTAGTGCTGTGCAGTGCCCAAAAATGTGAATCTTTAAGTATGTAGAGACAAAACAAAACAGTTTTACACATTTATTGCATCATGAAAACTAAAATTTGTAGCACACCAGTTTTATTAAACAATAACGCACACGGTGGGGCTGCTCACATGAACCAGTGATACAGGCTCCTATGTGCTGCGTGTAATATTAAAGCAATGAAATGCAAAGGTGATTATTCTTAAGTGGTTCAAAACTTTGCAGCTAATTTCCGTTTTATCCTGGCCCATATTTACTTTTCTGGCTTCTGGCTTTTAGCCCATTAATGTGAAGAAAGTGGGCGAAGGTTCAAGTAAAGTGTGAGTTCACTTGCTTCTTAATCCTATGCCTAAAATGAATAGAAAGCTATTTATTTTTCTATTTCAGGCAAAGGCAAAGATGGTGTGTGTCAAAACCGAGCTGCAGCTGAACTTGTTGCCTTCATATTAACCATAATTACAGATGTGCAAGAAGACTATCACGTAAGACCATAATTACAGCCTTCAGCTTCCTTTCATCCTCTCAAGATTTACTCAGAGGCAGTTGGCAAAGTTGCATCCAATAATATTATTGTCATCCACTTGCAAATGCCAAACCTGAAGCCTGCATTTTATTTTAAAGCTGGATATATCAGAGTTTCTGACCTCCCGGCTCTAGTTTAATGGGATCTGCGCACCTTGGGTTCACTATAGGCAGAAGTGGAAGTTATGGCATGGAGCGCTAATCACTCAAAATACTTTCCTTTAATAGTCAAAGGAGCTTGCAAAGAAAAGCGTCTGGACTTCTTTAAGTTACTTGAAGACGTTTCACCTCTCATCCGAGAAGCTTCTTCAGTTCTAAGGTCAAATGGTGGAGAGTCCCAGATATAAACCTAGTGGGAGTGTCCCACTACGATGACCTGGATGACTGAGAACCTTCACAGACATATTTTCCTTTAATACATTTTTCCTGCTTTCAGAGTGACTTTATTCCACAAGATCTTTGTCGATTCATCAGACTGTAACTGGAAAATGTTTTGCTGAGCTCAGTAAACGTATGAAAATCTCCAAACCTGCAGGTTTGATACGTAAAACGAGTGGCTCGTGTTATCTCTACCAAACATGCGCAGCGGATTTAAAGTCCACCTTATTGACACATGATTCCACCAATCACAGCGAAGCACCGGCACCGCTCAGCCAATCAACGTTGCCGACGCCGAGCCCGACCTTTCTGCGGCCGAACGATATTTCAGAGAGAAGCGTGAGTAAAAACATCTTATTTCTTTACATGTAAATGTTTGAATTTGGTAACGTGGACTACGGGAACAGGTTTATTTTCACTGTGTGTGAATTTAGAGCCACAGCCCGGGCTCGACCTCACGTAGCTTAGGACGGGCTGTGGGATGCAGAGTCATCTGTGAGGGGCTGGAGGCTGCTCCTGTCCCTGTTGTTATTATGGAAGCAGTGGTTTAACTCCAGTTACATTATCAAATATGCATCTAAACCACAGTCTTAGTTAGATTTACAGTGATCACGATGATGTAGCAGAGCTGTGTTAATCCTTAATGCTTCTAACACAATGACAAGTTTACATTAAATTGGCTGTTAGGCTTCAAAAATCCAAATGCAGTCCAGAATGAAGGTCTGCGATGATTTTAAATGCTGGGTAATACTAGTCTTCATCGTGGTTACACAGCGTTTCATCCAATGCATGAGCAGGGTGTGTGTTATAAAGCTGCAATGATTATACTTCAGAACAAATCCCACAAATGGATTTAGCTTTCAGGTATTGTCTCAGTCAGAACTATCAAACATTTACCTGCTCTAAAATGTGAGAATTTATGCTGATAATATATTGCCGAGAATATTTTATAATTTCAAGGACTCTAGGTAAGGAGAAAAAATATCCTACCTGATGGAAATCATAATAAGGACAGAAAATTGACTGAAAAGGTTGCCAATCAAAAAAATGAGAGAGGTGTGTTTGTAGGAATAAAGGTGAGACTTTCAGACTATGTAAGCTGTCAAGCATGGTGGTGGTAGCATCGTGCTCTGCAGCTTTTGTGCAGTCAGTTCGCCACACAAAGTGGATGGAATAATGAAGAAGTAGGACTATCTCCAAACCTCGCTTTGGTGTAGACTGATCTGTAGCGCCTACCAGAGTGGGGAGGTTGGAAGAGGTCATCAGACTCATGACCATCGTGTCATCGCAAACATCACAATCTGCAGACAGCCCTTCTGAGGTGCTGTCATTTGTGAACAGGGAGAAGAGTGCTTAGAGGGTTCAAAGTAAATAGAGCTGCTCCTTGCATATAAAGCCTCTCATAAAAGGAACGAGTGTGAAGTTTGGTGTCATTTTCATTTTATGATGGACAGATCAGAACTAATATTTTTAGTGTGATGCTAGAAAACAGAGATTGAAGCTGCTTTCCCTTCTGCTGTGCTTGAATGTGAAGCTTCACTTAAAGTACAAACAAAGTTTATAGAGAGTTCTTGTTGTAGCGTGGGTAAGAAGATGGAGTTAGATGGTCGGTGACCAGACCTCGTCGATACAGAGAGGCTGGGTGTGCTGTGCAACGTGATGCATCGCCTCAGTGTTCATGATAAACAGAGAAGGTTGAGTTTAGTTTGAATGCAAAGTCACAAAATAGCTAATCAAAAGGATGAAATATAAAAAAACCAAATGAGAAAAAACAAATATATTATGTAATCTGTACTGCTGTGATCATATCTGCTGCAGACAAACAGATGTTACAAAGAAAGGATCATAGAGTCATAAAATCTGAGAAGATTATTATTTGACTCATTATAAGCACAGAGAATAAGATTGTGGACCATAACATAATTATATGTTATTTTATTCTAATATTTAGGTCACTAAAGCAGCTGTAAACCAGTCAGTGCTTATCATCGTCATCATCATGGCCTCTGGAGCGTTGTTCCCCAGCATGGTGTCTGGGTCCCGCGGCTCTTCCAGTAAGTACCTGGTGGAGTTTCGTGCCGGTAAGATGACCATGAAGGGCAGCACGGTGACGCCTGACAAGCGTAAAGGTCAGGTCTACATCCAACAGACGGACGACTCCCTCATCCATTTCTGCTGGAAGGATCGGACCACCGGGAACGTGGACGATGTAGGTAACGCCATCCGGATGAGGTTAACTGGTGTTTGAATTTCTTAATATCACAGCAGTCATTTCCATTTGCCAATTTAGGACCTGATCATCTTTCCTGATGACTGCGAGTTCAAACGGGTGAATCAGTGCACTACCGGACGAGTCTATGTGCTGAAATTCAAAGCTGGCTCCAAAAGACTCTTCTTCTGGATGCAGGTATGCAGCTGCTCCAGACTCGTCTGTTTACTAATCCTTTGTTTCCCAGCATGTTTTCTCTTTTTATTCAAGCTAAATATAATTATTTCTTACCGAAAGGTTACTGACTTTTCTCCTGAATCTTTCACTAAATTGAAGAAGATTCAGGAGAATCATCTCATGACATCCCGGTTCACTTCAAACCAAGCAGACAAAAACTGGTTCATCTGTTGTGCTGTCCATATAACTGGCCCCTGGGTCATTACATGGAAAATCAGTTCAATTGTCAATTTTTAAAATTCTGTTTTATTTATTTAGGGCCAAATCACAACAACAACCAACAATCAGCAACAGTTGCCTCAACACCCTTTATATTGTCTAGATCCTACAATAATACAGAGAAAACCCCAACAATCAGCCTTCTGCCATGAGCGTTTGAGGGTGAGGGGAGGAAGGCAGGACAAAGACAGGCTGTGGAAGAGAGGCAGAGATTAATGATAACTAACGATTAAATGCAGAGAGGTGTAAAACGCACAGTGAGTGAAAAAGAAAGATTTGAAAATCAGATTTGACTGATTTTTACACATAAGAATCCACCTCGTTTCTGTCACCTTCCTTTCACGTAAGCCGATAACAAATCTTCCTGCTTCTGGTTCAGATCCAGCACTCTTTGGTAGTAGGCCAAGTTTCCCTTGGAAGGGATTTTCAGTTTCCAGCGTGAGCAATATTCCCATTCAAGCTGAAGTCATAGGACAGGTAGCTTTCTGTTGACTGCTTAAACAGACCCGGATGCCTTTGGCAGACGTTTAGAGGAAATGAGAGGATACAAAGGATAAAAACGAAGCAAAAAAACAACATTCATGATCTTTTGTTTTTGTGTATTGCAATAATAAGGCTTGTTCTGCTTTACACCTCAAAATGTTAATGTTCAGTAACCCTGGCATTTTGTTTTTCTGATCTCAGGAGCCAAAGACTGATAAGGATGACGAGTACTGCCGCAAAGTGAACGAGTATCTTAACAACCCGCCCATGCCCGGTGCTCTTGGCAGCGGCGGCAGCGGAGGACACGATCTGTCTGCGCTCGGAGGTAACAAACATGCTGTGTCGTAGTTTAAACCTGTCGTGGGTAAGAAGCTGAACTGTCTCACCTTCATGGGTGTCACCTGTCTTCTCTGCTTGCATGTAAAGGTGAGGGTGGCCTGCAGAGCCTTCTGGGTAACATGAGCCACAACCAGCTGATGCAGCTTATTGGACCAACTGGACTGGGAGGGATTGGTGAGTACCTTCATGACTGAGTCCACAAGCTAACAGCGTGAAAACATCTCATTAAAAATTTCGGTGAGTAGCTGAGCTCTGTTTGTGTGATTGACAGGTGGTCTCGGGACACTGGCTGGTCCAGGCTTGGCCAACCTTCTTGGAAGTAGCAGCAGCAGCAGCAGCAGCAGCGTTCCTGCAGCCAGCAACTCCTCCACAAGGTGTCTTATTTACATTTCTGTTAAATATATTGAAGGATTCCAGAATATTTTTGAGGTGGAAAACAAGATAAAATGAGAAGTTCCAATAAAAGGGAAGCTATGAAAGAGAAGGTTTTAGCATCAGTACAGCAGAGCTCAAATGTTAACTATAACCTTAAAAATAACAGTTTAGCCATGAACTGTATATAAAAGATGGACATAGATATGGAGCTATCACCCAATGATTAGCAAGTTCCCCTTTTGAATCCTTAAGATGAGCAATTTTGACTTTTTTGACACTGAGATTAAAATCACTAAGGTCAGAGGTAAAGTGAGGAGTCATTTTTTTTTTATATACTTCAACGCTAAGTCGCCACCTGCTGGTCATGAAAAAGAATGCATTTTTACTTTTGCTTTGCAACCTGAAAGCTAAATCCTTCTTTGAGTTTAGTAGAATACTGAGTCAGTTTGTAATGAGTCATGAGTTTTCTTCCAGAGAAGCTCTGAGCTCCAACTGATATGATTATTTCCAAAATCCCAAAAAGTTGATTCTGTTCATCTGGATGTAGCTTTTTCAATGGGAGAAATGTTTCATCACTCATCCAGTTGACTTCTTCAGTCTCTGCTGACTGCAGGTTTTCCCAGCCTTATAAAACAGTACCTTTGCATAATGACTGAAACTAGCACCACTGGAGAACAACAGGCTGTGAGGTCAGTTCCTTGATCATTAATATGCAAATTGTCATGACCATTGATCAACAACCACTGATAAGTAAGAAAATAAGTAAGTAAAATGTATTTATATAGCACTTTTCAAAAATAAAAATCACAAAGTGCTTTACAATAAAAGACCATTGATCAAAATCAAATCCAAGGACGTACCACAATTCACGGATCACATTAGCTCAGTGGACCAACACATCAAGTTCACCAGGGAGGATATAAAAAATGGCAGGTTAGCCTTCTTATACTGAGATTTCCATCAGTAATCGGGGACATTTAAAAGTTGATGTGTACCGTAAACCAACACAGATGGATCAGTATTTAAGGTTTGACTCTCATCAGCCACTGGAGCACAAGCTGGGTGTCATCAGGATGCTTCAACATAGAGCGAACACCATCCCCGCAGACAGAGCGGCCAGGGAAGCAGAAGAACGTCACATCAAGAAGGCCCTGAGTACATGTGGTTATCCCAGCTGGACGTTTGTCAAAGCTGAGAAGGCGCATAAAGAAAGCTCCAGCCGATCCAGGAAATAAGGACTGCTACCGAAGCGAAAACCCTTAGTGATCTTTTATGTGTCAGGAGTATCGGAACATTTGAGACGCATTTTCTCTAAACATAGCATCTCTGTGGCTTTCAAACCCCAAAACACGCTGCGCCAAAAATTGGTCCACCCCAAAGATCGGGTCCCCCGACACAAACAGAGTAATGTAGTGTACGCTGTTAAGGGCCAGGAGGATTGCCATGATTTATAAATCAGGGAAACCAAACAACCTCTGGTGAAGGGTTAGGGGTTGTGATTTTACATAATGTTTTGCTAAACATTTCCATCCACAGTCCGTCCACAGCCGTCACCCCAACCTCTACCTCCGCTGCTAGTCGGCTCGGCTCCTCCCAGGTTCCCACCACTCCCATCACTCCCTCTGCCACCTCAGCGGCCTCCCCAACAGCCACCACTCCCTCCACCCCTGCTGTGTCCTCCGTGGCGGCAGCAGCAGCCAACCCCACGCAGCCCATCCAGCTGAGAGACCTGCAGAGCATCCTGGCCACCATGAACGTACCTGCCAGCAGCCAGGGAGGTGAGGATTTGATGGAAGCTTCAGGAAAATTGAACTTTGTTCTCCTAAAAACTGAGATTTGTTATTTATTTTTTTTTAAAAAATCTGAAAGTAAATGAATAATTAGACCTAATTAGTGAAATCTTCACTAATTAAGTGGCAAATAATTAAGACTGTGATCACAACAGTGTCGCTAATTCTGCGTAATTTTGCATTATAATTCAGTTTGCTGCAGGAGGACGAATCCCCTGAAAATTCTGCAGGCTGTCGCTGTTTTGATTAAATTTCATTGTGCTGCGCTACATTAGGCACAGCTTCCTGCTGATGTGCTGACAGATTAATATACAAAAAGTAAGATGGCAGAGGAAGAAAAGGGCCAAAGACAGTGTGTGATATTGAATTAAGTTTAATTAGAAAAATTGCACAATATGCCCTCATTAGACATTTTATTAGATACAAATTGCTAGCACCAGGTTGGGGCTGGAAACATTCCTTAGAGGTCTGGTCCATATTGACCTGATAGCATCACCTATTGGGCCTTTAGAAGCTGGGTGCACTGTGGTTCTGGTCAGTGCAATGCTTAGATAGGCTGTAAATGGTTATTAGTTGGTGAATGAACCAACAGAGGTTCTCTCAGATGAAGACTTCCTAACTTACTGTTTGATTCACTCCCAGCACATTGCTTCATATTTGTTTTTAACAAAAAGCTCAGAAAAACAGCAACAATCAGCATCCAGGCCTTAAACCTGTATTCTTGTGGACTTCATAAGGACAGTAAAGCAGAATATACTTTAGGGATCAGTCAGATCCACCCTCAGAGATAACGTCAAAACCTGACTCGACATACAGGTGATCTCACAGCCACCACTAAACATCTCAGACGAAGGTTTTATCTGACTTTGTAACTGAGGAACACAAAGAAGTAAAAGTAGTCACGACCTGAAGCACAGCCTGCTTTATCTTCCCTTTTAACTTTAATTTCAATCATAATTTTACTAAATTAACAATAGTGACTGAGATCATAAAGCCCTTTGAGAGCTCCATTGTTTGACCGTTTAAGCTCCATTAATAAAGATTTTCTATGGCGCTATGGCACAGATGACTGAATTATTACCCTTAAGTCAGAAAGAAACCTCATGATCTAAAGCAGCAATAATCTCACTGAGGCTCAGAATTACAGATTACAGATTCACTTGCATCTAACTGTGCTTGAAAAAAGTGATTTTTGTGTCTCGTATGTTTGAAATATGAATGATAATGTTGTCGTTTGCATTAACCAGTCAGTGTGGGTCTTTGTTGCCCGCAGTGGACCTCGCGAGCGTCCTGACGCCTGAGATCATGGCTCCCATCTTGGCCAATCCTGAGGTTCAGCAGAGGTTGATGCCCTATCTGCCCTCCGGAGAGTCCCTGCCTCAGAGCTCAGAGGAGCTGCAAAACACGCTGAGCTCACCTCAGTTTCAGCAGGTGGATGTCCTGTATAGTTTTTTTTTTTTTAAACAGAGAGGAACTGACTGTTCCCTTCAAAGTGATACAGTTTCCTCATTTGTCATTTAAAACTGCTGTAGCTTTGTTCTTCTTTTATTATAGTGTTTGGTTTATGCTGTGTCATATTATATCCACATTTGTTGCACCTGTAGCAGTTTCAGGCTGATAAATGCACACATTTTCCTACTAAACCTAAATATTTTATTATCCTTGATTTCAGAAATTTCATCTGAACTGAGATACGGTGTGTTTGAGAGGATCCGGGTTGTTGGCATTTAGCATCTTGTAGTGGCATTTGTCCTTATTGTTGGTATTTATGGTCTCTCTGCAGGCTATGAGCATGTTCAGCAGCGCTCTGGCGTCCGGGCAGCTGGGGCCTCTAATGAACCAGTTTGGCTTGCCTGCAGAGGCCGTCGACGCTGCTAACAAAGGAGGTCAGTGTTGGCTCATGTCGCGCAGAGACGCTGTACCTGATTGTTTCAGCTCTGCAAAACTTAAAGGTCAACAGCAACATTACGTTTTGTCAGCCGTGAAATGTAAGAAACATTTAATAATGTGCAGCAAGTGAGACGATTTTTAAAGCGCACTAACACTGAAAAGTTTGCAGAACGGCATGCAGCTGTCCTAGCGGACGCTCCAAACCTGTTTCAGTCCACACAGACTCGCACGTTGCGATGTTAAAACGTGACAGCATAAAAATCATGCTTACTGCTGTTTGTGGCCTCGATTGTTTTCACATCGACAAATACTGACATCTACAGTGGTGTGACTTGTAAATAAAAAAAACTAAGCACAAGCTTATTGGACGGGCTCTGTCGCACAGCAGATACAGTGGTATGCAAAAGTTTGGGCACCCCTGATAATTTTCATGATTTTCCTTCATAAATCGTTGGTTGTTTGGATCAGCAATTTCATTTAAATATATCATATAGCAGATGAACACAATGGTATTTGAGAAGTGAAATGAAGTTTATAGGATTTACAGAAAGTGTGCAATAGTAACTTAAACTAAATTAGGCAGGTACATAAATTTGGGCACCCCAACAGAAAAATTACATCAACATTTAGTTGACATTTAGCCTCCAAACACTTCTGATCGCTTCCAATGAGAGTCTGGATTCTGGGTGAAGGGATTTTGGACCTTTCGTCTTTACAAAACATCTCCAGTTCAGTCAGGTTTGATGGTTTCTGAGCATGGACAGCCTGCTTTAAGTCGCATCATAGATTTTCAATAATATTCCGGTCTGAGGACTGAGATGGCCATTCCAGAACGTTGTACTTGTTCCTCTGCATGAATGCCTTAGTGGATTTTGAGCAGTGTTTAGGGTCATGTTGAAATATCCAGCCCTTCAACTTCAACTTTGTCACTGATTCTTGAACATTGTTCTCAAGAATCTGCTGATATTGATTGGAATCCATGCAACCCTCAACTTTACCAAGTTTACCAGTCCCTGCACTGGCCACACAGCCCCACAGCATGATGGAACCGCCACCAAATTTTACTGTGGGTAGCAAGTCTTTCTCTTGGAATGCTGTGGTCTTTTTCCACCATGCATACCGCCTCTTGTTATGCCCAAATAACTCAGTTTTAGTTTCATCAGTCCACAGCACCTTATTCCAAAATGAAGCTGGCTTGTCCAAATGTGCTTAATCATACCTCAAGCGACTCTGTTTGTGGCATGTGCACAGAAAAGGCTTCCTCTGCATCACTCTCCCGTACAGCATCTCCTTGTGCAAACTGCGCTGAATAGTTGAACGATGCATAGTGACACCATCTGCAGCAAGATAATGTTGCAGGTCTTTGGAGCTGGTGTGTGGGTTTACTATGACTGTTCTCGCCATCCTTCATCTCTGCTTATGTAAGATTTTCCTTGACCTGTCACTTCTGGCCTTAACTAGAACTGTCCCTGTGGTCTTCCATTTCCTCACTGTGTTCCTCACAATGGAAACTGACAGCTGAAATCTCTGAGATAGCTTTTTGGATCCTTCCCTTAAACCATGATGTTGAACAATCTTAGTTTTCAGGTCATTTGAGAGTTGTTTTGAGGCTCCCATGTAGCCACTCTCGAGAGAAGATGCAAAGAGGAAGAAAAACTTGCAATTGGCCGCCCTAAATACCATTTGTCATGACTGGATTTACCTGTGTATGTAGGTTAAGGGTCAATGAGCTTACCAAATAAATTCTATGTTTCAATAATTAGTGCTAAAGGTATTCAAATGAATAAAACAACAAGGGTGCCCAAATTTATGCACCTGCCTAATTTAGTTGAAGTAACTATTGCACACTTTCTGTAAATCCTATAAACTTCATTTCACTTCTCAAATATCATTGTGTTCATCTGCTATATGATATATTTAAATGAAATTGCTAATCCAAACAACCAATGATTTATGAAGGAAAATCATGAAAATTATCAGGGGTGCCCAAACTTTTGCATACCACTGTATCTGCTGTGCGACAGAGCCCGTCCAATAAGCTTGTGCTTAGTTTTTTTTTTATTTACAAGTCAGGTCAAAGTCTATTTCTACAGCACATCTAAAACAAGCTCAGCTCACCAACGTGCTACACAGATGTTAAAGTATGACGTGAGGGTTAAAAAAGCCATTAGAAGTTATTCTAATGGATGCAAATCTACATGTTTTATTGATATACTGAGATGTTCAAACTTGACATTAAGGGTACTGGGGAGCTTATCAGATGCTGTCTTTGTGGGAGGAAGACTGTGTTTTAAAGTGAATTAGTGACTGAGCAGGTTCTGTTGCATCGCTGTGGAGCTTGGCTCTGTGAATGTCTGAGAGCAGTAGGTTTGTAATGTAGCATCAGGGCTCTGGGAGGATTTTAGGGCTGCTCAAGAGGGTGGCGCCAAACCAGTGAGACTCTTAAAACAAGTAATAAAAATTTAAACCAGCCTTGAGGCTTAGGAGACCACCTTCTCTACAAAATATGGTCACCTCTGACTGTGAGGAATCAACGTTGAGTGGAGGGCGGCCAGGATACTAACACTTATGCTTCAAAAGTGAAGTCCAGAAGTTTTCTTTATGGGTTTTAGTATATCGTTAAAAACATTTTTTTCAGTTTCTTCTTCTTAGGCTGAGTTTAGTTTTCCATGCAGGTGGGCACACATGCAGAAGTATATATATATAATTTTTTAAATCTGCCTGAATGACAGACGCATAGTTGGTCCATTTATGTGTCGCAACAAATCAGAGGGCACGCTGACGTCCGCGCGGGGCCTCCTGCTCGCCCTGTAATGATGAAATGTGCGTCACTCAGCCTCAATAGAAACTGCCACATTCCTGCAAGGCCTAAATTGTAATACTGGAATGAAAGATGAAAGCCTTTCTGTGCAGGAGCGTGCCAGAAAAAATCTCTCTCATGCGTATGATTTAATGAAGCTGCCCGCTGAGCAGCATGTACTTCGCTGTGCACCTCCAGCTTCTGTTCGTACACAGTGTCGTATGAAATCTGACGTTTCCTTTGTGTTGAGTCCCCACATGGAACAGTTGCAAATTGTTGGAACAAGAATGCTTCAATTCTGTTTTATTTAAGATTAGTGATGTCGATGACAGTCTGATTTAATCCTGCTTTAATCAGTTCAGCAGCTGTGCTAATGTGATTGATCATTTGAAAAACTTTAACAATCAGCCTTTGATCAACAAAGAAACACAAAGGAGCTGAAACTGGGCCTTAGTACACCAAGGCAAATATTACATTAGCAATAATCCATGAATAGCTGTAGGTTTTATCTGTTTTAGATCAACTTCATGTGATTTTATTTTTAATAAAAAGTTTCGTTTTAAGTTTAGACCGAACTTTGACAGCTTAATTTTTGCAAATTATGCTACTTTATATATTCTTAACAACATTTCACCTGGGTTGATGTTAGTTGACAGACTTTGGAGTTTGTGACTTTTTTTACACTTAAATATTTGATTGAATTAAATCAGTTTAATTATATTTTAATAACACTGTACTTGTTTTAAATCCTTCTTAACGCCACAATATTAAAATGCTTCGACACTAACGTTGCAGTAAGAACCAGCGATAGATTACAATTTTGTAGTAAACAAATAAAATTATGTTTGCATCTGTGTGAAGTTTTGAAACGAAACGTGTTAAATGCTAACAGAAATTATTTTCTGTCCAGGTAAAATTTGAAATGTAGTAATTGTTTTAACTTTAGTGGAGAAAAGCTCTTTAAACTGTGGATGAGAAATTGCTTCCAGGTTAACCTGCTCAGCTAACTACATGATAACTTCAGGCTCCAGCTTTGAATTCTGCTCCTTTATTCTTTCCAGATGTGGAGGCTTTTGCTAAAGCCATGGAGACGGAGACAAAGTCTGATCAAGACGGCGACTCCAAAGACAAGAAAGACGACGATGAAGACATGAGTCTGGACTGAGCGCTCTTTTAAGAAATATTATTATTTAATGTATTTATTTTGCTGCTTAGCTGCAGTTTTATTCCCGCCACACCTCAAGGGTAAAGATTGTGGTTGATGTAGTAGAAAGTGTGACTCCCAGCTGATAGTGCTGTGTTGAATTAATATCTACTGATGTAACTGGGTGAACATGTACTCCACCTGCATGTCAGCTACTAGCCTATCCTGTCCAAACATGAGGGAACAGTAAAAATAATAGAAACACTTGTTCGTGTCTGACCGTTTTTGTTTTAGTAGCCAAGAAGACAAGTCAAACTTAATTTTTCAGTGTCTTAAAATATATTTTAAAAACATTCATTTTACGGAACAGTGTAAACACACAATGATCATCCAACAATTCGACAACAACCGTACATTTTCTGCACATCGGTTATTTTGAACACTTTTTTTTTTTAATTTAATCACATCAGGCAAACACAGTAAACTGAATCACCATTAAGTAAGAAGACAGATTATCTTTCCCAGACAAGACCAACATTTAAAGATCAACCACAGAAAGACAAAGAAATGTCACTTCGATCATTAACAATTTCACTGCCGCTGTGATTTCAGGCACTTTTTGTCTGTACTTGACGTGTTTCTACCGTCCGGTTCATCTATTCATGGAGTCACAATGAAAACACCACAATCTTCCAGTGATGATCGCTACGGCGTCTTTGGGTTTGACTTTAAAAAAGATTAACGGCTCAGTCGCACTAGTTGACAACCTCCGATGTTCAGCTTTTGGAGAAAGGTTCGGCGTGCTACACCCTCAACATCTGGGCCAACGCTTTCAACTGCAGGTCACCTTTTCTAAAGGAGCAAGTCTCTAAATTTAGACTCGCTCGAGGTTTGCAAATAATTCCCGTCTCACTGGTAAACACACAGACTGATTGCAACATGTTGGCAGAGTCATTTTGCACCAGTGAGTGGAACAGGACACGCAACTACATCACATCCTTTAAATCTACGCGATCCTGGCTGGACTCTGAATAAAAACAGTTCATGTGAATTTTTGTGTAGATCCAACAGATGGCATCAAATTTGTGATTTTTGCCAATTTAATCACAGTTAATTCCCACATTATCACAAACTGATTGCATATAATTAACATCATTCATTTTCTAACAGACTGCTTGCAACTCAAAGTTTCTTTGAAGACTGAAACTGAGTGGCTGCAAGCCTGAAAAAATGTCTTTGACGCAACGTTCTCAAGGTCATTTTACATAGTTTGTTCCAACCCTTTTTGTGTGACTGCACCAAAAAAGAAAAGAAAAAGTAAGAATTCCTGAGAATTAAAAGATAACCAGTGCATTTTACAAAACATATCCCTGGGTAATGACACGAAACAAAAACAAGAGGAAAAAAAAAAAAAAAAAAAGTTTACTATAAATAAGAAACTTCCATCATCCTGTTTCTCTGCATGTGACACCACAGCACAGTGGAAATACTGGATACAAGCACGACCAACACCAAAGTCAGAACACAGAGCTGCCACAGGAGTCTGATGTTTTCTTACTATTCGCGGTAAATACGAGAGTTTGGCTGGATAATTGTGAGACATAGTACAAATATCGAATGGACGTAAACAAATTAAAGGCCACTTCTCCCCGAAAAGATGTTTCCCACTTACGATCTACAGTGTCATGTTTCAGGCTCATTGCTAAAAATGCTTCAGCGTCACAGTGGGTTTACAAGGCATTTAAAAAAGAAATCAGCAATATGTCTTTTACAATAAATACTATACAGGCTGTATAGTAACAAGAAAGGTGCACATGAGTTTTTTTTTCTTTTTTTACACACACACACACACACACACACACACACACACACACACACACAAGCGTGCCTTTACAAAGACGTTAAAACAGGGTGGCATCCTAAAAACCCACAAGAAACCAAAATAAAAGCACCATTAATGTGCTCAGTGAACATCTCTAACATAGAGCTCATGACTGGATCAACATGAGAACGTCACACCTACAAAAAGACATTCAGGGAGAGAAACACATGCCATCAAGTCCGAGTGTAACCTAGTTAATGTACAGCAACAATAAATAGTACCACAAGTATTTATTTCAAACACCACAGCTTATAAACTGGTCGACACGCCACACGTGTGCACGTCCTACTCCGCCACGTCCGGTCTAACCTTGCTGTACCAGCCTTCGGTAGTGCGGCATGACCTTGCTCTCGGGGAGATATAGTCCCATCTCCAAGGCAACCAGTACCGGGAACTCCAGAGGAATCAGTTCGCGTCTGTTTATGCGGAAACGCTCCTCCAGCTTCTGCTCGTCCACGGAGAGAAAAAACAGAGGAAGAAACAGGTGGTGATGATGATGATTTATCCTGTTGCTTTGTCCATGCCAACAGTTGACTTAAATGATCTGTGATATCTTTTTTTTTTTTTGTTTGTTATTAAATAGACCTGCACCATGAAGCAGGACTCCATATTATTAAGCTAACTTCAGGTTCAACCCTGAGTTTTCTTTAGTGTTATGAAGGTGGTCCATTGTCATGGTAACTTATTTTTAAGCATATTTTGTTCAACATAAGAGTTCAGCATGTAAGAAACCACCAATTACTGACCAATCAGATCTCTAACAAACAGTTTGCGGACCTCAGTGCACAGCTTTAGATCTCTTTCTGTTGAGCATCAATCAAAAAACAGATTTATTCCTCGCCTTTCCTCCTGTTGGATGCATATTTTATAAGCATCGACACAGTGATGCGTTCCTAAAACAGTGACACTGAGACAGTTTCAGCACTGTTCTCTCAGATCAAATAGAAAGACAGGATTCAAACTAGCCTCCTTGAAAAATTCATATAAAAGGTCAGTAAGTGCAAGATTTAGTTGCCCTATTTCACAGTATTAAGGCTCACAGAAAGATAAAAAATTTTTAAAATGACCCTCTGCTAACAGGAAAAATTAGGAGCCTATGTTTGAACTGAGGTCTGATCTTCCATGAAAGGCGACACCATTTTCCAAAGAACTTTTTGGCTGGTAGGCGTAGATTTTGTATGTACTGATCTTGGGAATAACAGTAAGACATGAGCCAAACATGTAACACTGAGAACAGGGTTAAACCTAAAGTTGCTTCAACAATTCTGCCTCCACAGTCGAGACTTAGTTTGCTGACTTTACACCGAATAAGATTTTAAAATGTGTTGGGTTTTTTGAGAGCAGTGCATGTTTCTTCATTTTTTTTAGTTTAATGGCACTGCATGCCTGTTATTACACCAAACCAGTGAAAAGGTTCTTGGGTCCAGCTGACTGGACCCGCAGGCCCGTTCACCACCTGTAAAGTAAATGTAGTGAACTGAACCTTCACTAATGATTAGTTTCTTCTTACAGTTAAAAATGACAATAGAAGTCATAACACTGATGTTTTCAGCTGCTATCCACAGCTAGCTTACATTAATAAAAAGTTCAACTGAAAGCTGCCAGTATGCAGACCACGATTATTACAGTTGACTTAAAACTTGCTATTATAAAACATCTTCGTTAACTCAAATGAAAATTAAGAGTTTAGAAAAACTAAGTGAAAGAAAATTTACAGGTTTTAGTCTTTTTTGAGACTGCAGATGTTCTGCAGAGCTGAGTTTATATTATTGTGAAAACTGTTCTGTTTCTCCCAACTGTTGGTCCTGAAGAATGCACTGCATTATATGATTGTGGGTCAGTTAAAGTCTGGTTTTAGCACTACACTGCACACTAGTTGAGCGCGAAGAGAAAGGTAGGTAGTTACATTTAAACACATCCTGTTTTGTTTTCTGAGTGGAAACTTTACTCACATCAATCAGCTGTTTAACTTCTGGCTTTCTCAGATCGCTGCTGATCTTTGCAGCCAGCAGCACGCACGCCGCCGCCACCAGCTTCCTGTTCTGCTTGTTGAGGCGTCCCTGCAGCACCAGCTTCTCAAAGTAAACAAAAGCCATTGCTATGGTCACCGGCTGGAGGCCGCACTCCTCGCTCACGGCCCTCATCTCTCTCTTCAGGCTAGAGGAGGTGAGAAGTCACAGTCATCAGTTTTCTAAGAAGGGCGTATTGTGTGTACACTCTGAACCAGATTACAGACCGAGGCCGAATCTTTAAAAGGCTCAAACTCTGAAAATCAGAGAGGAATGTGAGAAATCTGCACCTTCTTATCTTGCTCAGTGTCAGTTTAATGTGGGGAAACTTCTCCTTGAAAGTCTCATTCATGTCCTTCTTCAGGTCAGATGGTTTCACGTATTCAATGACCGTCGTCTGCAGAGATGGAAAAACAAAACCGCCGTGTCAATATGGAACTGCCAGGAATAACAGCCGCAGTAAAGCGTTTCAGCTTTGCTTGTGTTGATAAGGACTGCTTCACCAGCACACTCATGCTGGAGGTCAGAGACGAGTGACGCAGTCAGCTGAGGAACAATAAAATCATGTGAACTGGAGATAAAGGGTTTATTTACTCTTCAACATGACTGCAGAACTGCTTTACAACAATTTACAAGGCAAATGAAACTGGCCTGTCCTGATTTCTGAAACAAAGGAGGACACATGGGGCGAGACAAAGAACCAGGGAAACTCAGAGAAACTCGGTCACAGAGAAAAGTTCACACCTGCTGTAGAAAACATGGTTACTGTAAGCCTGAGGACACATAACAGAGCAGAGAGTGAGAGGACGGGAGCTTTTCCATCACAGTCGTCTACACTTTGAGCTTCTGTACGACTCAACAAGCTCATTTTAAGACTATCAAAGAAGCCCTGTTGTGCTTTTTTTGACTGTCATACATTTACCGTCATATTAAACTTCCAGCAGCCAAGCTTTAGAGACTAAAATGAAAGTGTGGGGATATTTATGACCTGTGTATCATCATGTCTCCAGTCACATGAAAAAAACCTTTAACATGAATCTGTGCAGTCCTGTCAGTATAACATCTGCCCTTATATATAAAATTAAACGTGGGTCATTCAATTAAAAAAACCCAAAAAAAACAGAATAAGATAAAATCAGCTGACCCTCTCAGAATCCCTCATCTGACTCCAAGTGGGGGTCATTTCATACATTCATTAATACTTTTTCCTGGAAACTACTGAAAATTACAATAAATAAATAATTCAAGGTGCGTGATATTTTAGCCAATGTGATTATAAGTCTGGTGTTAGTTTTGCTAATAGCAACTTAATATCTGTGATGCTGAGAACAGAAACAAGCATTGGTACCCTGGATGTTTGATCTGGTTTCTAATAATTTACCGAAGAACACTTTAAAAAGTGCATTTTGGGTAGACTTTCAGGGTCATCTCACGGTCATATCATGGGATTGATAATTGGCCAATAATAGGTTATGTCACATGAAATGTCTTCTTTTTAAGTGTCAGGTTGATCTCCTAGTCGTGATTCCCTCCGTGTTGGTATAATTAGACAACGTGATTGTTTTTTTCTGCTTTGAAAATTTTCATGTAGATATCTACTGTATTTATGAAGTCATGGGGCTCAAATATACTTAAAAAAGGTAAATAAAAATAATAAAATGCCAAATCTCAACCACTCTGTGTCTAATCTGAGGGCCTGTAACTCTGTAACTATATTATGAAGGTAGCATTTTGCATGCTTCAGTGAATATATTAACTCTATTAAAATAAAAATTTTTTCCAGACATGACGTTTTTTTTTAATATGTAACACTGTGTACAATCACGGCCCACAGCGTCATGGAAAACCAGAGGAACAGCCGTGCCTTGAATCATTTCTCATTGTATATATTTTTCATTACTTTCCAGCAAAGATTAATAACAAATTCATCAACTGAGCCCCACCTGGATCCAAGTTTATTTATGTAGCTATTTGCAGAAGTCATCTCTTGTTAGAAACTAACAGGCGGGTTAGCTTCTATAGCTAGCAGCATGTACAGTGTTTGCTCTGGGTGTGGTGGTGCTGAATGAAACTGCACAAAAACATATTGAGCAGCCTCCTGCAAACACAATCCACTGCTGCAACAATCCCATTTCAAGTTTTTGGATGTGAAATGACTTGTGGCAGACTGGAATCTGATACAAAAACATGAGGGAAACTATTTTGGATTTTTTTTTTTATATCCTCTGATGCTTTTTTAAGTAAGAAATGCTTTGGGAGACTTCTGCAGACATCTGGGAGTTTTGGATTGAGTCGTAAGAACAAACGTGCACACAAACATTTACTTTTCTGTGTTGTCATTCTGTGTTTGCTCCACTGTTACTTTCTATGTCTCCAGTCTTTTGTATTGCATTTGTGGAAAGGTTTATTAGTAACCTGGTTATCCATTCACATGGCAGAGAAAGCGCCTCCTTCGAGGACAAACCTCACTGTAAAATCAGGTTTCTCTCATCCCCAGCAATACAGATACAGAGTTAAACATTTAACAGCCTCAGCTCCAGTCAGCATTTGCTCTCGTTTGTAACTGCTATGAGGTTATCAGCCGAACATTTTTAGATTTTGGACCTTTTAGTTTCTGTCACATGCTGCAGATGATTTAATGGAGCAAGGTGGCGTATGCTCAGAAGGTTTTTTATATGATGTCCAAGGGAGAGAATATCTCTAGTTTGCTAAAACAGGCACTCAGCTCAGGCTGTGAGCACAGAGGCCTTGGAACTCCTCTGGGAACTTACTTTTAAGCATTATCTAAAGTTCCTATAATTTCAGTGGGGATAGGGACATAAAAATGCAATTATAACTATCACAGGTCTAAGCTGATTAAAAAAAAGAAACACTTAAAAAGTTTTTATGAGGGTTTTTTTCCTCCTGGGACTCCTACAGCCAAATTTGCAGAGAATTCTCCAAAGATTTCTAATATTAACACCTCTGGCCCACCCACCAGAGGAAGGACAGCCAATAAGAATGAAGATGGCTTAAAGGGAAGCAGGAGGGGTGGTAAATGCCTTATTTCAGAGTGGATGAACTCTGAAATAAGAACTCTGAATAACTCTGAACTCAACACAAAATGTGAATGAGACATGGATGCTATTTCCTCAGTTAAAATTAGTTGAGTTTTGATGGCAAAAACAACACCACAGACGAACCGATGATGAACGAACACCACCTCTATTATAAACCTGTGTTTCGGTGTTTATAAGTTAGCTTGTAAGATGAACCCCCCCCCCCGAGTTTCTTTTTGTTTTGCTTGGTTTCATCTGCTGCGATCTGATAAATAACTCCCCGACTAGCTGATAATGAAAGTAAGAGCTGCAGCCTCACTCACCACGTATGATGCAAATATGAGAACCCGCTTGTGTCTCCCGCAGGGCCACTGAGGGTCACTGAGCAGGTTTGGGTCATATTCCGCCACCTCCTCCACATCTGAAATTAAAAAAAACACACACACACACACACACACACACACACACACGAGTGAATAATTACGGCTCCGGTCGGTTAGGATCAAGATGCAGGCACACATCTGTAAGCTTCATACATGGGTCCTGTGCCGCGCTGTTGTTCAGACGAGCAGGGGTGAAGCCCTTCTGCCCGTTGCCTCGGAGACGTGACTGAGGGGTCTGGGCTGTGCAGTTATCTGGTGGACCACCGCTGCTGCTGCCACCGCTCTTTTGTCTCACCAAGGCATTGGTTGGATAAAGAAACTGAGCGTAGGACACCGTCTGAGGAATAACGAGACAGTCAAGTATCTACCTTTTCATCAGTATATTTAGTTACAATAAAAACAAACAAACAAACACAAAGAAACCAAACAACAATCTGCTCGTCCAATTCCCCCCCAAAAAGGGCAATCCAGTTTTCACAAACTCTGAATATACTGCACAGATGAGCAAAGTACAGCTCGAAGGATAGAAGCCGCCTGCAAATCATCACAGTTTGGTCCCCGACGTCCACTCCCAGTCCCAAAAATACATAAATAAATGAAATAAATTAAAAATCAATACAAGGCAGCACTATGTTCATGAATCTCGAGGCAACTGACTGTAATGACTCTGACCTGATATTTATTCAGGTTTAACAGCTAGAGCGCTCATTTACTCAAGCATAAAACTGATTTTTATGTTTATCAAATATCCAGAATTAGCAGTAAACATGCACTGTGCTTATATGCATGGTCACCCAATATAAGCTCATTTTGAGTCAGGCAAAATTCTTCAGATTAAAACACAAAGTTGCAGCCCTTTTTTCCATATTGAGGAAAAAAAATTCTTTATGTGCAGGAAACACTTTCACCCAGAAAAAATAACCTGATATGTCTACCAGTTTCATGGAGTTTACATAATTTAGTTAATAAAGTGCTCTGGAAAATAAAAATGTGTCCACCTCTGATCTAGTGATCTACTCAATGTCTGGTATGTTTTTAATATAGTGCACAATCTTCAGTGGCAAGTTACAGTGTGCTAGTCTCAGATGAGTATGAGTCACAGCACAAGCAGAGCTTCAATCGTGTGTATACTGTAGGTATCGCAGTACATCAGGCTGGCACTCACCTTTCCACAGGCACCCATCTCCACACCTTCCAGAGAAGGAAGCAGATCAGCAGCCACCACCGAGGAGAGTCTTTGCCTCTGAGCCTCCAGCTTAGGGTCACTGTTCATGAAAAGACACATTTATGTGACCGTTCCACCCACTCCTGCACACTCGCTGCCCTTTTGAGAATGATATGGATCAAACAGGAGGAGGATGGAAACATAAAAGTGAAGGATGGGTGCTCTCTGCTTGGGATGGTGCTTTCTTTGTACCTGATATTTGAACTCTCTCCATAGGGCAGCACTGAGAAAGCAGCGTAAAGCGACCGCTTGGCACAAATCAGCATGATCCTGCAGGACACAACAAGTACAGGCAGACAAAACAGATGGTGTGTCAGTCTACAAGCAACAGCTACAGTCACCACTACTCTGCAGCTACACGAACACTCATCAGCTGCAGCGACGGCAAAATCAGTCACACAGCCGCTTCTGCGCTTGTCAGTACTAAAGCTACACAGCTCTCGACAACAACCTAAAGCAGGAGGCGGGAACCATTACATTCAAGTCACAGAGGTATTCATAAAATCTGGATCACAATCCGTTTTTTCAGGGCATAAAAACCACAGGTATGCCAATACTGAGAGCGTTATCTTTGCTTTAATAACAGCAACTCTGCAAATATTCAATTAATATTTTAAAGAGGACGTGTTCTGCTCATTTCCAGCTCCATATTTTGTCCTTAGGCTCTACTAGAGCGCTTTGTGTGATTCACAGTTGAAAATAATCCCTATTTATCTTACTGAAACAAGCTGATTTAGCTCCCTGTGAGACAGCATTCTTCTGAATGGTTGCCCCTAGTAAATGAGTGTTTGAAAGGCAAGATCCATGTGAGTAGAGAGATATCTGCTCTCAGTGACATCTCATAGAGCCAGCATTCGGGGAAAAAAAATGACTGAAACATGTATTGGTAGTCTGAAGCCTAAGCCTTTGGCTAATAGACCCACACTTCTATACTTTGCGAGTCCATAACTCTGAATATTGGTGATTTTCGTTCTATTTTACAGCTGGTTATGAGGGAGTCAGGTGGGAGCCACTGATTGATTTTCAGTGGAATGATTTTCAGCTGCCACCTTTCCCGCATGATGATTTGACCTTTGAGAAGTTCACCCTAAAAACAGTTTCTAAAGTTTTCTCCAGTGAAATATGAGAAAACAGATAAAACATCCAACGCACGGCTTGTTTCTGTTATTCTACATTACACAAATCTTTATATTTATACATATACATATAACTAGAGCGGTTCTGCTCTTGACATTATAATATCCCAAGATATCGATGCTCAAACTTTAACAGACCTTAAATGTGTTTTTCAGCCATCTCTGGTACAATATGAGGGTTGCAGAAACATTAAGGCGACCTAAAAAGTGCCATATTGACCAACTTCTATATATTTTGGGGTTTGTAACTCAGATTAGCTGATTCTGTGTTTCTTCTTATATATAGTGCATAAACCTCTGTGCAACTCGAATGTATTGGTAACACACAAGAGGCTGAAACTACAGCTGGATTCATTCAAACCAGGAACAGGCAACCAGCAAACACAGTAAACACTCACGAGGACTCCTCTGTGCTGACAGAAATGCAGACAAACAGACTGATCTACTGAGCAGCACCACAACCAGTACGTACTAAAAACAGCTCCCCACAAAAAGACATCAATAACATACAGTCAGCAGCCACTGCCAACACTCAGCTGTAAACACGCAGCCCGGCTGACCCTCGGAGAGATACCAAATCTCTTGGGGGGGGGGGGACAGTATTACAACACTGACTTCTATTAGTGCTAATTACCTTATGGTATAAACTCTAAATGAGAGCTTCCCTTCAGCTCAGGAAGTAACACTCAATGTGTGTCTGCCTCAAACTGAAACAGAAAGCCAAACCTGTGGGACAGTTTGGGATTGTCATTGGTTTGCACGCACCAGCAGAAAACACTGAACACACATATATATGCATGTGGGGATGGATATGAAGTAGACAGTGGATGTTGGATGGCAAATGGGGAGTAAGATAATCGATTAAAAAAAATAATAATTATTTGACATGTTTGTGCCAAAGTTTACAGACAGAATATTTCTTTTTTCGCTGTTGTGGTCAACCAGCTGCCAGCAGTGTGGCATTTCATTTCCCTGGCCCCCTCTGGGTTACCTTACTGTTGCCGTAATGGGGTGTTAAATTTCCACACTGCACCTCTTTTGGCTTTTGCTAAGCTTCCAGGGGTGATTAAATTCACTTTAGCAATCGCAACTCTGCAGCTGTATCCCTGTTATTCCTCTGCAGCTTGTGCACCAGATAAGCAGCTTATTACAGAGGAGTACAACGCTGCTATATTTAAGGCCTATTTAAAAATTAAACAGACAGATTTTTCTGCATTTTTTTTTACATTCCTCTGCTAAAATCTGGGTGGAAATATGTGTACAAACACTGCTCTGAGACTCACCTGGATCCTCGGGTATCGTACTGCCTCATACTCTTGATGAAGTGGACTTTCTTTGGCACTTTGGGTCCCGGTGAGCCAGAGACATTCCTCAGCCTGATTAAAACACCACTTTAATTAATAATGCTTTCACAACATAACCCAAACAAAGAGTGTGCACGTGTTAGGACTTTCACTGTAATCACAAATCTCTTTGCCTTATAGGTTTGGAGGTAAAGGCGAATTATTTGGAGTATTTTCACCACAGAGTGATAAAAAATGTGCTTTATTTCATGCACTGAGCTATTTCACGTTATTTGTTCTATTGAAATTAAAAAATTACCTTTAGACTTTTATTCATTCTGTTCCTCTTCGTATTACATATAGCTTTTAATACAGACTTCTGTTGCGATTATGATTATATTATATTCACACTTTTATTATTATATTTTGTATACATATACATGAAAAAATGGGTTCCTTTATTTTACTTCAGCTTCTGTTTTGTCATGTCATATGTTTTGTTGATCGTTTTTGTCTGGCGTAGCAAAGGAATTCCCCAACTTCTGACATGAATATAGAACATGTTACATTATCGTTTTAATTCAGGACACAAATGAACACTTTTGACCAGATTACAGAGACATAACCCTGATTTAAGTGCTCGTGTTTAACATTTAGACCTACTGATAGCTAATAATACCGAAAATGCTGGAACCCATTAAAATCAAAGTGACTTCCCCCGAAGATACCAGCTGGTGCCGTCTCTTACGGAAGTCAGCAGCCCCGTCTAAAGGCCCATGTTGACACATAAATCACTAATGTGCTCACCTCTGCCGTGAATCCAGAGAATTACCGGCACCGACGGGACTGAGCGCGGCGGGCGTTGACTTGACACGGGAGCAGTGCGGGTGTCCGGTCGGGACGGGAGAAAGAGGAGTGTCTGGGGTTAGCGTCTCGGCCGCACTGGTATTATCCAAAAATACCTCGTTAGCTCCAACAGCACCTGGCCCGGACATTACCAAAGAAGGTCCACCCGGACCGACCACCCCTGGGAAACTGGAGGATGAGCCACTACCGCTTGCGGCGACGTCTGTCACCTGGGCGACAGGTCCTTGACTATCCGACGGCTGGGGCACAACAGCGGCACCGCAGTCTCTGTCCCTGGGTCGGGGCTCCTCAGCGGCTTTCTGGTCGACATTTCCATCGCTAGGTTGACACTGGGGTCGTCCGTCGAGTGAGATATTACTGAGAAACAGCAGAGCAGCCTGTCTTCGCCGGGAGTCCTTCGCTTTCCTGCGCTGGTCTTGGTGAGTCTTTGCCGATTTACTGCCAGTGGACTGTAGACCGCAGAGAGCGGTCGCCATTCTAGTTTGAAATGTGGCAGTTGAACGAAAAGGCAAAGCGAAACCGGTAAGAGCATATTTGCCCCACCTCTCTGTTTGCTGATTGGCTTTGAGGGTGATTATGCAAATTAAATCGTGTAAATACTGATAGGGGATTGGATATAGTCACCAAAATATTCTAGTTTCTTGTACCTGGTTGGCTGTAATGTTATAGTGGGAAGGGGGCTAGTAACAAAGGAAATATTCAATGGCTTTTATATATGACAACTAATCAATTATATCAGTTATATCAATCAGAATATGCATAAATATTTTTCAGTCCGAGGGCATCAAGGTCTAACAACTAATGAATTGATCTAACAATCTTCTTTTTTTTAAAAAAAAATGTGTTCAATGTAATCAAAGGTGGGTGAGTGTTTTTTCACATCAAAACATGGTAACAAATTTTATTAAGAATATTAAACGAAGGGCCTGAATAGAATTGCCAGATCCACCTAAAGGCTCCAGTTGCATTTAAATAATTTCAATTTGGCTAGGTGTCTGATATGCAACACTGCATAGGTCTCTGATGAAATACACTGCAGTTTAAATGAGTTAAAGAATTTTGCCGTCAGTTACCTCTGTGTGTTTAGCATAGCGCTGCATCTTACTGATTTGGGAGTTTTATTTGATTTTTATGTATGGGGCCTGAACCAGGTGTAGGACTGGACTCTCCCAAACACGTCACTATAAGACTGGACTCTCACACACGTCACCACACGCACCACCACACATTTCCTATAATCCTATAATTCCTATAATTTATAATCCTTATCTTTATAATCTCTTCTGCTATTTGCACATTCTTTACTGTAAATTCCTAAGTTAATTTGTAAATTTTTGTAGTAAACTGTAAATTGTAAATATTGTAAAACTTTTCTTCTGTCATTTAATGGTCGGGCATTGTACAGCTACAAGCATTTCACCCCCATGTCATACTGTGTATGGTTGTGTGTGTGTGACAAATAAAATTTGAATTTGAATTTGAATTTGAATGTTGTTGGCTGGATTGAGAGATTCTATCGGCCATTTATGGACATGCGATTCCTAAAACATTCAGTCAAGCTGGTGTAATCTACAAATGTTGATAATGTACTTATTGACATTTATTTAGCAATTTTCCACTCTTATTGAGCATTCAAGCTCTATGAATGTTTTGGTGTTTTATCATAAAAGAAAGTCTGAAAATCAACAAGGAAGCAAACATTTTTTTCTAGATGTGTTATATTCAAGCAGCAGTCTCTGGAGCTGAAAGAAGCCAATGCAACAGTGTCAAAAAAAACTGCACTTCCTCTAGGGTTCAACTTGAGGCTGACTCCAAAAGTGAATCAGTCTCCAAAGACTGCCATCTTAAAATGTCCAACTTTATAGCATTAGCTATAGCAAAGCACGTTGACAGCCTTGCACAAAAACACTTTTGTTCTCTTTGGATCATTTTCCTATTGATAACAAGTGTACACTTATTTATAAGTCATCCACTTGAATGCTAGTACGGCCTAAAGTCCTGCTTTGATTAATAGGTGAACGAATGCCTCCCTTTGGGGTTTTTTTCAGGCACACCCAACTGGAAAGGATCCCAGGGTAAAGCCAGAACTCACTGGGGACATTACATATCTCATCTGGCCTGGGAATGACTCAAGATGTGTGGGTGAATGAATGATGACCCAGGTAACTGTAGCTGGGAGCTGTCTGCTAGGACTCACTTTTTAACTGGATCTCTCCTTTGTGTTTGAATTATTTAACAAACATTATGACTTCCTGTGTGGGCCGGACCATCTAAGAAGTTTGTGTTTCACTTCTGGTGAATAAAATCCAAGTATTTCATTATTCTTTTACTTAAATATTGTGTCTGCATTAGAGCGTGACCCAATACAGGATTTTTAAAGACTGATACTGATACCAGTGCTGATATTTTCTGATTTAACATATTATATATCTGTCGATATTTTTCCATCTAGATTCACAAAAATAAACAGATTTTTCTAACACATTGTTAAGAAATATACTCTAAAACACTTCTTCAGTAAAGACTCAGAGAAGAGAAACACACAGAACTTCTTGCTAGCAAGGGCAGCCTCCAGAAACTGAGACTCGCATTGAGAAACTGCCCCGGTGTGTGACCCCATAAACGACTTCCCTAAATCATCTAAACAAAAAGCACTTAGACTAGAACAGATATAGCTACATTAATCCTACCGTAAAACAATAAGACAAGGTACGACCTCTCCCATACTCCTAGGATGTGGGGGTGAAGCCAGAACACCCTGGAATGTCACAGACCTCCTAGGATGAGACATTCTTTCAATATGCCACCAACTATATACTTCTAAACACTAATGATTACATGCAGTATTCTACCATATGCAAACTTATATCATTAAAAGATTATACTGACTACTAAGTACAATTTTCTATTGACACACATGTTACGTGTAATTATTTATGAGTCCTTGCTAACCTAACCATTTTTTCATGCTTATCTAATTCAGGGTTGCAGGGGTGTCTATCCTAGCTGGATGACCCCTGGACAAGTTGACTGTCTGTTGCAGAGTTAATACAGAAAGACAATTCACCTAACCCCACTAACTGCAAGTTTTTTGGAGAAGGCTGGAGTACCCAGAGACAATGGGTGACATGGGGAAAACATGCAAAAGTCACAAAGAAAAGCCCCAGCCCGATAAGCCCCTTTTCCATTAGTACCTACTTGGATGGACTCGGCACAGATCGGTCATGTATCGCCACAGATCGCCACGACTCAACTCGGATCGACTGGTTTTTCATTACAATCCAGTACCACCTAGTGTGTGTGGTTGTCGTCATAGTAATGCTGCAGAGCATCCTGTGCCATAATTATTACGCGACATGAATGCTAGAACAAAGGTGGACGTTGATGCAAGAATATGCCTGCTGCTCGAGCTGTGGTTTTTGTTAGACTCGGGGGACCATGGCTTTGTTTTTTGTAGCCATTTCCCTTGTTCCCTCAAAAATGGCGGTTTTGATTTTTTTTTAGATCCTCTCAAGACTCATTGCTACTGATCAGCAAATCGGTGGCATGGAGTCTGATGATGTCACATTTTAGTACCTGCTCAGTATGCTTGGAACCCCAGCCAAGCAGGTACTAAACAGGCACCTGGTACCAGGTACTATGACTTAATTGAAAACCCCGAAAACTGTGGTGAACTGTGTCGAGTTGACCCAGGTACTAATAAAAAGGGGGCTGTAGTGGAGACAAACCCCGTTGCTGTGGGGAAATTGTTCATTTTAACACTTCATTTAAAACTGGTAACCATGTAATAATTTTGTTTTATTGTCACAAGTCGTGGATTACTCAGTTACACTCTGCCCAGATCAGCTGTTTCTTGTGTTTGTGGTGTTCTAAACATATGGCACCAAGTTGCACAGTGCCCTCTGGTGGACAAACTATTGAACATTAAAGCTTGTAACATGGTTGAAGGGTGTTTCTGCCATTTCTTCTTTACTTTTTAAATTTTAATTTATGATAGATCAGATATCAGTTGATCTTGTCATCGCTTTAGCGCTCCTCCTCCTCATTTTGTTCACACCCCAGATAGCTTTCCTCAGGATGTCGTTGACAGCTGTGAAAAAAATTCCTCGTCTTTGTATGGTTGCCTGTGATTTTACAGTTGTGACTCATTAGGAGAAATAAATGTTGAAGTGATATTTTCACACTATTGTTTGGCTTTTGAGAAAATTACAGCAGCACCTATTTAGCATTTGTGAACAAGTCAGTGGGAGCGTGAGACTGTAATTGTGAGATCAAAGACAGCTCGGCTGCTTGTTATCTCATTGTACTGCAGCAATCACAGTTAATGGGACGGTTAGCACAATATTTGCATTTTGGTTCCACACTTATAGTCTCGTAGTGAGTGTTTCTCCGAGACAGAAACTGAAGTGTGAAAGCTTTTCCATCTCCTGAGTGGGAGCAATCAATAGGTCCTTTCCTTCCTTCACCATTTAAGGGAATTACACTGCAAGCAGCGTGCCAAAGAGGGGGCAGATTGTGTTGTGCTGATGTTTGGAGATGTGGGTAGTACTGACAACTTCAGTACTGATAATCCACTGATCCCCTGCAGAGATGGGATTAAGACTCAATCTAATCAGAACAATCTGTCGATCTGCCTCTGAAGTATCTATCTACAGCTGTGGTCAGAAGTTTGCATACACTTATCATGGGCATGAATTTTGTGGTAATTTGGGGCTTTTGCTGATTTCTTTAAAGTGATTTTTCTTCAGAGTGGAATGGTTGTACAGCTTACATCTATAAGGACTTAAAAAAACAAGAATTGGGTGCACAGGTTTTCTCTAATCCAAACAGGCTTAAAAGTAAACATACAGGTTCAATTTATGCACTCACCTCCACTAACATTTGATCAAATATCTCTTAGAAAGTTGCAAATCGATCAATACTTTTTGTAACCTGCTTCTGCCATAAGTCTGGCTGAATAATTGACCTTTTTTCTTAGTAGAGTTCATTCAAACTACCGTGACATTGATGCCCGTGACAAGTGTATGTAAACTTCTCACCACCAACTGTAAGACTGAAGTATTAAATCAATGTAAAAAAAAAAAAAAAAGTCTTGAGTCTTGATAATATCAACCTCTATCAACATGCTGCAGGTTGAAACATGCACATGGATAGAATTTTATCTTTCATCATGTTTTGGTTGACTAAAATCAATGTTTGTTTGCCTACATCTAGCCTGTTGTTCCGACTCATTACAGTCATTCACCCTCTATCTATGCAAAAAGATAATAACAGATAGTCAGGTAAACACACTGCTCTTTATTTTAGCAACAACAACATCATGAAATCATCTCCACCTTCTTGTTCCATCTTTTTTTTCTTGCTCTGAACAGCAACAGTCTGGCATGACCAGCTTAAGGCTTTTAGATTCTAGCTTTTGTGTTTGAGGTACAGCCCCACCCAACTCCTGCCACAACAAACTCATTTTATGGTACATTGTGTGGTTGTTATTGATGGATTGAGTTAGCACCATAATCAAAGCCTCTCTGGCTTTTTTTTTCTTTGACTGCAGCAGGCGTGGTAAAGGTGCTCTGTGGTCTTTTTTTTTCTCTTTTGTTTCTGCCATCTGGGAAAAACCAGCTTAAAGGACGGTGTTTACAACAAAACTGTCATAGACACAGCTTCAAATTATTTAAATGGACACGGCAGGACTCTCCCACATACACCCATACACATGCTGGTATGTGAGCTTGCGCGCGCGCACACACACACACACACACACACACACACACACACACACACACACACACTAGCACACACAAAAGTCAGAAAATCTCTCCTGTGTGACTATTCTATAGAAAAACAACCCTGATAAAAGAAAGGAAGGTAAAACTTTATTTTATAAGTCCATTAATTAAAAATAATTTCCTCAAAAGATTCATGTAAAATGACTTTAATTCAGTGTAATTTGTCACTAATAGTTAAAAATGGACTGTGCTGAACAGTCCATTTGTAACAATTATTTCAATTCGGGTGGTGCTACTTTCAGCAGCTCCCTAATTCACGGGGTCGTGACAGGAGGTAGTGCTGCATGTTTGATTTGGCAGATTTTATATGCTGGATGCCCCGCAACCACAAGGGTCCGAACTGGAAAGCTTTAATTTGTTAGGTGAATTTGTAAACTGCTATTACACTGGGGTAAATTGTAATAAAAAAGGGCTCACTCATATCTGATATCTGGGCCAAGAGTTCCAGTTACATGCACTGATCACTGTTTTATGCAGGTGACTTTAAAATAAAAGCTTCTAAAAAGCTAAATCCTCTTCAGGTGATAGTTGACTGCAAACCCAGTCCTTCTTTCGGTCTCCACATGCACAGTTTACAAGAATGCATCCAAAACCTTCAGGAGGTCAACAAAACGTGTAAAGCTGTTGGCAATTTGTCTACAAATACAAAAACACTGTTTACAATAATTAGCGTAGAATGAATGAATTATATATACAAAAAAAACCTGTAAAAAACTGTAACGGGTGGACTGGAATTCACGTGGATGTAACTTTGAGCTTTACTCAAAAGAATAAAGTCCCTTTTTCAAATATCTGCCCCTTACAGACAAAAGAAGAACGACTCTGGATTTAAGTAACAAGTACAATATTTCCACAATTTACAAGGGTCCTGTGATTTTGCTTAGTTTTCTCCAAGCGCTCTCTTTCTTTCCTCTTTATATAAAAGTGAAGCTGAAGATTCTCAGCTGCCCACGAATGGCACCAAAAAGCTTTGTCATCACTTTCTGATTGTCGTCAGCAGAATTAATTCTTTGGGAGACTCTCGGCCAATAGGCTTTCACAACACAGCGCAAAAGGAGTCTGTTTTGTGAACAGAGGCAACAGTCTGTTTGCCTCTGTTCACATCTCTGCTACTGTAGCAGTGATTTCCTCAAACCAGACTATGTACCATGCACCAAACATGGCCTTTCTCATTTTCAAGGAACACAATAAACAGCCCTAGGAGGAACGCCAGCATTCAAATTTCCCAGATCCTAATAGGATTGTGCTCTAGAGTGATGTGTCAACACACACCCAATTAACAGGGGGTATGCCCCACACCCTATAAGACCCAAAAGATCTGCGAAGAGGAGTTAGACAAGTGATTTTAATGCTGTGCTTTAATATGTTCACTAAAATTTCTCTGGATGTTATTAATCTGCTTGTGCCAAACTACAAAACTAGTCCTAAAAAGCTTTTGAGGAAATTATTAGAAAATCACAGACTGGCAAAATAAAGGGCTACCAAAAGTACTACATGCCTGTAATATCAAAGCTATTCTGTTAGGAGTCTGCAGCTATTTTTTAAACACTGTTCAGACAACAAAATATGAATACAGTACAAATACAGACAGTGCTGTCCCTCTGCAACAACTTCTTCATTTTACAGTATTTTACATGTAAATTATTATCTGTCCTGTTTTGTTTTTGTTGTGGAAGGTGGATGCAGTATGAAAATACAGCTGTTGAGTCCTGTAAAATGCAGTGTTCAGTACATACACATTCTGGAGGAAGGTGCATCTTGTTATAATAGTGATGGCATGTCCCCAAAATAACAGATTGCTTGTAAACACGCACATAGCTTACCTTAAAAACAAAAAACAAATATAGTGTCACAGGAATGATGACAATCCCACTAACAGCATGAAAATGCTCAAAGCCTTGTCACAAATAATCACATTTTCAACTGTTTTTACATTCAACTCAAATGTTGCTTTTGATGTGCCCTTCGGATTAGAAACAGCATTTTCAGAGACTCCTTCAACATGAGTGAATAGCTATGGAAAATTGTGATTCGGGAGACCACTACCTGTGCTGCGTGTACATAAGATGGTGTTTAAAAATGCAGTGCGAGTCTACCTACTCACTCGGTGATGTTTGAGTTTTAGCTGCCATAAATAATCATGCATGTTGAAGGCTTGTCTCTGTTGTCGACCACCTGACGAGGATTTGCTGAAGCACCTTCGCCGAGGAGGACTTTCTGCCTCTGACTGATAACAGCTCCACTTCTCTGCCTGCCTGTGATCCTCTCTACCTTCCATATCTTTCTGTAACACATCCTGACCTGAGAAATGATACAGAAACCAAAATATGCACCGTCACCAGACAATATCGCAGAATCTTGCCCCATGTAGAAAGTAAACACGCAACACTCCATCCCCTGATGTGGCTGTTTGTGGCCAGAACAGAGAGCCGTTAAGTAAGTGTGGAGCTAAAACTGACCACTCAGTGAGAGTCATCCTCCTGCCATTTTTATTTAAGGCAGGATGTCCACACAGGAACAAGC
This sequence comes from Haplochromis burtoni, assembly GCF_018398535.1. Lineage (NCBI taxonomy): Eukaryota > Metazoa > Chordata > Actinopteri > Cichliformes > Cichlidae > Haplochromis > Haplochromis burtoni. The sequence goes on along the minus strand of NW_024582495.1, from coordinate 360,808 downwards.
TGAGTCACAGCACCATCGGCGCATTACACGGTGGTTTCGTACTCCATCACTTCTTTGGGAGTGCTCAGGCAGCGGTACTGAATCCTCGGTGTAACGGGGGCAGCACTCTCGAGCACCAGGATGGTTTTACGCAGCCGACGGTCGATGAAGTGAGCGTCCCAGGCGGGGTACTTCTTCCTGGGCAGGTCTATCCGGATGACGGGGCCCTCTGTCCTGGGTGTGAGATGAGGCACTGGGGTCTGAGCTCCCCGAGGTGGCCGCACCTTAAACACATCCCCATCTATCCCCGGCTCTCTGTCTGACCCTTTAGTTCTCTGAAGGGTCCTGGGAGGGCTGCTTACCAGGTCAGGAGGGAGGCTGGAGGCTGGCGAGGCCAGAGCCTCCACGGGCACCTCCTTCTCCACTATGTAACTACACCCTGAAACTGCACCGTCAGGGTGCAGCAGGCAGTAATACACAAACATGAAGAAGGTGCCCAGAGCGTAGCTGCTGGCCACCACGCACACCATCATGACAGCGTATAAGTCTAAGGTACTCTGGCGCTCGCCAGTGCTGCGGTACAGGTACCAGAAGGTGGTGAGCGCCACATTCTCAACAAACACAGTGAGACTGTAGATGAGCATCCTGCAGCAGGTGCGCCCCTCTCTGACGCTGAACCAGCAGAAGATATAGACAATACCCACCATCATGTTATAGATGATTTCCTCCCATTTGGACATGCAGAAGTCCGTTTCGCCTTGAATGATCCAAAATGTCATGATGCACCAGTGGGCCACGATGAAGATGCCAAAGTAAAGCTGGAACACGGAGGCAAAGAGGGCAAACGCCAGTGTGCGAGCTCCGATGGTAAATAAGTGCCACAGAATCTGAACTATCACTGCATTGTAGGTCATGGGTAGCTTATCGTCTCGGGAGTCCCTCAGGACTTTCTGGTAGGAGGAGATCATCCAGGCGAGGGATATCAGTGAGGCAGAAGCTGAAAGCCCTGGGGAGAGAGCGGAGAAGAGGGAGGAAGAGAGACAGAGATTTGGCAAGAGGAGTAAGATGGGATGGAAATGGCTGTGAGTTAACTGTCTCACCATGTAGCACAGAAAGAAAATGCACTTCCCTCATCTCAGTGGGAGCCTGATTGAGGCGAGCTCAAGTGACTCATCGCTCACAGCGTGCGTACAGTGTGGGCTGCAGACTCATGACTGACTGATGTGATCATGTGCATGATGGCTGTGGTGATTGGTCGTTTTGGGGGCACTTACCCTGGAGGGGCAGCACCTGATTGGCCCGGATCATGATGGTGAGCTGCAGCACGAGCTGAGGGGCGCTCTTCAGAAAGGACTCCAGAAGACGAAGCATGCTGATATCAGCGCTCTCAAACATCATGCGCCAATAGTAGTGACGCCGCTCTGGGTCTCCGTGCCAGCGGCTCTGCACGCCCAAATACAAGGCGTGGACATACCTGAGTATCAGAGGCAGATATATTTCAGAAACTTTCAGCGGTGCATTAGTTTTTGTGAGATGGAAAAGGGAGATTAGGCTTTAATGCTGTGCTTCAAAAACTTTTGGACATCAAACACAGACTCTCAGAAGTCATAACTCATTATTCCAAACTCTGGGAGCCGTCAGTACTTCTTGCCAGAAAGCTGGTTACTTGCCCCACTGGGATTTAGATTAAACTGAAACTGAACTAAGCAGCTCTGTGGTTATAATTTTAGTACAGACATCAGAGGGGGGAATGTGTGAAGCTTGTCTCCAGTCTCTCTTCAAATAAAATAAGTCCAAGGAGTTCAGAAAAAGTAAAATACGAGGAGCTGCGGAGAGAAAACCTTCAAGGCTGAAGGTTAGAAGGGAGAAAAGAGCTCGCTGCAAATCCTTTGTTGAATTCTTGAGCTTTTGCTGACATGTAGTCCCACCTCCATTCGTTCTGCAGTGACCTTGTATAGGTACCAAACAGGATGCTGCAGAAAAGCACACATATTTCTGCACAAATGTGTTTGCACTATGCAAATATACAGAGTGTAAACGATTATCGCTACAGAGCATCTACATGTTGGAAAATCACCGGTGGTTGTCACGGAGGACTGATGCTATAATCGCCTCAGTAATTGCCTCGGGGAGAAGGGTCAGAGAAGCCCTATGTCAACAAGCCCACTGAACCACAGGGGAGATTGTGTAACCCTTTTTTTGTTCTGGTCCCTGCTACACAAAGCGTGCCTTGGGATGGAACAGACTGGGAAAATAGAGCATATGTGCAATAACGAGGGTCAAAGACTCAGCCACACAAGAGGACGCACACACACACACACACAAACAGTGTCATCGCACGCCCTGTGTGTGACACGAGCCCGTATCACATCTCAAACGCACTGACATTCAATTCTGGTAGCCGGCCCAAATTGATCCCGGTTCACCTGACTAATTGTGTATCAGTGACGGCTCATTCCTGAGTTAACAGCTGAGGGTAAAACACACAGCGGTAATCCTCTTAATGTGCAGACACGCTGCTCTGAGAGCAGCAGCAGCAGAACGGCAGTGAACGGGGCACGCACCACAGCTTTAATGGCATTACCGGTAATTCTGTGCCGCCACAATGTTTTAATGTGATCCAGGACACGCTCTCTCACACTAGTCTCCAGGAGGAAATAAGGAATCAATATATGTTATTACCCATAGGGCTGTCTAAAGAGGCAGGAAGAGCGAGAGCGAGAGAGGACAGAGATTATGCAGGCCTACGGATAAATCAAACAACTGATTTGCATCTTTCTTTCTACAACAGCCCGACATGTCTGCAAAACACAACTTGTCTTTGAATGTAATTTTGTCTAACCGTCCACCTACTACAGTTTAGATGAATGGCTCCTCCTGGCTGGCAGCAGTTCAAACCTGTCAAAGCCTATCAGGGCACTCCAAGCTTGAGCACCGACTCACTATCACTGCTTGAGTAGCTGACCTACAGACCTACTGCCATCTATTTGAGAACAATGCCAAAGTGTACACCAGTTTGTTTTTAGCGCCCAGTAATTAAACATGTTTGGGTATGAACATGGCTCGAAGGGAAAAAACTGTTGGGAGGTTTGAGAATATGGATTTTGCAAACATAAGAGCCAGAGCCTCAAGGTAGGAACCAAAAATACACAAAACAGTGATAGAGAGGCAAGTATCACTGTAAATGTGAAGCAACTCTCCTGACATTTATGGCTATTATCCTTCTTCTTGAGCAGTCAGGCTCCTTCCTCCTACTGAACAGACAAGAGGATTTTTCTTCCTTCTTGTTTTCCTCCCATTTTACTTCATTTGAAGGCGATTGGTGTGGATGAGTTGGTGATTTTCAGACAGATGATTGACCTAGAAGCCAGCCAGGGGGTTGGGGGAGTGGAAGGGTGGAGTCTAATTCTGCCTTTCCATGCTCGTGAAAGATGTCAAACAATACAAAAAGATATTCTGGCATTTTGGGCGCAGTCCTCCTGAATGATTAGGTTTCATTACTACAGGGAGTGATGCTGTGCTTTGAAAGACCCCCCCCCACACACAGCCACAATGTGTAGTCTCCCCTCGGCTCAGATCACGCTTTGAGTATTCTGACTTACCTCCAGACCTGTGCCAGCTGAAAGATGTGAATGAGAGCCTGGAAGAGCCAGACGAAGACTCTGCAGCACCCCCGGGCTCCTCCCCCGGTGCCCGGCCCTGGCAGCACCCCGGCCGCGGCAGAGCGGCCAGCGCCCCGCTCGCCGCTGTCCTTGGTGCTGATGTCGCGCTCCGACGCTGCCACCACGGCGGCCGCGGCAGTGCCGCTTTCCACGGTTTCCGAGAAATCGTAGGCGAACCATCGGAAGCTCAACACTTGCACGACCACGGACGGGACTATCACAAAGACCAGAGTCAGTACAAACTGCGGGTAGTACTTCCTTAGGTAGTAGTCCGCGGCCAGCCACAGGTCTGAGGCCCCGTCCGCGAAGAACACCAGAAGGGCGCACAGCGTCCAGCAGCAGTCCGAGAGGGTATAGCGCTGCTCGTCGGGACGGCGCTGGGGAGGCCGCGGGTCCGACCTGGAGGGGCACTCGGGTGGGATTGCGTTTCGGAGAGAGACGGGTGCACCGTCAGATTTCGCGGCCATATTTGTTGTAGGGAAGCGAGTAAGGGATGGGAAAATGATGGAAGGGGGGGAGGGGGGTCGCCCAGCCTGTCGGTCTGTAGACTATGAATGCGTGTGGGAGAGAGGGAGGGAGGGGAAAGGAGTCAGGGAGGAGGGCCAGAGTAGGAGAGAGAGAGGGACAGAGGGGGGGAATCATTGCCGCTCCTCAATCATCGGAGATCATATAGGAAAATGAGATTTTAAGCGGTCTGAGCGGAGATTTCTCTCCATCAAAGGGAGCTGAGCTGTTCGGTTACAGCGGGTAGCCTACTTTGGGTTTGTCCGTCCACAAATCTAGTAATTTATTAAAAGACAGAAGTGGGAGAACTACAGAAATAGTTTACTCGACACAAAGTAAAAACAATAAAGCTGAAGAATAAATATTACAAATAAAAGTTTCACATTTTAAAACTGTAAAACTGTAATCTGTAACATTATAAATTACTAACACATCATAGTAGCTTAATGTTTCCTAACCAGGGTCCCCTAGAAGCTCAAAGAGGTCTCATAGCATTCACAAAAAGAATACGGAGTCCGCCTTAATTTTTTTAAACATTGCTTATATGTGTGTGTAAAGTGCATTAACTGTATACAAATGATGGTCCTGGGTCTAAGAAGCTAAGGGAGTGCAGAAGTGCCTTTAACCTGCATTCCTTTAAATGGCCAGCAGGGGGCTTCTGCTTCCAAAAACACTCCAGTTAAATAGAAGTCTGTGAGTTTTCTGTTGAGTTTATGTTCTCAATCGCTGCTTTCAAGTCATATTTAATGCAAAGTGAGGTTTATTTTGCAAACTATGGTTATTTTTAGAGTCAAAAAGGGTGATAAAGCAGAGAAGCTGGCAGAGTATCTTGTGCGGTGTCCCTGGGGTTCTTAGATCCACTCTCAACAGGTCTACTTTCAGAACACCTAAATGGTGAGGACATAAACACTTCACTGACGGCTACATTCACCCTTTTATAAACAGTCTGAACTAAAAATGAATGGCTCAAACTTACCCAGTGTAAATGGTGCGGGAAATAATTATTTGATCCCTTACTGAATTTGTACAGTAGTGGCCAAAGGTTTTGAGAATGACACAAATATTGGTTTTCAAAAAGTTTGCTGCTTGAGTGTTTTTATATCTTTGTGTCAGTTGTTTCTGCAATGTTTTGAAGTAGAATTACAAGCACTATATAAGTTTTAAAGGCTTTCATCGATATGTTTATGCAAAGAGTCAATATTTATAGTGTTGGCCCTTCTTTTCCAAGACCTCTGCAGTTTGCCCTGGCATGCTTTCAATCAACTTCTGAGCCAAATCCTGACCGATGGCAACCCATTCTTTCATAATCAATGCTTTGAGTTTGCCAGAATGTTTTGTTCCCCGAGCCACTTAATTATCACTTTGGTCTTATGGCACGGTGCTCCATTATGCTGGATAAGGCATTGTTCTTCACCAAACTGCTTTTGGATGGTTAGATGTTCCTGTTAGAGGATGTTTTGGTTCCATTCTTTATTCAGGGCTGTGTTCTTTGGCCAAATTGTGAGTGAGCTAACTCCCTTGGACGAGAAGCAGCCCCACACATGAATGGTCTCTGGATGCTTTACTGTTGGCATGAGACAGGACTGATGGTGGTGCTCACCTTTTCCTCTCCAGATAATCCTTTTTCCAGATGCCCCAAACAATCAGAAAGGGGCTTCATCAGATAAAATGACTTTACGCCAGTCCTCAGCAGTCCACTTCCTGCACTTTTTGCAGAATATCAATCTGTCCTGACATTTTATTTGCGAGGAGTGGCTTCTTTGCGGCCCTTCTTGACACCAGGCCATCTTCCTAAAGTCTTTGTCTCACTGTGCATGCAGATGCACTCACACCTGCCTGCTACGTTTCCTGAGCAAGGTCTGCACTGGTGGCACTCACGCAGCCCAATCATCTTTAGGAGACAGTCCTGGTGCTTGTTGGACTTCAATTTCAACTGAACTTCAATTTCGGTGCAGTCTTAGTAGCAAAACCATCCTTGCCCGTGAAGCCTTTTTTATGCAATTCAATGATGGCTGTGTTTCTTTGCAGGTAACCAAGGTTAACAGGAAGAACAATGATTTCAAACATCAGCCTCCTTTCATCACCTTCAGTCTGGTATTCTAAACCGGTCAGCATGACATAATGATCTCCACCTGAGTTAACGACAAGATTATTGAAATGATCTCAGCCAGTTTTTTGGGGATTTAGTTCACTGTCAAGGCAAAGACGGACTTCGCAATTCATCTGATCACTCTTTATAACACTCTGGAGTATTTGCAAATTGCTATCATGAAATTGGAAGCAGCAAACTTTGTGAAAACAAATATTTGTGTCATTCTTAAAACTTTTGGCAACAACTGTAAGTTTGCTCACATACCAAGAAATGAACAGTCTCTAATTTTTATGGAGAGAAACAGAAAATCAACCGAAATGAACCCATGTTCAATGTGTAAGTTTGCCATTGAACATGTAAACGATTCAGAGGCTTGACCTCTAGGATTTTCTCCTGGAGAACTGCTGCTCACTGGATAGTTTTTCAGACCATCTCTTTAAACACTGGAGATGTTTGTGTGGGAAAGTACTGGATCAGCAGTTTTTGAAATACTCGGCCCAGCGCATCTGGCACCAACAACCATGCCGCATTCATTTAGACATGTGGATGTGCTCACATCTACATGCCTAAGTGGATTGGGTTGCTGATTGGCTGATTAGATATTTGTTAACGAGCTGCTGCAAAGGGTACGTAAGAACTGGCCTGTGAATGCATCATGGTGGTCATGTACTGTTTTTGTTACTTAATTATTAAAGCCACCACCCCAAGGTGGAGCAGCTGAGTTCTATCTGCTCATCATCTTAATCAGTCTCGATTCTGCTTTTTGCTGCCTTCAATTCATACCCTGTCTTTCTGTACGAGTTCCTCTTTCTCTGCAGCTTCCTCTCAGCTCAGACCTCCTCTGGTGACTCAGTCTGAGGCCGTCATTTCTGCTGACAGGAAACACTCAAGTTACTCTTTTAGCTCTCTGGGAGATATCGATCTTCACACTGCTCTATTCGTGACCCAGAAAACCAGAACTTAACGAAACGCACTGTCAACTCATGCTGCTGTGGATAAAACATATTTGTTCATATAATGTGACTTTGATCAAATCAATTATTTTAAAAAGCGATTTCATAATCAATTTTCCACAGCTCATTTGGGTCCAGAGGGCAGCAGTATACGCAGATGTGTCCAAACTTCACTCCCAATCTTTTTGTTAAACACCAAAAACATGCTAAAAGGACAAAAACCAAGACCAAAACTAATGAAAATGTACTAAAATTTAATCATTCATAAAAGCTGGAAAATCATCTGTGACAGGGTAACACAAGAAGCGATATTAGAGTTGGTTTAGTACAATATATTTTCAGCCTCAAGACAAATCAGAACGCACCATTTCCCCCATCAGTCTATAAAATACTAATTTCCTTAGCTTTATTATGCAAAAATGGAAGTAGAATATATTATGGGAAATATGGAAGGCTTGCAGCTCTCGATATAAAACAAAGTCACTTAGGAAAGATGTTATTTCATCAATACACATCCTTGTAAGTAGGAGCGAGTAATTTATGGACAATGATGCATCTTCATTGACACTGTTAGTGCAGAAATGTACAAGAAGACCAACATTTCACATGGATACTTTTGCGAACGCATTGTCACAATGTGTCAAATATCTGATGTTACTTTTAATAAAACATTTTAGTTCCCATAGATGGATATAAATCCAAGGTCTCCTCTTTTATATTGATATTTCCAAAAAGAAAGACAACTTGGAGAAGAGGACAAAAACAAAACAGTTGTCATCAGGCTGACAGTAAAAAAAGAAGAGGTGGATATCTTTGCCATTAAAGAGCAGAAAGAAAGAGTTTCTTGAGAGTATGTGCCATCTCCTGCCATTTTGCGAGTGGTGAAATTTCTCTGTCAGCCTTTTTCAAAATGCTTCGGAGAGGACTTGGAATGCTGGCACGATCCACTGGGAAACAGTTAATCATTACAAGTTTCTGAAAGCAAGAAAAAGAAAGAATAAAGTCAGAAGATTCAATGTAAACGATGTGGACACAACTTGTTCCTGAAACATTTTAAAAAGTCAAGACGGTGTCTCGACACTGCAGGACATTTGCCCACCTTCAGTAGTTCAGTAGTTTTTCTTTGAAAAACCTGTATGATTATCAAGATGGAAATGAACAACCAGGGTTATTTTTTAAGACTTGAATTCTTATAAGTTGTGAAGCTAGCCCAGCTACAAGGTGGGCTGCAAGCCTTTATTCCTTGTGCCAGTTTGAGTCCTGGATAAATGGGGAGGGCTGCACTGATGCGAAATAAATACTGAATCAAATATGCAGATCAAAATAATTCCACACCAAATTGGTCAAGCCCTGGATAGCTAGGAGGATTGTTACAAGGGATTCTTTTTCATTTTAAACTGTAAAAACATGCAGTTTATAAACTGAATGTTAATTTTGTCAACACATTATCCTCTTAATTCTGCTGAACCTCAACTGTGGCAATTAACATGGATGTAAACACCTAAATATCTACTACATATAGACACACACACACGTACATACATATATATATATAAGTGTGTTTCCTTTGCTTTTCTAAAATATAAACTATAAAATGAAAACCATCAGCGAATCCACAAGGGCACAATATGTTCACTTGCTTAATTTTTGGCTGTTGCAGGATAGAGACCTCACATGGAGCCAACTGGATAGGCTGTTCAGTTATTCCCCTTCTACCTTCTATCTTTTCAGAATCCAAAAACTGATGGGAAAATTAGGCAAGACTTTTCACCAAAGCGCTCTCACTGCTGCAGCTGTTCATGTTTCATTTGAACTGTAGCACGTTTCCTGTAGAAGGCCATCCCATCTGCACTCATGTCAGCGATTCAAACTTTTCAAACTTTGGTACTCTGCCCGTTTTTTGACACCTGACATTGGCTGAGTGTAGTGCTGTTCCCCCCCCCCCCTTTTGTACTTGTCATTTTACTTAATTCTCTAACTCCTTGTGTATTTAACTCATGAAATCACTTTCCTATAAAAGCATAATTCAGCTGTCCAATAGTCACTGGCACTTGGAGTCAGTCCGTATAAGGGATGTTCTTGTTGCAGTGAAAACTTACTTTTCAGCTGCTCTGAATCAGTGAAGTGAAGCAGCTATATTGAAACCATACAAAATATTGACTTTCTTCGGCTGAGGCGAGACGCTTTGAAACAACTCATAAATGTTCAGCCTCCACCTCTCTAGAAACCATCTGTCCTCTTGGTGAACCTTTGTTTCCAGTTTACAAAGAGATTTACTGTGGCACCAAAATGTCAGAGTGCTGCTTATCCCAGTTTATGTTTTTGTTGCAGCTTCCCAAAAATGTCACATGAAACATAAAAATGTCAACTTCGTTATGCTTCCTATTTGCTGCTTTGTAAGACAAAACAATCACAGTATAAACTGTTTTTCTGCATTCACAAAGATCCATCAGGCAGGGAGGATTATGACATAATTTCCCTAGTTCATGAGTTTGTGGGCCACACTTCAGAGACTGTCTTTTGGGATTTTAGCCCAGTGAGGAAGCTGGGAATTAACAGCATGTAGTGGCTAAAGCATGCCTTGATTTGACTCAGAGTGTCGCATGCTCAACTCACAAACATTTCCTGAACGGCAAGTACAAGTGTGGACAAGTCATAACTGCCTCAGAAGCAAATCATAGTAGTAGGGGAAAAGAAAGACTCAAACTTTTGAGTCACTATCTGAAACACTTCCAGTGTGATAAGGAGAAAATCTACAGTTCTATTGTGCAATAAACATCATTCCCAATGTGTCTGTGAGGCCTTAGCTGCCTGAGTTGCGCCAGCTTGAGCATGTGTGACGTATGTCTATGATAAGACTATCGCTGTCAGGAAACTAGGAGGTAAACAGCAATGGTGCTGCGAAAGATGCACAAAAACCTTAAAGAGGAAGAAAAACATTTGAAACGTCGAAGTGTTGCACCAAAAGGACAGTTTGGGTTCAGTTTGGGAGGAGTGCTTTTGGTGAATATCATCAGCACACTGTAGAAGCTGTTGCAAGATGGGAGAGAAAGTAGCAGAACTGGTGAGACTTCCAGGAGTCCAGTTTGCTCCCATTTCATTACAGTGGAAATGCCTTGTTTTGCTTGATGACCAGTGTTTGCAACACAGCAGGCATCATTTAAGAAGCTAGAGCAAAACAATGTCCACAGCATCTCAATCAAACCTCAAATCTCCAGAGGCGGATTTTTTTATATCAAAGCAAGGAGACTGCAAACCAAAGATTTATATTGAAAAACAAATATCAGACAATAACACAGTGGTGTGATTAAGGAAAAAAAACAGCTGGAAATTTCTGTGAATTTGTTGTAGGAACAAAAAGGCCAGAGAAGCTCCAACAGTGCTCTCTATAATTAGATTTCATTACAGTTGCGCTGCTGCTGCAGCAGGTGGAGCCACCACATTCGCCAAAATTCATATAAGCACACTGTAAACCCTCTTTGATCCAATTAAAATGGAGGATGGTGTAACAGAAGACATAAAAAGAGGACTTGAGAGGCCTCTGGTTAATTAAAGTCCACATGAAACATTCACTATTAAACCTACAGAGATCTTGTTATTTGCAACACACCAATCCTCCCCCTCAAAAAAAAAAATCATCATAATAATTATTGCTGTAGGTTTCTAAATGTTCTGTGATAACCCAGAGCTCAGAACACAGCTGGAGCCTTGCAAATGTCTGGAATAAATTTTGCTTTTACACCCACTCACCTGGCCTGGAGCTATCGTGGGATGGCAATTTAGAGCAGTGTGCAACTTGACTTCTTTTTTGTCTTCTTCTTTTCCATCGGCGTTTTTCTGTTGATCTGTCGCACCAGATCATAGAAAATCTACAACAGAGAAGATTTGATGTGTTTCAGCACTTTGCTTCAGTATATTATGGGATGTACGGAGAGAGCTACAGCTCAGGAATGATGTTATCAGTACAAATTCCTGTTGACACACAACACTAAAATGCATGAAATGGTAGACAGCAAACACAGTTTCTCTTGTTTCATTTGCTGGTCTAGCGGTCAAGCAGCTTCTGTCTTTAAAATGAAAATCATACAATTAGAAATCTATTTTTAAAAGATAACTAGAAACACAAAGTCACTAAGTTAACACTGAATGCTTTTAAGAATATCATAAGGTTGTGTGCATTTATGGGAAACTCTCAGGTGTGTTAGTGTAAACCTGCAGCTGATCAACTAAAACTCAATATTTACATTTTTTTAAGCCCAGTTTTACTCTATTGTTACAGCGAGGAGTGCAACTAGTCAACCAGACATTTAAACACAGATTCCCTCTCATGCTTCCAAAGAAATAAGTCTGGTAAACGTATTATTCATGTTTTATTCATGTAGAACTGCAGGTAAGTGTTGGGTTTAGGATGTGAAGACACCACTTGCCACTACACCCACAGCAGATTTGAGCCCCCCACTGAGCTGACTGACACACTTAATGGCTGACTAAAGTAAGACGAGGATGACTATTACTCTGACTTGCCGAGTTTGTTGTGGGAAGTGAGAGAAGCAGCTGCAACAGCAGAAAACAGTCACGCAGACAGGTGCAGGTTATGCTGGTATTGCACTGGTGAGCAAAGGACTGAAGACTGGTGAACTGTCAATTTTAATTTCTGATTTGTTTTCCACTCTTCCTGCAGTTAATTTGCTCCTTTAGTTAACTGTTTAAAGCTAGCTACTCCACTAACCTGTGCCTCATCTGTCAGGTGTGTGTACCCTTTTTGGCTGGCCTGGCTGAGTCACTGAGGTCTGGTGCTCCATTTTAACTTCTCTATAATTTGTCTCAGTATATCATTTATAATGCTGGTGTAGTCGAGTATATTCCCCCATTTGCATACTTAAATAAAATGAACTGTAAAGTCTTTCAGGATATTTTAATGTTGTGTTGTTAAGTTTTGGTAATAGTGTTTACATTTATTGCAGTGTTTCCAAGACAGACTTTACTAGTGATGTCAAGAGTGGCCATCTGACTATGCAATCTGTCCCCACCAAGTTGCAACTGTTCAGCTGGCTCGCATATGTAATTATTTTACTGTAATACAGATATAAAACAGCTTGAAAAGCATGAAGATTTTTACCTTCAGTTGGTAAATGTCTGCTTATTTTTCCTGTTTAAGGACTAAACCTTACTTGCTGCCTTGCAGGTGAACAACAGAAATACTAGCCTGCTGAACCAACTATTCATATTTTATCAATGTTCAACATCGGGTAGCTTAAAATACCCCCTATCAATCTCCCTATTTATGATGGGAAGTTGTAAATGAGCAAAGCAGAAAGTAAAGATAGATGACAACCGTGTGAACCAGCACAGTTCTGCAGTGCTTTGGCTATGCCCGAGTAAACCTGCATGTAATCGCTTGACTGGAGCGATGTATCACCACATTCTGTCGACGTTAACCTGTGAGGAAAGAAGGCTGCTGGTGATGGCAATGTTAATGTTTACCTACTCGGCAAGGCAATTTGAGCTGTGCACAACACTAGTCGACTAGTCACCGATTATTTTTGCGATTAGTCAACTAATCAGATCATGCATCCACTGGACGTAAAACGTACAGCTTATTGCACTAGCATGCATCTGCTCTTATATAACTATCATTAGCTTACAGCTTTAAGTGTTTAAGGTATGTGCTAACTAAAAATAAAGACAAGATGATAGTTTATTAAATTTTAATGAAATTTGCAGATTGTTTCAGTGAAGTTTAATAAACTCAGCCGTCTGCTCCTTGCTATCTAAAATATAACAGGACACTGGAGTATATTCTCCAGCATCTCACATTCTGATAATCAGCTGTCTGCCTGACGTTTATTCAGCTGCGTAAAAACTATAACTTTAATCTCAGCCAAACCGATTTACTCAGGAACAAATAAAAAACTGAAAAAAGGCAAACAATAACATTTTGAAGTTATCTAAGTGACTTATATATCATGTTTAACCTGAGTAGCGAAAGACAGCGGTGGGTTTGAAAACGATTTGCCGGGAGTCCAGTGTTCTCGTTCATCCCCCTGACTGTGAGAGTGATAGATAAAAGGCATTTAATAGATGTTTAATTTGTGACAGTTCATTCACTGTTAGCCAGCTAGCTCCAGTACTGTTTTTATTTTTTTAACTGTTTCTTAATGGCAGGGTGATGAGGGTGCTGCTGTCCTGAATCCCTCATCTAGTGGCTGGACATTCTTCAAATCCATATCTTGGAATCCAAACTGAAACTTGTCAGTTGTCATCCTTCTGCGCTGAAGATCTGCAAACTGCAAACTAAAGGGGTTGTTCTAAGCAGGAAGAAGAGAACAGGTGCTGCTACTCTAGACATAAAGAGGCATCCACACAGGAAGAAACTAGCAGCAATGTGGCAAACACTTAAAGAGCACTTAAAATCAGGATGAAATAACCACTGAGTGATGACACTGAGTGAGCGGTCACGGAGCTCAACTTTATTAACTTAAAGGCACACAACTGATGCAACTACAAATTAGAGTGAAGGACACTTTTGACTGACAAATGAGAAGGCAAGACATACATCTGAGGGTTACCTAGGCAACCTGAGACTTGAATGTCCACAGTGACTGACTGTCAGCAACAAAGCGGTACGTAACAAGCAAATCACTTCCTGTGGACACTCCTTTATAGAATGTTGTAGGGAAAAGTTCAAGATGGTGGAGCTCAAGTCCAGGACGAGAAACTTACTGGGAAGGCAGCTGATTACTGCTCAGTTATTTATTGTCAGAAAGTTTAAATGTTATTATTTATGAATTCATTCAGTGAACCACCTCCTGCCTCTATACTGTCATTTTGTATTTATCATTTATTTTGGCCATGATAATTATGTAGGGAATTTTTTTTTTTTTTTTTACAGTATTATAATCTCATGGTGAATTTTAAGATATGACATTTCATAAACGTCAAAGGTCATCGCTACAGTCCTATCAGACAGTTGTGACATTTTGACATAATTGGCGTATGAAGGCATGCAGTCACTGGTGCAGAAGCATAATGAAGAGAGACCATACGTGCAGCGTGTGGTATTAGCACTTACCTCATTAACGTTGATCTTTGATTTAGCTGAAGTCTCTAAAAAGGCACAGTTGTTCCACTGACGGGCCAGGTTCTGACCCTGCTCCTTCCCGACCACACGCTCATCCTCCAGGTCACACTTGTTTCCCACCAGGATCATGGGAACCTGATGGATTAGTAGACATAGAACATGTTCAAAAAACAAAATAATGAGGAACTTTAGTTTTATTTTTTTGCAGATGTAAAATGACACAAAAGCAATGAAAGAAACAAATACATAAAAATGCCTTCTTCATGTTTATCACAAGTTTCAGGAATCTGATCAGAGGGTGGATTTTAATTTAAACTATCCACATGATCATTATCATCATTATTAATTACAATGGTGGCTCCAAATGATTATGGAAAACAAGACAACAAATATAGGAATATATTAGAAATGCTCAAAAATGTTGACCAAATTCATGTTTGAAAGATTTCATCACAAGACTAAACAGTGGCTAGAAAGCTTATGTGCATACTGAGGAGCAGAAGGTTGCAGCAAAAAGAGACCTTAACCAAGACACACAGACCAGCTGAGCAACCTGCTATGAATAAATAAAGAGCGCACACACTCAGCATGCTCCATCTCTCTTGATTTAGAGAGAGGAGAAGGCAGCAGATCGCAACCAACAGCAGCTCTGACATTTCCACCCCGTCACAAAGTTCCTGCCTCCCTGCGCTCTGCCCTCTTCTCCCATGGTGCTGACTTTAATGAAGGAGAGGTGACAAGGGCAGATTACACAGTGAGACGCTGCCAGTTTTCCCTCTGCAGACTGAGGAGGAGCCTCAGAGAATTACAGCATTCAGATGTTTATTATACTCTGCCAACATATCATCACTGGTCGGTGAAAACAGACATCAGGTGTTCCTTCCAAAAAAACCAACCAACCAAACTTAAACAAAAAAAAAAGAAAAAAAAGAAAAAAGGATCTTTTACACTTGTTTCTATTTTTTGGTGAGACTTGTATTTATGTCCTAGATAGACACACATTTAGATTTATTTTTGCTCTCTCTGCAGATGTGCACCAATGATGTCTGTAGAAAGGGCTGGTCAATGATCTATCCAGTGCTTGCTACTCGTTTGTTTGTTCAAGACAAACATAATAAAGATTTATAATATAATAAATATAAATAAATAAACATGATAAAGTTGTTTAAAAAGGAGTCTGTCTGTGGGTCAAAGAAATGCACCAGCATTTTAAGCCAAATAAACTATTTCAAACCCCAAAGGATGCTACTGCTTGTCTTCAAAGCAGCATTTTTATGCGAATAATAGAAAAGGAATCAAGAGTAAATTTAGCTCCAATTACTTTTGTTAAAGCATTATGACATTTTGGGCTAACAGTAATATCTGCAACAGTCTGGCTCATGGTCAGTGGTTATATTTTTTGTTTACTCAGTATTTAACTTCCGTTTTCCACTTTTAAAAAACTTGATAAATATATACATATATACATGTATATGACACAAACTTTAACTTCGTATCACTTTAGTGTTGAACATTTTACAGTATTCATTCATATCCCTAAATTTAATTACGCAATAGAATATTTCAAAGACATCTGAATGTGACATTTAGCTATCTATTGTGGGGGAGTTTAACAGAGCAAACACACTCCTGCAATAGTGCATGCTGTATCTGCAAAAGCTATAAGAGCTTCTTAGTGTATGCCTAGTTACAACTCTTGCTGCTGTAGACTTCAGACACACTGCTGCCAGTGTGAGGAAAGAAAGAGAAAGTGAGGGCATTAATTACTGTAATTAGTGAACAGAGGTAAGTGGGCAGATATCAGGCGAGCAACTGACAGTAAAAAGTGTTAACATTTCATAGGCTGGATTTTTTTTATTAACCTGGCATCTTGTGCCGAAGGGTTGAAAACACCAGTGTATGATCATGTCACTTTTTACCACCATTTTAATGCTATACCAGTACAGAAGCTCAGAGATTCACATGTTATACAGAGGAAAATGTCGCAACAGTTTGGAAAAACAGGACTTTTCAGTTTTCACTTCTCCTTCTCCTACATCAGGACTGATGTGGAGGTACGGTCTGAGTGGCAATCCTTCAGGAGAATACTACAGCGGGCCTTAATGGTGGGCATTAATGGATGCAGCTATGCAATGATGTCAGCAGTGGCACATATACTGGGTCCCCACTACAGAGTGACAGCCATTCACACTTGCATATATAAATGCCAATTAACCATTAACAAGCACAAAAGAGGAAACCAGAGTATCCAAAGAGAGCTCACACGGGCACAGGGAGCAGTGAAAAATGTACGCTAAGCAAATTGATTGGACAGGTGTACTGATGGTGTTTCTACTAGCCAATTCAAATGTGTGAAACTCATTAACTCATTTCCAACACTGTGCTACTAGGCTGCACAGTGTTGGAGTGGTTAGTGCTGTCACTTCACAGTAAGAAAGTTCTTGGTTGAAATGAGGTTTAGAGTAAACAGCTGATAGTTGTGGTAACCGGTGCTGTTCTGCAGTACTGTGACATAAAAAGAGGTAAGTGGTTGCATGTCGGCTGTTTCTGAATAAACTGGAATATAACCAAACAACCAAAATACAGGTGTAATCACATTCTGCATCGGTATGTGGACGCCAGCATAGAAGAGAACGTAGCTCTGGCCGACCAAACTCTGCAAACCACAGTTTGTATGTCTGCCATGTTATATGCAGCATAAAGCGAATCAACATTCAGCAACATTTGAAACATGATTTGACTAATGAACTCCAAAAATTCATGCTCAATATTTGTTTGGACAGTATTTACGTTTATTAGTGATTATTTTTTTTGCCTTGTCAGCTGTAAGCAAGTTTGACCAATTAATTGGTAGATCCCTTTCTTTTTCTGTTAATTAATCATTCGTGTCATTGCTGAAGTAGACATTAAAGGTTTGTTGCTTTTCTTGGCCTTCTATAAAAAAAAACTTATTGGAAAGAAGAGATGCTTGGGTTCTAGAAAGTTATGAACCCTTAAAGTTAAAAACCTTTTTGCTTGTGATGTATCAAATAATTAAAGAAAAAAATTAGGAGGTTTTGTTTCGGAATTTTCATTGAACAATGAGGACAAACATTTTTAATGGGGACCTCTTACATGAGAGCGCTTTATAATCAAAACAAGTGTGAAAGTGTGTTAAACTCACATCCTCTGTGTCCTTTACTCGCAGGATCTGCTCCCGGAGGTCCTGCAGGTCGTTAAATGTTGACTGCGCTGTAATGGAGTACACCAAAGCAAAGCCCTGGCCATTCTTCATGTACAGGTCCCTCATGGCCGTGAACTGTTCCTAAAGAACGATAACAGACGGCATCAGCAGCCGGTCCACAATTTCCTCGAAACACCCCTGCATCCTGCTCATGTTTGACTTACAGTTCCAGCTGTGTCCAGGATTTCAAGCATACATTGCTGCCCATCGACCTCGACTTGCTGTTAAAACAACAACAACAAAAAAAAAGGTGCATTTTTACAAGACTTGTTTTATTTCAAAATGTTTACAAAGTCATGCGAAGCAATGAATGTGTGTGCAGGTTAGGTCATACCTTTCTGTAGGAGTCTTCTATTGTGGGGTCATACTTCTCCACAAAAATGCCTTGCACAAATTGGACTGTCTGTAATGAAGAAAAGAAAAGGGAAATAACACAGGACATCATTACCAATTCGAAACTACTACACTCCTCTTTTTTTCCTTCTTCTCACCCCCTCCCTTATTTTCTAGGTGTGTTGGGCGGAGTGTTGATGAATTCTTCTGCTCTTGTTTAAAGGAAGCTGGCCCAGAACAAGCCAGGCTTCAGCATTCCAAGATCCTTGCTTTAATTTGTCAGGGTTTACTTTATTTTTATTACTTTAGGGATGATGGTACAAGGTCCTCCCCCTCTTTTAGCCAGTACTTCAGGCCTTTATTTCATTTCTTGTTTAAATAAAAGAACTTAGTCTAATAAATCTCGGGCGTGGCACTCTCTTTGTATGCTTAGCCACAGCTGAGCCTTAATGTTTTATGGATGTGGCCATAACAAGCTTATTACAAAGACAATCTGACAAAAACATTTAATCCAACTTCAAGTCCTTAAAATAATAAGACATAATTGTAGCTCACGTTTTTTATATTCTTAAAGTTTGAATTGATCTACAGTCCTATGTAGATATTTTCATTGAAAGCAGGATGCCAATTTGTTAAGAGGTGAGAGATTTTCTTGCACAGATGGACGTTTGATTGCTCCCGAAAGCAGTTTCAGGGAGCACCAAACGTAAAATTAACTCCCTGCTTTCAATTAATAACTCCTTTTATAACCATTTTCATAAAGGTATAACATACATTTTCAGGGTCTCTTGTGGCTTGAAATAAGCCTGTGTGAATGACACACCACTGGTCTGTTACCTTACTGAGATATCTTCGCATTCCCCTGTTATTTCTGGTCATCTGGCATGTCTGAGTAAATTAAATCCTGCTTTAAAATCTGTTTAAAAACTGTTTAAGATTTCTGCTAAGTGATGTAACAGACCGACTGCTGTTCCCATGTCAGACTTTCAATCTAACAACAGATGTACAGTAAATCCTACCTTATAAAGCTCTTAATGTTCAGGGTTTTTTTCTGCTTTACAGGATTTTATCTCAGGATGATTTTGAGTTTTTACAGGTGACCGGTTGCGCTTAATCCTTGGACTCTACAAAAAAGCTTTACAGGACTTCCAGTTCAAAGTAATTCTTATTTATATTTCCTCTGCCTCGGTGCGCAGAGCCTTGTCATTTTAGCTCCTCTGGCTTTACAGTTATTGGCTGCCCCTCGTAAGACGGAAAGTCAGAACAGCAGGTGGCTGAAACTTCTGTGCTTTCATTCTTACGGATTCAAGAGTGGGAGGAAAAAGAGCTTTTGGATCACAGGGATTACGTCTACGCACACACACCTCACTACTTGAAACTTTGGATATGCTTAAAGCGATCATCCGCTCCTGTAACAGTCTATGATAAAACACTGAGGAAAAAAACAGTAAGACCCGTTCAAGGAATTAGTTTTGCATTTAAGGATATATGCATGCTTGCTTTCTTTATAAGTTCTGTTGCTGGTGAATTTAAGGGGTAGTTAAATATGTAAAGTATCCTCATAATTATAAAATATGAAAAACACCTCTTGTTATTGAGATAAATAGCTCAACAGCTCTGTAAACCTCACTGAGAAAAGAAAACATTAATTTCAGCTATGTGGAAATAAAAACTTTGCAACTGTGTGTGTTGTAATATTATATACACACACACACACACACATTTTTTGTTTGTCTGTTTGTTTTAATTAACAGCAAAATCATAATTATTTAGCAGTACTAGAGTTTGAAAATATAGTGGATTTTTAAAGTCTGTAAAAGAAGAACGAATGCCCTTTAACCTTAATTATAACTCAGCTCTATGCTTTATAACTACTATACAACCCAACTATAATAAACTGTATAAATAAATATGAACCTTCCTCTGTCTAATGGGAAGTAATTTAGAACTTTAAGGGGCCCATTTTACACTTGTCATTCTTGCCCTTGAACACCAAAAAGTGATGTCACTGCCACTGAATCGAGCCACGCTTTGGTGTCATTTTGGCTGTCTCTCAATTTTTCTAATCAAACATGGGTCCCGTGGCAAATGATGTGTACGATTGTACACTCCCAGAGTATTGCAGCAATTACTCGTGGAGCTGTGGCGACATCACTATTTGCACTCAACATGACCAATGTGACGAATATAATGGACCCATTACTCAGTGTCAAAAGTAAAGGAAAAGGATGTGCTGAAAGGGAAACTGAGCACATAATAAATATTTTAGCGATTATTGATTAATGGAAGCTAAAACTGTGATTAAAATTAGGATTGGATTCATTTACAGTCTTGTATAAACTCATTAAAAAAAATACCCTCGGCTTTCAAGCTTTAGTAGCAGCCATCGCTCACCAGTGCAGACTTTCCCACGCCTCCCGACCCCAGCACCACAAGCTTGTACTCGCGCATGGTGGGCAACTTCACTGGACAGCGCAAGAATCTGTGAAAATACAGAAGACAGATGCTAAATATCAGACAGACAATCAATGTGTTACTTTCACTGAACTGTGTGAGATTATTCTGAATAAGCAAAACATTTTCTGGCACTACTTTTCTTTATGTTCTCATCTCCCCTGAAAGAAGCCTTTAAATAATTAAATGACAGCCAAACGGGTAAGGTTTTTAAAAGACTACAAGTAATAGGTAATGACCCTAACACTGGTGCTGGGAGCCAAACAACCTACTGTGGCAGAGCATTGGATCTAAACCAGAACCTGCTGTCATGAAAAGTGTCTGATGAAACAACAGATGCCAAAATGTGCTATCAGCAGTGCCTCTGCCTGACATACAAGCAAAAGAAGTCCTGACAACTGAGATTGACTGGAGTCTTCATTTTTAGTGTGCCTGGAGGGCAATAAGCTCTTAGGATAAGCCCTGATGCATTTCGAATAGTGAATCTACTGACTAGACACTGATGTCAGTGTGAACACCCCCGTCAGTATCCGCAACAATGAGAAGTCACTGTTGACCTCAGAGGATTGAAACCTAATCATTCGTCTGCCAAAAAATTTTGCTCGACTTCCCACCCACTATCAAGAGACTTCATGATGATACGGGCGTCACCTCTTTACATAAAAAAAGAATTAGAAAAAAGTTTGAAAAAAGATGGGCTTACTCTCTCCAGGAATTCAAACCAGTATTTTTCCTGGAGGTAAAACTCAAGAAAGAACTACATCTGCAATACAAACATGCAAACTTTAATCTGAAGCATACTGTGAGGCAGATTCTGACAGTGACACTGCAGTCAGCAGGTAAGCCACAAATAACTTCATCTCATTATAATACAGAGGAGAAAGGCCACAGAGAATGACCCGTCATTAAACTCCATCAGCCTGACACATTTCTGTAAGCGTGACCTAGAAAATATTGGCAGAGGAGACAGGAGATGTCAAAGGAATGAAAATGTTTAGGATGAAGACAGGCATTTTAACTGAAATCTGCCCGTTATTCTCCAGAAACCCCTCACTGAATGTAAAGTGAGATTATACCAAGTTAAATTACTGCCTCTCATTTTATCATCACACTCGTCAATGCTGTGGGTTTTCATCTACTGCCTGTTTGATTATTTAAGAGGAAACTTCAGTAGATCTGACTAACTTCCTGTGTGCTTTCAGTGTTGACTGATTGAAGAATTTCCATTTTAACTTGAAAGTGCAGAAATAACAACCATTAACAACAATGACAAAGTTTCAAAGTAGTATTAAAATAGAGGCGTATTTTAAATGTTATTCTGAAATGCAAATGTAATGTTCATTTGATGTATAAATGTCAAAGAGGGGGTGATGCAGGCTAAAATCTCATTTGAGAGCCTCTTTGAATCTACTAATTATGCTAGGTCTGTGGGACCTTTGTCAAATGTTGAGCCAAACAATACAAAAACCACTCTGTCACACTCAAACAGCATTTGCAATTCTAATGACGACGTATGAAGCATCACCAGAAACCCACAGTGTGAGGCAGGCACACGAGGCCCTCTACAAAGCGCCATTGTAATGACCCTCATCTACTCGAGTACGCCAAACAGAAAACAGAGATCAGAGCGAGTATGACCACTGCACTGAAATCATTATTGTGGCGAGGAGGGTAGGTGTGCACGTTGAGACGCCAGCATGTGCCTGATGCATTGGTTGATGCATAAAAATGAAGGCTGCGGAAAATGAAACCGTGTTTAAAATGTAAATTTATGTAGGTGTCGCAAAACTTGCTTCAAAGCCTTGGTATCAGATAAGAAAACTAAGCCTTCCGGTGATTAGATATGAGCCTGGATTCAAACAGTGGCCCTATCGAGCATGCGAGCTGTGACCACCTTCGCTAATCCCACTCATTAATTTTTGCTGGCTTTGGTAATGAGAGTACGTGCCTGTGAATGCTAGCAGCACTGACAACTAAATATTCAACTCCATTTACAAATGAACAAAGACCCTTAAAATCCATTTTTAGAAATGACACATTAGCCATTACCAGGTCCAAAGGCAAACGCACAGCGAGGCACTGAGAGTTAAAAAGGTCTAAATTATTCTTCAATAAAATGCTCAGTGTGGCTGTTTTCCCAGATGTTGTAAAAAAGGTTAGTGTCCAGGCATCAATGAAAGAGAGAATTTCCAAAACTGAGCAAGAAGAAGCTAACTACTTACAAGATGATATACCATGTTCAGACTTCAGTAGACACTAGGACATGGACATATTTTCATTCTGTGAATAAAACACAGCAAACAAAACTGCTCAACTTACTGTGTACACGGCTGCTGAAGATTACAACTCCCTCTACATCTGGGGAGGAGGGGCTGGCAGATCCTCAGGTACAGGGATGTCAACAGGAAGGGTCCAAGGGTCGCTCAGGTGCCAGCAAGGCCACGCCAAACTGTTCAGACAGGGAAAAAGTTCTAAATTGAACAATTATCATCCAGCAGGAATGACAATTACAATTTGACATAACTGCACATCAACTTTGGGAGCAACTTTTGTTTTCTTTCAAACAAATTTTCTTGAATGCCAACTACAGATATAGAAGAAAACTAACCAAACATTGTCAAAAATGACACTAATGGAAAGAGTGGTGCTGAATTATGGTTGTATTGCTTAGTGTTTCTTGCACTGAAAGAAATTCAGCTTGAGAACTGCCAGCACAGGCGTCAACTCGTCAAATGCTCTCGCGCAACCTTTAGCCAATTAGATGACATTATACAAATATCCTGAGCGTGAGATGTGCCTGTGCAATCCAGCATCAAAATGTAGACAAAGCTGATCATTGCAGTGGATAATTAAACTGTTGTAAAGTTCTATATAAGAGTTACTAAGAGGCAGCTAGCTTGACTTTTAACAAATGCCAATACGCAATAATAACCTATTACACCAGCAAAGATACAACCCACCAATGTGAGGAATCTCCTCCCATTAAGCACTGAAGCAGCGCATCTGTTAAGTTTGTGCTGAGGGACAATGATTTCAGGCACTGACAATGAACAAGTTGCACTTTACAACTTGTTCTCCAATTTGTCTTTCTCTTATTTTTGTATATTTCTCCTGTTTGCTATTTATTCCTGCTGTCTACTATTTACATTTTAATTTGACACAGTTAGTGTGGAGCACCCACAATTTCGTTGTACAAGTACAATGACAATAAAGAGCTATTCTATTCTAGGTGACTGGCAATAGCTACCCACTCAAGGCAATTATCCAGTTTCCTCATTGATGCATTATATAAATAATTTCATTACTCCGAGATTAATTCAATCTGTCACAGTTTCTAAGTGTGGATGGGCGCAGCACAAGCTCACGCCTGGACTTCCACATGCTTTGAAGTCAATGTGCGCATATGGCAGCTATACTGATGGATCATAATCATCATCAAATGAGAGAAAAAAGGAGGAGGATACTTCCAACAGGTCTGGAGCCAATTACAGTTGGCTAAATCATTCAGCGTATATCATAGCTTGTATATTAACCTGCAAAGATTTGACATGTTGAAACCAAGAAGTTATGGAAACTCAAACAGGCCAAATTCTACCGGCCAGCTGTTCCGCTACTACAAAACAACTTTTTTGGGGCGGGACAGTCATAAGTCAAAATTTAACTCACTAAACTCAAACATCTGAGACGTTAATTCAAAATTTCAACTTAACTCTGTCAGTCAGGAAGCTCTTTAGAGCTCTTTAAAAATAACTAAAAAAAATAAATAAATAAATCACAGAGAACATTAAATGAGTAGAAACCTTTCACTCAATTACGGTTAAAACAAACAAACAAAAAATAACTTAAATATGATTTATTACAAACTCTTAACACCTGATAGGGAAAAAAGCCATTTCATTCAGAGCAAACATTACACCAGTCACACAAAAGAAGGTGATCAGAAGCACTGTAAAACTCTACTGTGGTGCGTTTGTGCAGTCACATGGAGCGCTTGATGGACGACTCTTTATGGCTATTTAAATAAGCTAAGGTCAGCTGTCATGTTACATAACAAACGCAAAGTTACTCACTGTTTACAGGACCTGTTGCTGATCAACAAACAGACAGTAAAATATGCTGTTCTGAACTATTTAATCACACAGAGTAATATTTTTTTAGACCCCTGTTTCCAACACTGAGAGATACTAGTATCATGTGTCAGAGCCAGAGGGAGGGGGGATTTCAACTTAAAAGCACAAAAAAATACTTAAGTTAACTTCCCTTAATAAATAAAACATGTTTTTGAAGAAGTCTTTAAAGTAAAACTTTATACATTAAAACAGAAGGCTTCCATTCGACAATTAAATGACAACTTGTTTTCGGGATAACTTTTGTAACGTAGTTAGTTTCGAAAGGAAGGGTGTGGCTTTTAGTTTCTCAGCGCAGCAGACCTTCACTGTCAAGCGTATTAAAACAACCAGTCACAGAGAGAAGTATCACCAGTTAAACACGAAACAAATGTGAGCCGAATGCCAAGTCTGGGAGTCTAAGATGCCCCAAAAGTAGTCACACTTCGACAACTCAAATGTTAGCATTCTGCTAGCACATTCCGGTGAAAGCTAGCTAACGTCCTAGCCCGGAAAAGACATGGCGAAGCTGTGCGGGACAAACGCCGCGTTAAGTAATGTCGGTTCCGCGGAAGAAATTCCATCGAGTTCACGGTTTAATATTAGTTCCAGTTTGACAAACTCCATTTTAAGTTGCGCTACGGGTAAAAGAACTGTTTAGCAAACACCGGGGCTAATAAGTTAGCTAGACCGTTAGCACAAGAGTGAACTCTTAAAAATAGCTTTTTCTGTTTCATCTGATGCTAACGACTCTGGTTACGCACAAGTTAGCAAACAGACATGCCACTAAACATGTTAGGATAAATGTTTAAAAGTATAATCGGATGTTAAAGGACTTGAACCGCAAACCACATTTGCACCGATAACTCATTAGTTACTTGTTAGCACCTCAATCTAAGTTAGCTTCGAAGCTAAGCTATTTTACCACCACTATTATTTAATTACGGCGGAACAAGAAGTAACTCTGGTGTCTCATCAGAGACAAACAAATGCTTAGAGACTAATGATCAAAACAATGAAGACACGGCCCTAACAATTACTCACTAAAATAGCAGTTTTACTTTGAGATAGAGCTGCAGAGGGCACTCACCGTGTTCCGCTATGTGTGCGCTAACTGAAGCTGTGGATGTACGGAAGGGTCGGGGGAGGGGGGGCAGAGAGACCGTCGTGTTTTGATTGGACCAGGATCAGCCAATCACTGCAATCCAGGTTACGGTTCAATTACAACCTCTTCACTTTGAAAACAAGCTCCAGTTACATACTAGAAGTGGGATAAAGCTTAAGGTAAATAACATTACACAATTTGGCATTTATCATATAATCTTGTGTACAGACTTAAACTCTTCTGCTTCGGACTCGATGAAAACAACACTTTAAGTTGTTTTCCTCTTCATTTAACTCTAACAAACTATTCATATTCTATATGCCTTCACTTATGGTTTAGATCACATTTGACCAGGGCCAATTAATTCTTACATTACATGTCTGCAACAAAATTTGAACTACAGATCAATTTTGAATATATAAAAGCTTATCTGACATTAATAAATGGACGATTAATTCTTTTTTAATGATTCACAGAGCAGGGAGAGTGTATTTTTATGGGTTTGACAAGAATCGTTTTTTAGAGAAAAACAAATCTCGCATTTTACCAAAGAAATGAAAACAAAGCACTTATAAAGATATTTTATTGAAAGTTGGCAAGAACCTTTGGCGCTAATGGGATTTATTATATAACCACGTATAAACACTAAAACTGGTAAACACCGTCCTCCCTTCTTTGTCATAAAACAATACTAATAACTACCCTTTATAATTATCAATATTAGTTAAACATTAATTAACACTTAATTACTGCTTATTGCAAATTTCTCTGTATACATTTAAAGCAGTGGTAGGAAACGAGTGTGTGGGACTTCAGGTGTCATTATAATCCCCACTTTTGAGCTCTGTTTTAGTCACACTTCAGAGTAAATGGATTTGTTTGTTTTTGCATTATGTCTTACATTGTGGGTCCTTGTGCTCGCAAGTGTAAAAGACTCACAGTTTACTTTTTTCGTCTTACTGATCATTCAAAGCACTTTTAACTACATCGCTTTATTCTATACACTTCGAGCATTTTATCTACCTCACATCCCTGACCAATTTAGAATTACCAGGTAACATAACGTATTGTGAAGTGGCTCTCATGTCTGTTCCAAGGCACCACCTCTTAAGGCACCCTCTGACCTCTGTACGACCCATGTTCTGTATGTGCACCATATATGATCACTCCTATGCCTTTTTACTGTTACAATCTCCAATTTCCTGTTTTCTCTGTCTATTCAACACATTATGTTGTGATAAAAATATATACATCTCTACATATCATTTTTGTGTTTTTCATGGCTGGACCCTCAGGCTTACCAGGGTCCCTGCCCGGGATGCACTCTTAGTGCAATAACTGTAAATTTGCCACCTTGTCACCTTGTACATTCATTCAGCTGCACTTTATACTCAGGCACTGTTGAATATATGCAGACTGCAATTAATTTACCATTTCATTTGCTTCCTACCTTCCCTGTACATTAAGGGCAATATGTCTGGTTTACTTATTTGACATAAATCTGTGCATTTTTCTTTTATTTCTGGCTAAAGGTTATGTTAGGTTACAGGAAATGCATGTAATTGTAGAGTTAATCCTAAACAACGAAAGTGCTTTCACCATTTCGGCTCTGGCGGGAAACCCCCTGATAATATAATATAAATAGCACTCACCGTGGCAGCTGTTCTGCTTTAAGTGCCTTCAATATATTTACACTATTATTAGCAGTAGTTTTACTTCTAATACATGATAATAACACTGCACTACATATTTATGTCCATTCAGCATAACTAACTTTATGCTCATGCTGCTGGGAAACTGTAACAGACATACGAAAACTATATTTACAGTAACCAATAAGGAAATACATTTAATATTAAAAGATGATTAATTTAACGTATGATGACATCTTTGTTTTTTAAGAGTCTCTGTATGTATAGAAATGGCTGATAAGCATTTCTCATGCTTTCTAGAGCATACAAATAAACAGCAGAGGATGAACATCCACCGTTCTCTCCTTAAAGCATCAGATTTTCACGGTTAAGGCTGCAGACAGTGGTCTCTTATCTGTTTATATTCGCAGATCTTGAGCAGCTCATAAGTTCTCAGAATATAGATTTGGCTCCCTGAAAGAGAAGAGAAAGCACAGCAGAGGGAAAGACTCCAGATTATAAAAAGTAGCACAGCTGCACTGAGGACGGATGTCTGGCAGGTGATTTTTGAAGTGACGTTTGAAGCTGAATCCAATAACGTGTTCTTTGATGTATATAATGCACAGTGATGTGATATAAAAAGCCATTCATGTTGCTGTGCTTCCTCATTTTGGAGTGCCAGATTTAAAGTGACAGGGACGGCATGTTTTCTGACAGCTATACAGTTTTTTTGTCAGATAAACGTTATTTAAAGTGTCACATTGGTTCTGTTCCGGTTTTTGTACTTTTGGCAGCCAATCACATGCTGTTATTTGCCTGTTGCCTGAGGGATTCGACTATATAAAGTGGCTGTGTATATAACATGTTTAATGTGACCTTTTAGTGCAGACTCTCTCCTCAGCTAATATACATGTACTTGCAGTATGAACAGGCATCAGATAAGGCAGTGCATATTTAACTTTTGATCACAGCCTCTGATATGATTTTATTTTCTCCAGGAGAGCTGAGCTGGCGCCCACCATGCCTTTCTGTTTGCTTACCTGAGAGGTTTGGGTGCAAACAGTGCAGCCATTTTAGCAGGGCTGAGGCCAAAGTCACCACAGACTGAAGTCTGGCCACCTAAGTGGCTAACCAGTGGTGCAGGTGAGGGTGCGGGGGCACAAAAAACTGCAGTTACATCCAGGAAGCACAAGTATTTTTTCTAGCTGAACTTTTTTTATTGGCTGTTGTTCCCATATATAAAAGATGCAGCGTTTTCAACAATTCCATTTTTTATTGAAATTGGTTTTTATTAGATTTTTTTCCCAGTCAGACCTCATTAACTTGTATATGACTTCCTCATCGCAGCCTGCATAGACAAACAACCGAAAAACTGATTTTGGGTATACAGCTATAGAGTGCTGCAGGAATGAATCCAAAACCCCGGAAATGAGTTAGCACTTCTTCTACTTCCAGTTCCCTGTGGTAGGCCTGTGGTTTATAAAGGCTTAAGACGTTTTCACATATTGTTCCACTGCAGCTATTCCTCAATTCAGACTGTTTAAAATGTGAAAATCTTCTGCAGCTCACACGGACCTTCAGTCACAGCTTCTGCTTTTGTGTGCTTTGGGTGCTCAGTTAGAGAAGAAAGCAATGTGTATGTATCTGTCCATTTACTACTGTCACAGATGGAAAATTAAATATTTCCTTTATGGTTCCACTGATTTATTTTAATCTTTTGATCATTTATTTGGTGAACTTGATTCTCCATCAACAGCTTTAAGTCCTTTCTTAAGTTTAGTAATGACGATACATCTGAGTGAGACATTTTTAAACACCATTTCTTTGTTTCATTTGTTCTGTTTCTTTTTATAATGTAAAGATTTCATGAAAACAAACATATTTTATTTTGAAGCAAAGGTCTCATCACCAACTTGCAAACCACGGGTGTCAAATGTAAGATTTTCGAAGTTGTTTTTTTTTTATAGCTTTTTTTTTAAAGCACCAAAGTATCTAAGTAATAGATAAACAAAGAAATGATGGTAAAGTTCCTCTTTTTTCACTATCTGCAATAGATTTGTTTTTTATTATATGAAGATATTTGAGGAATTCAATGGTTAAACTTCTTTATCCTGACAGAAAGAGGAGTTTCACTGGTCTGACCCACTTAAGGTCAAAGTGAGTTGCATGTGGCTAACAATGTAAAATTAGTTTTACATCCCTGTTATAAACCTTTCAGTTCACTCTCCATTTGATTGACCCTAGTAGTGCATTCTATCCTGTCAGTTTATCCTATAAGATTTTAAAAGTTCAAAAGATGTGACTTTTAAATTGGTGTCACTCAAAACACCAAAGATCTAAGACAAACCCAACCTCAGGGAGTCAGAAGCCTGGATAAAGTGCAGGGTTGTGCCGGGAAGGGCGTGCAGGCTAAAATCTGTGACAATTTCCACATGCTGTGGGGACATCTCAGGGAAAAAAGAAGTAGCAAGAATTTCACTCAACTAAAAAAACAAAACAACAGTAAATTATAGTAATTGGCCTCTTACGGTCCACCAGGGGGCTGTGGATCATACATTGGGAATCACTGCTCTGCAACATAAGCATGTAAAATACTCCAGCTGTGAATTCTGATGCTAGAGGGTGTTTATCAAAAAGTGGCTAGACCTCAGGAGCTGTCGGGGACCTTTAGTGCTGATGATGTTAAAGTCATTTCACCCCTGTGTATTTCATTTACAGCCTGACATTAGCATTTTGGTTCTTGCCGTTGATTTACATTTCAATTTGGCGTCAGTTTGTGAAGATAACATGTAAGCATCATGAACTCTTTGTTTTCTGCAATAATCCAGAAGTCTGTGGAAAAACCGGTTGCTTGTCGAGGGAATCAGGGTGATGTTAGCTTCCATATTGGACTATAAAAAAAAGAGTAATCCCTGCAGGATCCACCCAGGAAAACAAAAATTAGAAACATCAGTTTTTGTGCCACCCTGGTGCTCACACCCTGGCCACTCCTGCAAAATATTGTCTTGTCTTGCCACTTCATTTTAAAGCCTTATATCACTTAGGAAGTACCAACAGTTTGAATGTGTATTTTTAAACATTTCAAGCAGTTTATTAATGTATCTGCGGTATTTTTAGAATTTTAAGGGCTCCAAAAGTGATCTGAGTGACTGATCAGTTAGTCTAGACTCAAACAAACAGTTGGTATGATGAAGTTATTCGAGCAATCACGGTCCCCAGAGGATGGAGCCTATCTATTTTCCTGAGCCCTGCCCTCTCCTCTCTCAGCTTCCCAAACATTTCGGACTTCTCCCACTTGAGACAAAGAGACTGGATGTACAAAGAGATGAACAAATGAAAACAATTACCAAAACAAACCAGGAAGACAAAGGCACAAACACGGAGACAAGTTAGCGGGAGCTAGAACAATAATAAAAAAAAGCCAAACAATATCACAAAACTGAAGCTCATCAATAGAATAACCAAAAAAAATTAAAAGCTGGAACCAAAAATCTAATAAAATGATAAAACCTTGGTGGCACAGACATCTGATGTGTTTGTCAGTCTGTTTGTCCTTCACTCGAGTGGTTAGATGCTGCCTTTGTTTGTCACACACACGTAATTACTCTGGGTGTGTCGCATTATTGGGAGTACATATCTAGATATTTCCTTTGTTTGATCATCGACAGCTATATTTGGACATGTCCTCGGTCGCTCGATGTGTTTCTCCCTATATGACAAAGAACCACATGAAAAAGCCAGAAGACGCCCGGCTGGTCACGATCCAGGGCCCGAATGGATCAGATGAGTTGCTCTTACTGCATATCTTCCTCATTACGCTGGCTAAATATGGATTTCATGACAGGCTCATCATCGGATGACTTATGGCTGCAAATATCATTTGATGGGCTGAATGCCGAGAACAGCGTTTCCATGTTGCTCAAGCAGAATGTGCCTTTATTCAAACAAACAAATTAAGGAGTTATTACCACGCTCACAGTCATAAACTGGAGTCATGGAAGTTATAAAGGACAGGCCTAAAATTAGATTGTGACTAAAGTAAACAGAATTACCTTTAAACAACAGCCCCTGGGAGCACTGGCATATTGTCGTTTGAACTCATTAAACACAGACTTAACTGGGAATTACATGTATAATCAGCTTTGCTGCTTTGAGGTTGTACTTTATGGACTTTGTTGATTACTGTACTCTGACTGATGCGGTGGCCCTGAGGTCCAGAACGACAGCAACAGTAAAAACGTTTCAATTTAAGGACAAGGTAGGGGCAACATTTCTTGTTTTTGGGTGGAGGCAACGTGGCGGCAGGTCAATTTCACTTCTTGTCTAGAAGGCACAAGAGAGCAAGTATGTCACGAGTCTCTGCCTTCACTCTCTGAGGTGTCAAAAGAGAAGCGCAGGGGACTCCCTGATGCAGAAATATTATGCGGAGACTATAAATAAGCTGATGACTATCAGCTCATCTCTTATTACCACACAGAACAAATGCTTCTGTTTATTGCAGAGAAACCCGTTCTAGAGAAGATGAATAAACTTTTAGATAAATGAAGTATGAAAAAGTTGAAAGTTTAAATAAGTGTCAGGATTCAGGAGAAAGAAAGAGGCCTGTTACGCAACAAAAAGCCAGTCTCTGATTGGCTCATTTAAAAAAAAACACAAACATCTAAAACAGAAAGTGTGGGCCATACTGGAACATTTCTACATGTATTTATATAAAGAGAAATTCACTTTCTAATAAAGTTTGAAAGAGATTTATGATTAAATATTAAGAAAGCAGAAGTCTTAAAGAAAAAGCACACTCTTGGATTACATGTTATTCTTATTATATTTGACCTTATGTGCAGTTTATATGCTGTCGCTGACAGGAAAATGGGTAAAATGGAGTAATGGCCTTCAGCTGGCAAAAAGAAAGCTTTAAGAAAAAAAGTAGAAGTGGAACAGAAAACTCAAAAATGAACACAATGAAATCAGTGAAAACAAAAAGTAGGAAATGCTGAGTCGTGATCAGCATTTATGTGGCCCACATAAACTCTGACTTTCATTTCAAACTGTCTTTGGGAATATCTGATCCAAAGAAAACCGAATCCACTAAAGTTAAAGTGACCTTTATTGTCATTCAGGACGTACAACCCAGAGGCAGTCATTCTAGCTCATTGTGCAGTAAAGACAAAGGACAGACAATATGCAAATATTTAGCTAACATTAAAAAAGAAAAAGAATAAAAGTTATATAATAATCTAATCCGTAACCCTGAACTCCAGATTACTTACCTGTTCCTCTCTGCTTTGCAGAAAAACTGTCATTTCCCTGGTGGGAGAGAGAGAGAGGTCGAAGAGAGATTGGAGCTCATCGATAGACTTTTTTTTCTCCAAAGGACCTTGTAAATAGAGATTGGAGATTTGTGGCTTCATCCGCATTTTGTAAATAGTTAACTTCCAGGAGCACTGTAAATAAACTCACTGAATCTGAGTACCGCGTTTTGAATCCGGTCTGCTTCATTGGTTATGAGAGATGCTTTGAAAAAGGCAAAGATATGACCACACACACACTTGACTCCAGAATGAGAGGTGGGGAGAAAAAAAAGAGTGCCTTCTTCATGTGGCCTCAGCTCAAAAACAGTGCATAGGGAGCTCCCTGGAACAGGTTTTCATGCCGAGCAGCTGCATCCAACCCTTGCATGACTAAACGCAATGCAAAGCTCGCCGCTGCTGGACTATAGAGCTGCGGAGACATCTCTGCTTCTCTGTCTGTCAATCCAGTGGACGAGTCTGGGTTTGGTGGTTGCCATGAGAACGGTACTTGTTCGACTCCATTGTCCCAAGTGTAAAGTTTGGTGGAGGGGGGATTATGGTGTGAAAAGAACACCTCAACATGATAGGACACCTTTGGGATGAATTTGAGAACACACTCCTAAACTTTGTCTGTGAAGGTTCTCAGTCATCCAGGTCATCGTTGTGGAAAGCCTTCACAGGAGATTTGAAGCTGTAATAGCTGCAAAGGGTGGGCCAGCATCATATTAAACTCTATGGATTAAGAATGGGATGTTACTTTCACCTTCTGCATCCTTCAGCAGATTTCCAGATGACAACGAGGCACAAAGTAGAGAAATGAAAAGTGAAAAAGAATGAGACACAGGTGGGAACAATCAGAGAAACAGATGGTAGACACAGACAACGAGGCCAAAACACTGAAAGCAAAACACCAAATAACAGAAAGACATCGCAGAGAGAGGAAGGAAAAAAAGAATATAGAAACACGAGAATGGATATCAAAACAGGAACCGAAACTACAACATAAAAAAATAAATTAAAAAAAAAAATCCCAGGACGTGACAACGAGAGAAAGCTTCTAAGATCTGTGTACAACACAGTGTGAAAAAGGAAGTGAAAATGGTACATTCTAGACTTGTGTTAATTCTTGTGGCTTGTGGGATGTGCTTGGCAGACACTTCAGGCTGTTGTGATAAGCAGGTTACAGTTTCCCACAACTGAGCAACAGCAAGAACAAGCTATTGGTACTTGCAGACAAGTATGCAGCTTAAATGTTACGCAGATTTCTAGACACAAAACAGTAAAGCCCAGTAAGTGATAATGTGAAAATTAGTCAAAAATGATCTCAGATCTGTGCAAATCTAAATCAACATTTCACTTTGAGCAACAAAAATAAAATCAAGCATATCAAAATAAAAAATAAACATAAGCCAAACATGTAGTTTATATCACAGCTTTATAACTTTTAACCCATTTGTTTCCGATCTACTTTAGTATCTAAAAATAGTTAAACACAGTGGCTGGTGCCAGAGGGTAGAAGAGTTACAGGAGACGTGCACAGGATCCAGGGAAAAGACTTTCCAAACAGGCAAGTAGAATAACACAGAAACTACAGATAAGTAGGCAAGGACTTCCTAAACAGATTCTAGGCAATGTGGTCTGATTGTCACCATATTGATGGGGACAGTCTCACAGAGAACTGTGGCACCACTTGTCCTTGATATACTCACAGCCTGAGTCTGTGGCAAACAGGTGTGTGAAGGATGACTCACATTGAAGAACTCCGCCCCAGGTTGGAGATTACACAAAGTGCCAGCCCAGCAACTCCGCCTCAGAAATAATTATTAGGGAAGGGTAGAAAAGGGGAGAGAGAAAAGACAAACCAAACCAAACCAATCCTGCTGAACCACATCCATCCATCCATAGATCTGTCTGTCTATCTATCTTCCAACCAACCATTCATCAATATATCCAACCAAACCTCCAATCAACCAATCATCCAACCATCCATCCATTCACATTTCCCTTCCTGAGTAGAAGCTTAGAGGCTAGACTAGACACAGCCTCACTAATAACCACCCTTTCTTTGCTCTACTAATGACATGTTTCTATCTTTCAGCTCAATTCTTCTGACAGTTTTGTTGCTTTGGATCCGCCTGATGATGCTTTTTGGATAAATTTGATCTTGGTCCCTCGGAGTGCTGTCTCATTAGAAACTTTCAGTCTGTTTTCCACTATCACAGTGCTGCTTAATAAGCATTGTTCTGCTGGAAGAAGGCTCAGCCAGATCTATAGCTGCTAAACAATGGCTGCAAGCTGATTCAACTGAACAAACCTCTGATGGGCAGATCAAATATCTGAATCCCACTTCACTGGAAAGATACAACTCAGGGAAACCTGACCCCTTAAACAAAGGAGCTAATGTAGTTAGCACTACTAATCTGCTTCAGTTTGACAGTTGGTCTATAAATAGTGCACATCCTTCAATATTCATTCCTTATTTTACATGTCAGGATGTTACTAAATAACTTCCTCAGACTTTATGGTTACTTCCTTTTTGTGCATTTTCAGATCTCTGAATCTCAATGTGTATTTTCTCTCCTCTTATCAATTTTTAAAAAAAATCTTTGTTAACACTTTCATTTGTGTCTTTTTTTGCGTGTGCATTTTGTCGCATTATTATTTAGCCTCGTCATTTTTGTAAGACTACTTTGTTTCTCTTAGCTGGTTTTTGGCTCCCCCTTCAGGATAAACCAGTAAAGAGCTTAGGTCACTCTGCGAAAGACACTGATCAGGTGTACCTATTGTGTTTCCCTGTGGCTAAAGCTGCTGTCTTTGTCCCAGCTGCTTCCTGTTAATGAATTCAATTTACCTTCACATAAGGAGCTGCTTCTATCACCAAGCTTCTCCCCCTGCTGTGAGAGGAGGAAATGTCCCCCAAACACAAAGACTTCAGACAGACGTCGATAGGAAATGCGTGCACAATTATAAAGCAGGGCTTAGGCACATTTCACGTCTTTGTTAAGTAGTCTGATAAAATACCTAAAAATAATCATGTCACTGTGCAGGTCCACATGTTTGCTTTGTGCTTGGAGGTCTGGACAAGTATTTATCAGATTTAGAAAGATTACACATAATCTGAAGTATGGACTTTGGAGTATAAAAACAAGTATAAACAGATAGATACTTTTATCAAGGGAATTAATCAGGCTCAAGGACTCTGAAATGATCACATTCATGCCAGTAGTTGGAAAGCTGCTGCCACAATGGTGGCATCTTATAGGGTTGTATAAGTCCTTGCAGCTTTTTCAGCAGTACGTAATTCTGCAAAGATATTTATTTATGTGGAATCTTTAAATTTATTAATTATTGCTAATTTTAGCAAATGACAATAATAATAGATTTAGATATGCTGTTCCTGTATCAGACAATTGGCTGAATGGTAAACACATTCTGAATTTCATTCTGAGTTTAATGGCAGCATCACATTTCAAAAAAGTTAGAACATGGCCATGTTTACCACTGTGTGGCATCCAGTCTTCTTTTAACAACACTCTGTAAACATCTGGGAACTGAGCTGCTGGACTTTTAAGGGAAAAATAGTCTCAGTCTTGTCTGATAGAGGATTCTAGCAGCTCATTCTACTCTTATACTAAAAAACAAGCTGTTGTAATAACTAAAATATGAAATATGCAAGGCCTTCCCTGAAAAAGATGTCATCTGGATGTATGTTGCTCTGAAACCTTTCCAGATGTGCAAGCTGCTAATTGCATGGGAACTAATGCACCTCCATACCATCACAGATGCAGGCTTTTGAACTGAGCGCTGATATCAAGCTGGATGGTCCCTCTCCTCTTTAAGGACGTCAGATTTCAAGTTGTCTAAGCCCAGAACAGATTTCCACGTTGCTCATTTTAAATGAGCTTTGGCCCAGAGAGAGTTTCTGGATCATATTCACATATGGCTCCTTCTTTGCATCATAGAGCTTTAACCTGCACTGGATGAACCATGTTCACAGACAATGACTTTTGAAAGTGTTCCTGAGCCCATCCAATAATTAAATAACAGAATCATGTCTGTTTTTAATGCAGGGCATGGCTTTTGTCCCTCGCAGACAGAGATTTCTTCGGATTCTCTGAATATTTTGATCATATTTTCATCTATAAATGATGAGATATTCAAAGTCTTCACAGTTTTACATCGACCAACATTATCCTGAAATTGTTCCACAGTTTTTTTTATTTACATTTTACACAGTTATCCTGATGTTTCTGAAAGTGAGGGTGTAATTTAAAGATTAGCATCCTATTAAATTATTAAACACTGAAAATAACTGAAATTTTATTCTGCGTTACACAGAATGAAAAATTGGGTTCTCAAACTTGTTTTGACAGGCCCGACTTCAGAAGATAAAAATGTTGATCAATTATTGATAATTAAAAGGTTTCAAAATTGAATTTCTGTAAAAATAAAACATAAATATAAGCTCTGTAGACTCAGATTTTATGTTTTCCTCCTGGTTGTCCACACCCCACCATCTCTGTCACCTACCAATGAGATCGCAGAACCACCGAATGTTATCATTACTGTCAGACAGAAAACTGAAGCAATCTCGCCTGTTTCCGCACTGCGATCATTCAGAACAATTTTTTTTTTTTTGGTAGAGGATTCAGACCCTTTGATAAACAATAAATACTAATAAATAAACAGTAAAAATACTCTAATTTACACTGTTTCTTAAGTAGTATAACCACAATCCGGAAAATGATATTAAATTATTGACGTCAGCATCTGGTTAGACTCTGTGTTTACGGATCATTCAGGTCTTTATTGTCTGGCTTCAAAGATAAATATAACTGGGGATCATAAATGTTTATTGTAAAATTTGTTTCATGACGAAGCAATAAAAATCAGCATTATCAGGGTTTAATGATTATTACATTTTAAAAATCAGGTTTTTAGAATAGTTAGTCACTGTGATCTCTGATGGGTAAACTTGTATGACCACTGTCTGAACAGCGTATTTAAATCCTGTTTTGGAGGACAGGCAGTGTTTTTTTTGTTTTTACTACATTGAAGTGAAAGGACAAGGCATATCCATAGAACAAAAGGGCTTTATTCCACAATATAAACTTGTAACATCTTCAGCTACTCCAGGTCCTTCCTGCTGTTTCCCGTGATGGGTTACAAGGCGAGGATCTGCCCAGCCAGCAGCCTCTTTTTCCTTTGGCATGCCGCAGTGTTTCTCCGTAACCCAGACACGTAACCCAGTAGCTTTCTGTACATCACACCATCATCGCTAAAACACAACTCAGCCGAGATCAAAGCCATTTAAGTCGATTCAGACAAAAATTATTGCTCAGATAAATAAAACTATTCTACAAAACAAAAAATGGGAATAATTATATTAAGATGCATGTACTAAACACTGGATTTCAAAGAAAAAAAAAGTCATTTTTTGGGGGGTGAAAACCTCGACTTCTGTCCCCTTAGCTCTGGTTTAACATGCAAGAAAGTTTTAAAGAAGATAATATTAACCCTTGATTAATTCTCTTTACCGGGGGGGAGGGGGGTTCATGGTGTAAGACTCCTTTGCGTCGATGTAACGGGATGCCATGCAGCAGACTTCACATCCTGTGTTTTTCTTTTTTTCATTTAGACAACCACAAACAATTCATAAGAAGGAGGAAATATATATAATATATATATGTAAAAATACAAAAAAATAACTAAACATTATAGTTCTGGACAACATGTCAAAGAGGAGATAGCACCGTTGTTACAAAAGGGTTAGACAGACGGGACGAGGGGGTGAAGAGGGGTACGGGGTCAGTGACCCTCCAGACTGAAGACACGCCTCCCTTCAGAATGACATCTTTACTTTCTTACGCGCCCGTCGTTCAGTGTACACGTGACGCAAATGTAGTCCTCCTTCTCGGCCATTTCTGCCGTAACGCCGACGCACACTTGGTGAAACCACTGATTGCAGCTGCCGTCACACTGGACCCAATTCACCTGCAGAAACACACAAGTCAGTCAACATCACAGCTAAACAACAGGTCTACACTTCCAAAAGCTATATGCTCCACAATGTTCATCAACACCACCTGTGTTTTCATGGAGAGCAGCAAAACAATTTACAAGCTCGACCAAACAAGGTGCCACCTATGCCATCAATGGAAAAAATCTAATAAAGATTTAGAGTTAATCTGCAGTCGGATATTCATCGAAAAATTCAATTAATCCGGAGGAAAGTTTTAGTTTGCGTTTATCCTGAAAAAATTCCCCTCCGTCCTGTTTATGATAGACCTGTCACACATATTCAATCAAGGGATCAACAGGAAAATCTAACATATACTTAAAGTTAAATGTGTCCTCCAAGAGATGATGGCTATGTTCTACTTCATGATGTTGTTGTTATTTAGTTTGTTTGTCTTACAAAATTGGAAATCCTTCAAACTCAAAGTCACGGGAACAGCATAGCTGGAGGGGGAGGATAGTTTCCACCATCATTACACCACCTCCCTGTGTTTTTTATAACTCATCCACCTGGAAACTGGAGTTTGAGGTTTGGCCAGTTTGACTGACAGATGTCCCGACACAGCTTTAGCTGATCAACCCTCCTCGGGCTCGACTCTGCTAATTTGAATGCCTGACCTGAATATCTCCGCTGTGGGGGATGCCTTTATTTTTGCTGATCTGACTAATATTAATGCCTGCTGTGAGGTACAGACCCCCTCAGAAGTCTGTGACGTTGTTAAGGGGTCACTTTTGGCTCCAAAAATCTCACCCATAACCCGCCAACACATTTATGTGAAGGCTTTATGTTGATAAAATGAAATATTAGAATGTCATTCACCAGAAACGTACAGCACAGAGTTTTTGCACAGGTTTGTCTGGGAGCGCTGGTGTTTGCTGTTCACGATCAATTCTTTAGATAAAAATAAAGATTACAGCTCGTCTTGTTTTTGAAGCAGCAGTTTCCTGACCGGAGATGAGGTCCTCATATGGAAGACAGTAAAGTAACCTTAGCCTGTCCTCTGCAGACTAAATCCATTTATGTGGCTCCTGTCAGAGGTCTTTCTCACCTCATCTCCCTCTGGCAGCTGACACCTCTCTGCTGGACACACAGCCATTTCCTCATCAGAGTCGTCAGACTGGGAGAAGTTGGAGCGCGGGGAGGACGAGGTCGAGGTTTGCC
This sequence comes from Haplochromis burtoni, assembly GCF_018398535.1. Classification (NCBI taxonomy): domain Eukaryota; kingdom Metazoa; phylum Chordata; class Actinopteri; order Cichliformes; family Cichlidae; genus Haplochromis; species Haplochromis burtoni. The sequence goes on along the minus strand of NW_024582495.1, from coordinate 321,217 downwards.
TGCGCTGTGGATTCTTTTTATTCATCTTTTGTCTCTTGTGAGAGTGCTTTTTGTCCTTCGCTCTGCGCTCTCCATCTGAGCTGTCTCTCTCCAGATGCCGCTTCACCTTCTTTTCTGAGCTGCTTGCACCTTTGGCACCATCCTGAAAATAAAATCAGCACGATGAAACTGGCGCTGCAGTGTTCAGGATGTGAAATGGTTCCTTTATTGGTTTGGCTTGTACCTGGTTCAGTGGCAGATTTGTTCCCTGAGAGTTAAACTGCATGTGTTTCTCACAGTCTGTGGGCTCCTCCTGTGGTGGTGACATGCATGGGTTTGTTTGCTGGCTGCTGGCTCTGTCCAATAAGACAAGGTAGAGGCTCTGCACCTCTGGCAAAGACACCTGCAGAAGGAGCCCCTCCACCATCAGCTCTTCCAGGTCCCGACTCAAACCTGCAACATAAACACGCAAAATCTAAAATGTGACAATCTGAAACGACAGAAAAACTGCGAGTCATGTCTTTATGAAGTGGATCAGGACACTGACCGTGCAGCGGTATGCATCTCTGCTCGGTGTAGAAGACGGTCTGAGCATGGCTTGTCCTATTCCACTCTGGAGTCAAACAAGGAGCCTGTATCAAAACCATCAAACTCCGATGTTAACACACGCAGGTAGGTGATAATAAAAACAACTCTTTAAAGAGGGCTGGAACTGAGCTCTACATATGAATCAGATTTGTGTCATTTCTGCAGCTTCTAAGACACCTATCATGTTTTTATTACATCTCACAGCACCCTTTAATGGTGCATTTCTCCTCCTTGATTATTTTATTTTATTTTTTTTACACCTGCCAGATGATTTATACTAATATACTAATATATCTCCTTCTGTTAGCTCCTTCTGTTTTGTACGAAATGCTTGGAAAAGCTGTAAAAACCTGATCCTGAACCAAAATCTTAAAATGGTTTTGTAAGGGAACTGGTTTAATGTGTCATGTGGAGAAAATCTAACTCTCTGTTGCACACGTACATTTTCATTTAGCAGAGTTAGGGAGAGAATTGTTCCCCATCATTACCAATTAACATTTGCAAAAAATTAACTGCTTAAAAAGTGGCACAAAGAGATGAGGAGTGACCTGAGTGTTGCTCTGAGGGTTGTCACTGCCTGAAACCCAGCGGGTGAGAGTGGGAGGAGTTCCTGGCCTCTCTTCGAGTTCTGGTAGGTTACATGCCTGTGAAACCTCCTGCGCTCGCTGCTGCCAGTTTACTGTCCTCTCCATCAGATAGTGCAGTGCATCACCCTCCGGAAGGCGCACCCCGATGTGCCGCAGTGATGCCAGCAGAGAGAGGACTTTGCTCAAGGGGGGCTTTTCTGACCGCTGGCACTGCGGACAAAGCCATGGCTGTGTTTTGCAGGGATCTGACGGGTCTCTGACGCACACGCTGTGGAAGGCATCCCTGCAGAGTTCGCACTGTAGCATCGCACCCATGGGCGCCCTCTGACAGAAACACACCCTCAGGTCCATGCAGTCTGCCGTGGGAAGGAGCTTTGACTCATTTGCTGCCCTGAGATTAGAGAAAGCCTCCATCTCCCTCACCCACAGCTCCTCAAGAGTTGCCATCTGTTGAATAAAACATAGACTCAGTATTTTTCCTGATGAATTTCAGCAGTCAGATCTCTACCGCAGTGATTAAGCAAATAATTACTGTGTTATCATCATATTACAGCGAATGTTTGAATAAAAGTTTGGGTTTTTTTTCTTAAATTGACTGTTATCACCCTGTTCAGCATTGTGCCCCATATCAAGTTTGACTGCTCAACACACATCCCAAGCACCCTTCTATATGCAGTTAAGCTTTTCCTGCAACAACCTGAAAAGATAAGACTTTCCTTCCGCTCAAAACTACTTCTCGTCATCAGGATCTGACCACCAAAACGTCAAAATCAGGTAACTCAGCGAACTTTATTCTTTTGAAGCACATGTGTCTCAGGGAATGGCTCTTTGAATACTTACTGCAGAGGTAGAATCCGTGGTCTCTGAAAGCGCTTTTTCCACATCGCTGAGAGTATTGAACCTCGAAGTTTTCTTTTTGTTACTTTTAGGTGATTCCTTTCCTTTCTTTGCCTTCCTCTTTGGAGAACCGACGTTTCCAACTTCACATCGGGGACAAAGAACCTGCAGAGAACAAAAGCCCTGTGAGTCTCCTGGACTAACAGGACCTAAAACTAACAACCTCTGCCTTTGACACAGGGATTTTATCTGCACCGAGCCTTAAAATAAAGGAAATTGTGCTCCTGTTTACACTTAACCCTGCATGTTATTATTGTGCCAGACACTACAACGAAGCCTGAATTTGATGGAAATAAATGATTTTCACGTAGAAGTTTGGCAATAGTTTTGGTGACTAACTGTTTTGTCTAATACAGTTTATTGGGTAAGATCCCATAAAAAACATCTTCAAATGTTTTCTTTGTTTCCAGAGAATCCAATACAGTATACATATACAGTATTCAAATTCATTAAACACAAGCTCAACTCTCTCCACACAAAGAGAAGTAGAAACAGGAAGGATTGGACAAGTCAAACATTTTATGCCTGCCAGGTTTTAACCTCAGCAGATAATATTTCAAAATGTCCTAAAAATCCTTTTAAATCTAATTTAATTTTACCTCCAGCAAGGTGAGGCTTGAGTCTTTCTGAAGGAAAGTTGCTGCTGCTGATTCTTTCCATTCCTGCACTTGTGCCATGAGAGACTCCAGCCTGTCTAAAGGCTCCAGGTGGACTTGAATGGCTTGTCCTCGTAGCACCATGTCAGAGAGGGCGTCCACCATCGGGATGCAGCCGCTGACCTGAATCAAGAAGATTATTTTAGTGTAACACACTTTTTTTGCCCCACTGATACCCTGAACCAGCTGACCAGTTATTTTGGCCTCGTTTACATTTTACTGGTCCTTAAAAAAATAACTAATAATTTTCATTAAGTTATATACTACTGAATAGCTTAATAGTTATAATAACACAAAGAATTAATTATTCTAAAAATATTCTGAAGAATAATTAAAAACTAAAGCCTTAAAATAAAGGAAGTTGTGCTCCTGTTTACACTCAACCCTGCATGTTATTATTGTGCCAGACACTGAAAGGCACGGCAAAACATACAATACGTAAGCCAGCACTTTTTTTCAGTATGCTATATAGTTGCTGTATAAAATAAATCAGCAGAGGATGGGATCAGGCAAAAAGATACAATACATGAGTCTTTTTGGACTTTTCCACTCAGAGATTTCGATTGTAGTTGCAGTAATTGTTGACTTTCTTTTCCCCCTGTTTTCGCCGCACCGCCTCTTTCCTCTCACTGCGTGTGTGGGTCAGAGTGGAGAGGCTCCAGCCTCAAAATAACTACGACAGCGTCACCTTCACTGCTGCTGTGAAACACGGAGGCTGAATCTAAAAATAGTTTTTACTCACACACCCCTTCACACTTTTTACACCCCAGACGCCTCTATTTTTGGTCACAAATGTGAGTGACACAGTTTCACTGCCTTCCTGCTGTCTTTTACACGCCTCTAAGAACAGCCTCTTTGTTGCAGTAACCTCACGCACTTCCTTTAAACTGGCAATAAGTTACTAACAAGTTTTCATGACAGGAGAACTCTCAATCGTTATAAACACCATCACAATTGTTTTTAAGTCACACCCTATCAAAATAACATATAATAATATCATATTTCCTAATAGTCCAACCATTCTTAAAATTTCTGCTAACCTGAAGCTCCTCAGCTTCTTGCAGCCACTCTTGGGCTTTTCTGATGGTGTCTTTCAGGAGAAGGCAGTTTGGGAGGTAGGCAGGGATGCTAGATGCCTTCTCTGCAGCAGCACTAAGGGTCTCTATGGAGTGTGGTGGTCTGGTGGGTAGAAAAACACAAATGATGCACCATAGGTTGTAAACATTGGCACAATATTTGCATCAGGTCCATGTTATCTATATTATCCATACCAAGAAATGCCATGACACTTCGTTCACAAGCTTTCTAAATATTTATTTTACCACAAACACTTTCAAAAATGTTCTGTACATACAGGTTTTATTGCATAAAATTGCATAAAACATAAAACTTATGTTATTTTGAAAACCAAACTTATTTACATTAAATAATATTTTAATTGTCAAACATCTGAAATATTTTTCATACACTATCTCAAATTCTGTGAAAACCCCAAATTCAAAGCTGCAGTGGACTAAGCATGATGAGGAAACACAAAACTTTTTTTTTTAAATACTGATATTTAAGTCCTGATTGGAGATTAGTTTGCCTGATAATGGTGAGAGTAAATGCGCATTCCTGACAGCCATGCCATTAAAAGCTTCTGAAAAGCACTAATGACAGTTAATACTGGACAGCACTGAGTACCAATGGAATGAGGGCAGAACTAAACATGATGCTCACTTTTTGTTGGTCTTGTTGAATATTCTAGCAGCAGCATTTTGCACTAGCTGTAATTAAAATGAAGCAAAATCAGGAGCACTGACGTAATATTACATTATTCAGTTACAATCAGTGCAAATACCTGGACACAGAGTTAAAGCTAAGAAGCAGAATAACATCTTAGAAATCATCTGGTTTTCTTTTGGATTAAACTCAGAGCATGACAAGCTACCATAATATGTCCTTGTTGCTGTTTTGGAAGCTCCTATCCTGTGGCTATGATGCAAACTTTATCATGGACTAATCGGTGCTGCCCTCACCTGGCTTTAAGAAGACTGCTCGCCTTGTCCTCCCAGTGCTCAGACATAGTGAGCTGCTCTTGAAGTCGTGCCATGGCTTTCTCCACTGACGGATGAGGTGCTAATCCGACTCCCTGGTCGATGAGCCTCCTCATGGTCTCCAGAGTCAGGGTAGCAGGCTGAGCGCTGGCCTGTTGCACCCCCTCCAGCCATCGTGCTTGCTCCAGCCTCACTCTCAGGCGGGGCAGCTCAGGCAGGTCCACGTCAAAGTCAAAGCTAACGTCCAAAAGGCTCTGGATCTCAGCAACACTGGGAAGTTCATCTGCCAGGACCTTCTCGCTGTGCTGCTGGAAGTCTTCAATGCGATTTAAGAGTTCCTGAAGATGGAAAATACAAGAAGTTGAAAAATGTCTTCAAATCAGATCAAGTAGTGCATTTTTATTTATTTAACAGGGAAAGTGCATGTTAATGGACATCGACGTAAAAAATAAGACGTAAACGTGTAAGATTGTAAGAAAACCACTAATTTACATCTGTAGTCCTCAAGCAGGTCACATTAAACTATGCAATACAGAAAAGACATGTAACGGAAAACACATAAAAACACACAAATAAAAACAATACATCACATAAAGTTCAGAAAAAACTGATCACAGATCTAACATGTTACGCAGAGGTCTACTTTATTGCCATTAATAAGCTATTCCAACATTTACCTCCCTTCACTGACACCACACTTTGTGGTTCACCTGTGAGGCATAAAACTGTCTCATTTAGCAGTGGCCTTAGTGCCAATCACACTGCCATATTTTTAAATACAAGGAACGCAGGACAGAAACTGCACAAATAACAAAAGCTGCACAATGTGACTTAAAATTAAAGAAATAAAATTTTACTTTGGTAAAAGCAAATTTCTTCTCCTCAGTTTACCTTCAACAGGGGCGCCTGAGGGAGACTGCAGGAGAGGTTATACAGCTGCCGCACAAATGAACTCAGCTCCTCCACAGTCAGCTGGCTCCGTGACTTCCCACTTCCACACCGATACCTGTGTCCATGAGTGAAGAAATCACCCTCATTAAGGCGCCATTACTATTCAACAAGAAGAATGTGTGAGAAGTAATGCATAAGCCTGGGTGACATCGCATATTAATGTTACCTGGTCTGCTTCTTGCCATTCAACAGCTGCTGTGCCACAGACGCGCACTTCTCAGCATCTTGTGTGACCAAACGAAGCCGACGCAGCAGGTCGTTGTCAGGGAACAGCTTGGAGTCTGACTCAGCAAGGAGGGTGCGAAAGACTGGCAGGCCTGAAGAGACAAGAGCAGCTTAATCATAGTCTAACACATTTGCAGCTTAAATAACCCAACATGTTGCTGAGCAACTGATGACTTACTGCAGCAACCTCTTTTTTATTGTTTTTGCTGAACATGGCACTGGCGCTGCAAAGAGTAATAAATACTTTTATCTTATAACTTACACCACTATTGACTTAACTGAGTCTTAGGTTAATTGCTTCCAGGAGCTCTTTGAGGAATTACTTTGCTGACAGTGACAATGGAGCAGAGTCATTGGTAGAAGGATTTTAGGATTTCATTTCTTTATTGACTTTATTTAGAATCACTCAGTCAAACAGCTCATTAAGATTATCGAGTGTGATTCTAATATCTTCTAATCTAATATCAAAAACAGGAACAAAACTCGGGGTGCTTCTTTTTGTGTGTTATGTTATACTGGTCCGGGTCTGGACTGCGATGAGGCACTCACGATATAACAGTGATATGTGCTTTGTGTAGCATGAGTGACTGGTTAAAAGGTTGGGGCAAGATAGAACAGGAACTCAGCAAAGAGGAAGAAAGGTGAACAAAAGCACCATGAAAGGCAAAAACAAAGGTGGCAGTGAAGCATTTTCATTGTTTTTAGCATATTGACTCACTTCATCATATACAAGTTCTTTGCCTGTTGTGACTTTTGTGTTCTCTGTCCCAAGGGTTTAACTAAAGGACTTATAGCAGCGCAAACAAGCTGCCCCAGAATGAAAGTAAATACCTCTAACACCTGATCCTAGGTCTGCAAACCACTGTATGCACAGGGGACGCCACTAAAGCTCACCTGGTTGAGCTGTAACACATGTCTTGTGTCTTTACTGTGTTGGGTTGTTTTCAGTGTGTCAGCCCCCCCTCACTGTCTTCCCACTACTGTGTACTCTATACTGGACCATCCAATAAAGGCCAAAAACATTCTGAATGCACAGACACTCACACAGGAAATGCTGACCTTGACTCTGTGCTCGAAACACATTATTTCTAATCGCAGTGCAGCTGCAGAGCAACTTAATATTAGAGCAATATATGCAGTGATGACTCCCCACTTGGCCAATAGAAAGGGGGCTGTCAATGTCCAACATCATTCATTCAAGATGTCTCGCCCAGTGTGTGTTTTAACAGTGTGTGCAAACACAGCTTTGTTAGTCAAAATGCAAACACAGTGGCACACGTTTGTTTTGAGCTTTCTGAAACCAGAAGTGAGCATATTTGGATGAGCAACTGTACGACTGCAATGCACAAACTCAGATATCTTCCAATTGGTACTAAGTAACAGACTAATAAAGTAGTTGGACAAATTTCTATTTACCTGATTAAAATGCTTCAAAAGACACAAACGGCAGTTTTGTTCAGTGACTCCATTTAGCACAGGTGGACTCTAGCAGACTTCAGTTGGCTACAGCTGCCTGGTACACCTACTCAAAACTTCATCTACCAACAGTTTTTAATCACTGGAGAATCCCAAACAGACAATCCCAAACAATTTCCAAACAATTATTTTTTTAAAAAGCTGTAAACATTTATTTTAATTTTTAAATCTTTTCATTGGTCCTTTTAATGTGGGAGTTTTGGGGGATTGGGGGCAGTTTTGGCTCTTATGCACTGGCTTCTTTTTTCAGCCCTGCAGGTTACCACTTTGATTTGCTACATGTTTCTCCTATTAAAGCGTCTTAATTAAGATAACGAGAAAAAGCCGTAGAGCTCTCATTTGCAAGTTTTGTAAACTATTTTTGCTCTGCTGTCTATAGCTCCCAAGAACAGTGTGACAGCCTCTTCAGTAAACGAAATTTAATTAAACTAGTGGCACTTTTAAAAATAAACGTCAGACAGTTAACACCATGCTGAGGAGTCTAAACAGGAGGTCGATTACACTTCCTACAGAGTGACACTTTTCCCAGTTTGAGCCTAAAATACATGGAGAGGAGGGATGCTGAGGCAGGCAGATGAAGAGGGGATCCTGCTGCTGTGCCATAATAAACAAGAACACCAAACTCACAGTACGCAGACTGCAGCTGGTGGTGGACGCGTCACACATGACAAACTGTGCAGTTTGTCAAGTGTACAACAGCTGTATTAATTTGATGAGTAGGAAATTTTACGATCTGAAACTGAGGTAGTTAATAAGGTTTGGATACAGGTTTGAGTAAAATGAATGGATTTCTCACATCTACTCAGGAAAGCTGACAATCTTCTACTAACAAGGTTTTCATCAGTGCTCTACTTTCTGAGATAAAAGACGAGCAAAATTATATTACTGACTATTTACAGATTGGCAGGCGAAGCAATCCTTTTTAATACGAGTCTTAAACATGCATCCATCAACTTTTTTACATTCTTTGCTGGCTTGTTTTCAGCTCAGCACCTGCCCTGTTTTGGTGTAGATGTGTATTTTTCTACTTTTGCAAAACATAGTAGCTACAGAATAAATGAAACCATCTGCATTTACATGGGCTGTCCATAAACTTCACTTTAACTGTGCCATCGTCTCTTCCAGCAGGTATGAAATCTCCTTGCCAAATAATGACTTGTTTGCTAAACTGAACATAGTGCTTTTGTTTTGGGCTGTAATGATCCATAGCTGTGCCCAGATAACTGAAACGGTTGATGCTAGAATAACCACATTAAACGTGGAAATGAAAAAAGAAAAAGGAGGAGGATGGTAGAGGTGGCTAAAAAGATGATAGAAAGCGAGATTCAGATGCTATAATTACTGCTTACTCAGTCGAGTATAAGCTAATGTTTTAAAATGGAAAGTAGTGCAGTCTTTATTACAGCACCATGGAAGGAGGTTGTCTACTGCAACTTCAAAACATTGGTTTTAAATTTGAATATAGTTTCATTTTCTGAAATTAGGTGCAAGGAAACACTGGTTATTTTACTTAAACACGTGAAACCATCTGTTTGGTCCTTTGCTGCTTACCTTTCTTTTTTTCGAGTTTGGCCTCTAGAGTCTCTGTTACACGGGAGGCCCATTCATCATACAGCTCAGATCGCTGCTTCACAGAATTCATCATCAAAACCAGGTCGTCCAGTGTGTATCTGTAACTGTAGCAGCAAAGCGAAACGATTGATTTTTTTAATAAGATGCACAAATCAGAAGAACCACAGTTTTCTGTAGTTTAATACTAAAAAATAATCAGTGGGACTTACTTCACTGTGTAGTTGGTGACGGGGCAGGAGCAGAGGTTGTTGATGTGGTACAGACAGACCAATACTCCGGGGGTACAGGGACAGGTGATGGCAGACAGGTAGCAGGTAGTCTTGCACTTGAAACATTGTCGCTCGTCATCCTGGAGGTGATCGTACTTTGCCTCCTGGTGGTGCATCGCTCCCTGAAGGTGTGAGATACCAACAAATGCATTAGGTGATGCAGTGTGTGTTTAAACACAACACCTCTTTGCACTTTTTTTAAACATGTATGCTACTTTCACAGCTGGCCAATAAAGCTTAGTGGCACATTTTTACACATTTCTGCGAGGCCAAAACAAAAAAGCAATTTTAAACTAGTGATATGAAAAATAAACCTGTATTTATTTATTAAAAAATAGTCTACACACTATGCAACTCTGTCATTATGTCTACACGAGATGTTGAAAGATGCTGTACCATTTTCTTCACTTTCTCTCTCAGCTCCTCCTCTTCTCGGATCATGGCGACCATGTCCTTGTGCACGGCTGAGGCCAGTACCACGCTGAGTGTATCTGCTTTTGTGGCCATGTTGCACACCATCTCATCATGCGAAAACACGTTGTACCGATGCAGCATGCGGTAGTGGTCAACACACTGTCTGCCAAGAGGCATCTGGTAGAAGAGAAAGGAGCAAAAGAAAGTTAAGTGTGTAATTGGTGATGGAGCAATAGCAGAAGAGAAATTAGTCAGCAGTAGTTTTGAGTAAGTGTGTAAAGAAGAACAAAAAATGTCAGCCTAATGTAAATATTTTCAGCTTTTCTTACTCTCCTGTGATACTAAAATGAATTTATTTCAACTTGTGGCTACTTTACAAAAGAAAACTAATTTTAAAAAAGCCACATGATCTTTTTTGGGTGAACAGATATAATATAATTTACTTTTAATATAAACTGCCGCTTCACATTTCTCTCCAGTTCATAGTAACAGCCTTTGCATAACACTATGAAAATACTGGAGGTAATCTAAATACTGATGCATGACCCGATAAAGCAGCTTAAGCTTTATTTATAGTCCTGCACTGAATCCCAAAGAGCCTGTGGCATAGGCTGTTGTTGGTATTTGTGTCTGCTTTTCTCTGCCCTCAGCACGATTTTTTTTCTACCTGCTTCATGGGAAAATTTCTCACAGAGACTTGAACTAAAGCTACTAAAAGTCTTCTCTGCACATTGCGCTGGTGTTCGTGGACTCTACAGCCGTCACTGGTGCTTCATTCTCTCTTGCGATTGTCTTTCTTTTTCCTGCATGCTATCATGCCACACAGCCTTCTAGATAGTTTACATATTCTCTAATTCTGTGAGAACTCTCTTCACTGAGAGGAAATCCCACAATATGTGATCCTTCTGCACCTATTGCTAACAGGTGCCATTGAATACCATCATGAAGGATTCTACTGTGTTTGTTTGAATTTAGAAACACACCAGTGCTCCTAGTACCATTTTACAGTTTCACCATCGGTGTTTTAACCTGTTAAAGGGATGGGCAGCTTTCAGATTTCACACATTCAGTTAACATGACCTCTGTTTTTATAGGACTTAAAGCAGTTGTTATAACAGTGGTTAAAAATGTGTGTTGCTGTGATGCGTAAATACTTTTCTGGGAAGCTGCAGATCAGGTAAAGTGTAGATTTTATACAGAACTATAAATCAAGCTGTAAAGCAGTACCACTAAAATAGGCTGGCATTTTTTTTTGTACTCAATCAATGAAAATCTTTCATACTAAAAATAAAAAAATGACCTTGTTATTCATTCACATCTTCTACTTTCACATAAAATTATATTAGAAAAAGTGTTTTAGATACTTTTTCCAAACAAAAAAGAGATGCTGTTTAGAACAGCGGAAATAAAGGGATTAAATACCCAGTCCACTGTGCAGAAGTTGACCGCCTCAGCGAAGTTGAAGCCCTGATTGAAGCCACTGTGATAAGCTCTAGGAAATGTGATGACAAACTCACCAGCACACTGGTTTGTTCTGTAAATCTGAAGCAAAGTGGAGAGCAGAGAAAATCCTGTGAGAAATATTCAAGTTTTATCTGTAAATCCACTTCATAACAGACACTGACTACATATACAGATGTAGACTACACAGGATGTGAAAAAGACTACGAACTGGGACTCCATAGTCCATCAGGGTGTTGGGGTTCATGATGGTGACCAGCTGGTGGAGCAGGTCAGGTTGAGACTCAAAAAGCTCTGGGGCCAGTTTCTTCATAACGTCCTCCAGCTGCTCGGCAGCAAAACCAGGAGCACCATACCAGGTTTTGGGTTCCCCCCTTGAAATGAATAAAATAGAAAAGACTTCACTCCTGCTGGCCAAAAGTGAGGTGCAAATAAAATGTATTTTATTTTAGGAGCTCAAGCAATAATAAACCTATACAAGAAACTTTTTTTGTATACCAGTGCAGGTAATTGATGGAGTAGCTCCAGTGATCCTCGATGTGCCAGCAGAAAGAGGAGAAGCACATGCCAACATAAAGCCACGGCAGCGTCATCCCACAGATGTCAGCTGTTACATGAGTCAGTACAGACGGGTTCATCATCGCCAGGTTGTTGAGGTTCCAGCCACATTTGAGGTATTTCTGCGTGGGGAACGGCATACCCAGGTCAATAGCAGGAATTACAGTGCAATGCTTGTACTTCTTAGTTTACAAAACATGATTCCACAGATATATGCAAGGTTTTATATTGCTTATTTAGACATTTACCTCATCTGCTGGAGAAACCTTAAATTTTCCATTTGGAATAGGGAATCCACTCCCAAACTCCTTCGAGGCGATATCTGCTCCATACTCTACAGTAACGTCCTCATCAATGGCTCCAACCAAACGCCAAAACTCTTTCTCTACCAGCTCTGTGGGCACCATCTGTAACAAAGAAGTGAGAGGGAATTGAATTTAAAATACTCAGACTGACATAGAGCAGTATGTTTATGTTTGGACCTTATCTACTTACATGAACTGGCATGTTGAAGTAATCAGATTTAAAGGCATCTGCCATTTGGCCAAATGCACGCAGGGAATAGTCTCTGTATGCCTGCTCAAACCCGAACGCCTCATGAGGCTTGTTGCATTCCTGTGGGCAAATTTAAAAAAGCCTTTCAAAGATATTGACACGGTTAGCTTTTGTGTGTGTGGTTTTTAATTTATACACAATTATTTATGGAATTATGATGCCAAAAACTGATTCTATAACTACATAATTAAAAACATATAGGTAAAAATCTGAGAATTCTGAAATTGAATCTGTGGGAGAATGGATGAACTTCCAGGAGGTAAAAAAAACGATCTTGGAGAAAAAGTGAGCAAACCTTTTAAAGCATTTTTTTAACTCGGTATCTCACTATTGAAAGTGGCCTCTGGCATGACCAATCAAGCAAGCTCCACTATTACCATGTCTGTCCAAAAACGACTAATTACGTCAACAACACAGGGTCCCCGAAACCCTTAGATCAATAGTGTTGGAGCCTGAACATAGAAGCCTGTCTCCTAGAGTCTGCAGTGTAGAGAGCCAAATTGGCAGCTTCAAAGACTCAGAACTTTCAGCAACAGTAGAGGAAAGTGAAAGCTGCAGATGAGCAATGGGGCACAGGTGGAAGCATCCCCACTTGGTTTCAGATTTGATATTTCACACAGTGGTAAAGGGATTCAAGACTGTTATAATGCCAACACCTGAGGAGATCGATCTCCAACCTTCAGCACATACACATCTTAAAAGCCATTTCCAACTGGATTGGGTGTTTTATTATTTTAATTTTCCTCTTGCTCTGACATTTTGACAAACTTCACACTACACTTACAACTTACACCTGGAGAGATGATGCGACCATGAACAGTCTAGGCCAGATTTAAACAGCCATTAACTTCAAAGGCAACAAAACATTGGAGTAACTGCAATTTAGAGGTATTGTCACCTGTACGTTATCACTGAAACTCAGTTACTATGTACACTGCTGCAGCTGTTATATATCTAAAACTCAAACTAAACACCATTTTATATCAGTGAAGCAGCAGGTTATATGAGTCAGCACCCAGCAGAGCATCCTGCCTGAGGTCTCCTCTGAGTATAAGATGCTTAATGGTGTAAGCAGTGTTTCAAAATTAGATCACAAAGAATTAAAAACATTTTTTATATTTCTTTGGCACCCCTCTGGTGGCCTGTGGTAAAAGCCAGCCCTGCCTCCTAAAGGTGTGACGTTCACACATGATTTCTTTTTCTGATTTCCACCCAGAAGACTGTTCAGTTCCACCATATTTTGGCTCTGATTTGGCATTAAAAATACATGGGTGTATTTAGAAGGTCCATACTAAAGTAAAGAGTGGCAAAGAGAAGTGAAATCAAATTATTCTGAGCTTTGCAGGTAGCAAAGGTCTGCCAGACATTAGAGCTGGCTCCCGGAAGGAGAACCTTTAAAACCGACCCTGGGAATACACTGGCTGCACCGGAGTCGTGTTCTTTTTGCGATTTGGCTATGGGAGCTGTTTGAGCCCACTCACTCCTTACATTGCTTAAACTAAGAGAAGTTATACAACTTTTTTGAGCTGTTAATTCTGCTATACAAGCCAGTAAAAGCCCAAAACAAAATACAGATGTAGAACTACGCATTTTAGTTCCCTTTTAATGTTAGCGTTAAGCTATACAGACTTTGAGTAACAGTTTAAGATAACCATACCTAAGAAACTTTAAATTGTAGTTATAGTATTAGTGTAGTTTTGTAACACATTTTCATTAGTGATGAGAGATTCTTGTATTTAGTGCAGTTACACTTGTTGCAGAACAAGTGACACTGATCTTACTTCTTATTTGTTGTACTGTAACCCAACCCAGTACTGTTTTTCTAAGCCAAACAAACAGATAGCAAAAGTGAAAGTAAACTACAGGATCACAGTCTTTACGTCACTGATAACATACCTGCTTATATGTTCTTTTAAAAACAAACACTATAAAACCTGGCAACAGCTTAAAAAGCATATACATTTATAATAAACAAAAGTAAACAATAATGTTTATAGATGGACTACACAGTATTTATCCACTACTTAGAAGCTTTATAAACATCCATTCCACCTTAACAACTATCAAGATAATGTTATAGATGGTTTACAAAGAATTATTAAGTAATAATTAATATTATTTAGTATTTTTTCAATATTTGCTAACAGTGAAAAACTATTTAGCTCATTTTTCTATGTATTAACGATAGTAATTATAAAGTGTTACCAGACTGTGCTGTTTAATCTCACCTGAGCCAGACACTTGGGGCACCTCCAGTCTCCTCTGGGAACGTCGTGCAGAGGAGGGATCAAACAGAAGGTGTGGTAGCTGTCGTCACAGCCATCACACAGCAACAGGCGGTCTTCATCTCCCCCACTGCCACACACCAGACAAACAACCAGATCCACCTGGGCAATAACAACAGGAGCAGTTTGTAGTGAGACGAAAATAAACAGATAGAAATGAAAAACATTTTTTACATAGACTGAAATCTACCAGAACTCATTATATTTATTACAAAAATGAAGAATTTTAACATGCATGTTAAAAATATACTTTGAAATGCTGTCAGTTTTAAAGGATCAGTTATGGTGCATGATATTTTAAACCTCATTTTTTCTCTTCTTACATTACCTCTGCCTTCTTTTCTTGTGCTATTGTATCTTTTAGTTTATGTAATTACATTCAGCATTAAAATGTCACATTTTTTTTGTTATGTGTTATTTGTGCTCTTCAAAAAATGATACATATTTAATGGACAAAGGAAGCAACTTAGTCAAATGACAAAAACTTAGGGTGGATTTCTCATCATGTTGCATTAAACTAAAACACACTCTTTTGGTGTCTACTTACTGGACTTGGAGGAACTGGAGGCATGACTTTTTTATACCGTGACTTGGGAACTTTGTCAGCTTCAAATATTAGTTCCTTGGTTTCAACTGGTTCCTGTTTCACCAGAATTGGAATCTCTTTCTCTGCAAGGCCACAAGAAACGTTACTATGACCAAGAAGAGGTTTATCCTTTACAGGAAATGTTTAAAAATACATGGACTCCATATTTGGTTTTTTTAAGTTACTATAGAAATATTATTTTCTTGGCTAAAGGAGGATTTGTAACTACTGAATATATGTTTAATTACCATTCATTTCTGCTTATCGCTACTTTACACTCTTGTTACAACATTCATACATGTTTATTAATGCTTAATGATTCCAAACAAAGTGTGTTGAAGTGTTTGCATTAATGCTGTGACTATCAACAGAATAACTGTTTTCGCTCTGGGGTGTGGGTCTGACCTGGTTCTGTCTTGACAACAAAAGACCCCATCCTCCGCCTCAGGTTTGGCTTGCTATCACCGGGCTCACCTGGTTCAGTCTTCACACAGACAGCCTACAGACAAAGTGAGAACTGAAACGTCAAACTACGAGATTCTTCAAATAACTGTTGAATAGTGAAGCTTGTACTGATGGTTTCAGGGCAGTTTTAGTCAGGCTTTGTGGCTCCCACCTCACACTTCATGCGCTTGGCTCTGCGAGCACTTGGACAAGCATCAGGTATCTGGACAGGTGTCCTCTGAGCCTGGTCCTGCAGCTTCTGCTCCTTGATGTCTGTGCCCTCCTCTGCACTGTCGACCGGCTGGACAGGCTTCTGAACACACTGAAAGAGCCAGCGAGGGAGAACTATATCACAAAGGCTATTAGAAAGAACCTATGCGACCAACTGGAAATACCTGTATAATCAGATGCAGTAATCAGGAAGATATAAACTGACTGCCAGGTAGTACAGTACAGTTAACTACAACTAAAACTAAAAGTAAGAGTAGAAGAAATATTTTATTTAAATATTTAAATAAATAAACTGAAATTTAAAAAAGATTATAGACCAAAGGAAAAAATGGAAACTGCCTGACACAAAATTAACTAAAAAAAAAAAAAAATACATATAAGAATATAAAAAATATCATTTAGTCTTTCTCACTCTGATGAAGTTTGTTAACCACTGTCAGGCACTGGTGTAAAAGTTTAATAAGATAACTGGTGGAAAAAAGGTACATTTACTCTAGCATTTTTGTATTTTTTTTTATTAATCTTTATCTTGTTTAATTTTTGTATCCTTTTCTTTCTCTTTTCAGAGAAAGTTTATATTCTTTATACTGATGTTTATATTGTTTGAAAATATTTTGTTTTCATTAGATTCAGTGTTAGTTTTGATCCGTAAATTATAATCACATGTGTGGTACTTCTCACGGACGTGATTCGAGAAGTTCAGAGTAGGACAATACAAACACAATATTTCACATCATGTACACATTCCAGTCTTAGACAAACACATGCAGTAAGGACTTAATAGTGTATCTGGTATTCAGAGTTATTTTAGTTTTGGTATTATAGTTTTAAGAGTGGATTTTATTGTTAAAATATCCAGATGTGGTTTACTTTTTTTTAAAGTTTGGTATCATTTGGTATTTAAGAGTGTTTATAGTGAAACAGTCAAAGAAGAAATGTCCATGAGGAGGATGTGGTTAGTTTGTCACCTCAAACAGGGAGCAAAGAAACATGCCAAATTAAACAGAAGGATGTGTGTGAGTTGAGACAGTTTGTGTGTGAAGGTAAGGTATCTCAGGCTCTCAGGAGTTTGACTTTTTAGTTTAACTAATTACCAACAGCAGGTTATTGTGTGGATAACACATTACAACTGCAGAAAGTAGATCAAGGTGAAGATACCGTTAACTGATACTAAGATTAACTGTTTTATGAAGAGATTTAAATGTTGTCTGTAAATATAGCCCCACAACTTTATGCTGCCCAGCCACAGATAAACATGCATTTTGTTAGATGTGAGGCCGAGTAGCTTCTTAAACGTGACACAAACGTACTTCTTGAAGTTCAGGATCAGCCTCCAAAAGCATCAGTTTGGAAGCTGGATCTGGTGCCTAAGGCAGGAGAGAGCTTTGGTGATTACAGAGTTTAAAGTGACCTGTGTAAGAGGTCACAAATGACCAATTAAATTATCTCTCTTGCAAAATCTCTTGAAAAATTAGAGCCAAAATCAATAAAAGAGACACAAGATGATAAAATCAAACTCAATATATCAGTAAGAAAACAGAGCTAACTTAAAAATACTGCAAAAATCAGACAGCTCTTAAAAACACAAAACATACAACCCAACATGGAACAAACGATCCTAATAATGCATTTGTTTAATCTTGCTCCTTCCATATTACATTCAACTTGCATTCAACAACATTTAGCTTCAATGGAAATATTGAACTATAAATCATTTTCATTTGCAGAAGAAATGAGAAATACCAGTTCAGTGGTTATTTCCTGCTTTTATTGTCCTACTTACGCTAATGCAAACGTGTACCACGCCTAAGTTTGTTTTCCAAACAGCCACCTGCTGTGTCCTAAACCATGTTCAAACTTCACCAGTTTTATTGTGACTTTGAATGAAGGCATACATTTGTTGATTTTACTGACTGAGCTCCTTCCTGTATTATATTTAGGTTTTGATCCACTGAGCTTCTCACTTTTATTTTCTATTTTCTATTTAACTGTACTCCTTTTGTGTACAGCTAAATATTTACCTTCCTAAGCTATTTTGTTTGACATTGTCTTCATTATACTGAGCTTGGTTGTTTTCCATGTTTTGGTTGCAGGAACTGTAGTGTCCCAACTAAATGTACCTTATCTTTGTTGTTCTCTATTCAGGTGTCAGTCTGTCACTGCTTGGTGGAAGGAAACTGGTCCAAAAAGCTGTGGTTTGGGCATTAATTGCCATATGCAAGCATAACCACAAACTGCCTATAATGGCTTCCTCACATTGGCGGGCTGTTAAACTTGATTTTAAGATTTTATTGTTTGTTTTTGAGCAACTCAGGTTTCAGTATCGTGGCCAAGAAAATTTTGTCAAACACACTAATGGAGCCAGGAATGAACCAATCTTCTGGTTTAGTACATGACGTGCTCTACCTCCTGAGCCACAGCCACCCAGGAAGTGCAGCTATGAACTGTTATGAACTGTGGGAATTATTTAGGAAAACTGAACCATTTCTGTGGTTTAGCTTTTAAATGTTAGCGGTGGAGTCAACATGTTTCAAACTGGGCTGGATAATCCAATCAGCATTCTGTGGATAATCCCTAGGGCTAACATTCACACACATTTTACACACACACACACACACACACACACACACACACACTACAATATATATATATATATACATATATATACATAATATACGATATATATACATACATATACATACATATACATACATATACATATATATATATACATATACATATACATATATATATATATATATACATATACATATACATATATACATATACATATACATATATACATATACTAATAAAATATAATTACATAAGGTCCAACTATCAATATCATAGGTATACATCTTATCATAGTAACACTAATATATATATATTATATATATATAATATTTATATATTTAATGATATATGTATATATATCAATATACATATACAAATACATATACCATATACATATACATATATACATATAACAATATACCATGATACATATATAACTATATTACATATAATATTATATACTATATACTATAATATATATATATATTCATTAATATATCCATATATATCATATACATCATTATATATATATATGTACACACATTGTAATAACACTACTATATTACTAAGAATGTTTTTTAATCATAAAAAACGATTTAATCAGTATATTACAACACAGTACTCCATGCTACATGTGCGCCTTTCACTCCTACACTGCTGAGGCTGTTAGTCTCTCTAAACTCAGCTGGGTATCGATGCTGCAGTACTCCCAAAATTAATGAAACAAGAAGAAATTAAAAAAAAGAAGAAGAAGAAGAAGAAAACAACAAAAAGAGGATGGCAACCGTGACCCATCATCTTTATGGAAACTGCCAGATGATAATTGCTTTAGTCAACAAGATCAGAAAGAAACATTTGCTGTTAAAATGAAAGTTGAAAATGTATTCCACTAAACGACACGCAAGCTAATCTAAAGTCTCACTAAAGCAGTGGTTCCCGAATGTATGAAAAAGATCTGGCTGCTTTAATATCTGCTGCTTTAAAGCACTTACACTTTGTATTGGGATGGTTAGTTTTTATTTTACAGTAAGGTACAGCACTGCGTGTATACTTTGCATTAGCACAAGTAGAGCAATGAAAGTAGAAAACACCCCCTAAATGGGCATTTCTCATTATAGTTAGTGCACAGACCAGATGAGTCACACACTACTGGGAAAAAAGATATGTTGTCAGGCTGATGCATGGGTCTAACTCACCAGCAGGTTTGCTCCATTCTGAAACAGATTGTAGGGATAGAGGATTCGCTCGTAATGCCCTCGCAGGTGTGAGCCAACGGCTTTGCCAGGGGCGAAGCCCATGTGAAGCGCAATCTTGGTCCATCGCCTGTCCCGGCAGACGATGTCAAACCCGCCCTCCTCTGCTACCAGCTGAAGTGACACATAGTTTGTTATAAGAGTGGTTTAACTAGATTATTACACATAAATGGACAGTTCTTCCTGCATATAAAAAGGTTTTCATCTTCCACTAAAGGAAATTTCCAGGACTCTGATCACTTAACAAGTACTTTTTGGTTGAATTTACTCAAATTTGAAATACATTTTTATTTATCAAATTGCCTCAAAAATAAGAGTCTTAACTAATCGTGTTTATGTGAGTAGTCACCCATCCAAAGGGTGTTTTTTCACTCAGCTAAAACCCCGGGGTATTTGATTTAAAAATGATGTGCAGTGCAAGCAAATATCAACCTTATTTAGCTTATATAAATCCAAAATCTTCCTCTCCACATGAGGAATCTTCAGGCTACATCCCTGCAAGTCCCAAAATTTCGCAATCTGGTCCAAGAAGTTGAGTTTGACTCTGGTTTGTGCCTGAGAAAAGAGACAAGCAATGAAAAGTCAGCTAAAGACCAAGAACACCAAGAAGATTACTGAGGGACATGACAGCAAAACCAGAAAAAATGAATATTAGGTGCTGTTCTGCTGTTTTTGTAAAACATAAATAATTGCACTTTCAGTTTTAAATCCAGTAATCCTTTATTTTGTAACATTATTCCAAAGCAGTAATAACATTACTGGTCTTTGTTTCATTGTAGCCTCAGTGGGTTTACTGGCTACGTGAATGAGTTAAAAATAGAACAACATTTCAGAGTACTGATCCACAGAAAGATAAAAGAGTCAAATGAGGGCTGGTATGGTCTGACTAGCAAAACTCACCTCCAGTTCATTGAGCCTTTGGATCCGAGGAACAAAGTGAAGCTTGTCGATATCGCAAGCAAATGGAGGCTGCCAACCCTAAACAGCAACAAAAATACAAGTGAAGGTCATTTAATTATGTAGTCTTCTTTGACTTTCATTTTTGCAATAGTATGCCATGTGACTGAGGCTACTGTTTTTTTTTTTTTAAGTTTTTCCCAGTTGTGTTTGGACCCAAATTAGCCAAACTTTTTTTTCTTTTTAAACACTGGTGGCTTATCTAAAGTGAAATTAGGCAGGTAAAGAGGCATACGACTACATATTTGCAGGCTAGGCAAGGCCTGCTGATAGCTGAGAGAACAACAATCAATAAGCTCTTCAATACCACACACAAACTGGGCTATACAATGAAAACACCCATTCAACACCCATGCTGGGCCCCTAAAGTTCTTGTTTCAAGTCTGAAGCCAACATCCCCCCCTCACCACTGGCACACAAAATGGCCAGATGGAAGACTCACTCACCAGCACAGCTTACCACAAAGCCAACATGGAGGACAACACCCTACAACACAGGCATATACATGAAGAGTGGCTCACTCTTCACAAACTCATATTCTTATAACATGCACGCCAGGGTGTAGCTGGCCGTAATATGGCGGATTTAACAATAACTTTTCAGAAAGAAAACCCAGTTGAGTCTTTGGCCCACAATGGGGTTCAATATCTGACACTTGGAAATGAAGAGTTAATCCTGGACTTGGCCAGGCGGAATAAAAACACCCAAAAAAGTGACGGGGCGCTCACTGGAGGGCGATGACCACTTCAGGATGCTCTTGAGAAAATAATCCCTAATTAATACCAACTTTAGGTATGCGAGGACACTCGGGGACAAGCTGAGTAAAAGCATTGTCCCTCATATGATCACATCATGATCATCCTCTTCTTCTACGGAGCCTAATGGCTTCCGCATAGCCACCTATGTCAAAGCTGTGTGTTGAATTATGACAGGTTGAGCTGTTAGCCTGCGCTAGCCTAGCCAAGCAAAAGTGACTCAATGACTGAGACCATCGACGCTTTGTTGACACACGGCGAATCACGACTTTAACCCACTCAAAACACCGACAAGTCTACGAGACTGCTGTCGGTCAAAAGCAGCGCGGCTACGTTGTAAATAGTCACGAATGAGAGGCAGCTAGCAGTGGCAGCACAAAGAATGAAACAACCGTTTATCCGCCATGTTGAGCAGTCCCTTTAAATCCCCAGCTCTCCGTCTTTAACGATGAACTAATTCAGCATCCGCGTCTCCGTAACGCTTTTTTCACCTTTAATGACACTCACCGGGGGCGGCCGCACTTTACAAATGCCCGTTTTTTCAGCGATGGGACGGATCTTATTGATGAAGGCGTACGGGTCTCGAAATTCTTCCCAGCTGGGCTCGAAGACCGGGCACTCCGGAGGAGGCTTGAACTCGTCCGGCCGAGGCAGGCTCATCGTTTCGGACGACCCGGTGGTAGCTCGGACAGGACAGGTCACCGTTCGAAGAATGCTTTTTCAATTTAATTAATTAATTTTTATTTCCTGTCTATTCACCACTAGAGTGGGTGGCAGCCAGTCGACATCAACATGAGAGGAGGCAGCTTACACACACACACACACATACACACACTCAAATACACACATAATCTACACACTCTTCCACTTACACACACACACACACATCCACTCACAGTGAGGAGAATGTTCCAAGGCAGTGAGCAGTGAGCACTTCCGCTCGAAAAACTAGACACCACGCAGCTCTTATCTATGCATGTGTAAATTCTCTGTTTCTGCGGTTAAATCGACGTATTAATCAGTAACTACTGAAGGAATACAGTTTACAGCGTGTCCTGTAATGTGATATCTTAAATTACGCAGGACTTTACAGACAGAAATCATAGTTTTATTTATTTTTTTTTTTCATATCCTCATGTTTTGTAACTGTACCCTGGAACAGGATATACTCCACTTTAACGTGGGGCTGATTCGAAATTAGGCCACTTGGAAATTTCGTTTTAATTCAGTTTTCACAACACAACACTCTCTTTTTTAGTGTAAGACAAGACCCTACAATATCAGAAACACAACCCCAACAAAGTATCCCCTAAGAGCAAGCACTTGGCAACTGTGGGGAGGAAGAACTCTCTTTTTTAACAGAAAAAGATCCCCAGAAGACTGTCCTTAGCCAAGGGCAACATCTGCCATGACTGTTTGTGGTATGAGGGTAAAGAGAAGACAAAAAAGAGGATAACAGAGCATGCTGCAATAATAAAAAATAAAAAATAAAAAATCAATAAAGTTCACACCAATCCTACAATTCTTGCCACTCACAAACAACAGATAAGGACTCATGTTAAATTTCACATACATAAAGGTGCATATCAATGCAACAGCATCGGCAAATTCTTTAAGCTGCTGGCCCTGTCAACACTAACAGAAAACAGGGGGAAAAAACTATATATTACTTATAACACCATAAGAAAGGGATCATTGAGGATCACCTGATCTAGACCAAACTATAAGGTTCATCAGAAAGAAATGTTTTAAGATTATTCTTAAAAGTAGAAAGGCTGTCTTTCTCTTGAACCCAAAATTGGAGCTCTGTTGGACTAATCTGGTAATAATATTTCAGAATTTATATTTAATGTGAAGGATTTTAAATTAAATTCAAAATTTTACAAAAAGCCAGTGAAGAGAAGCTACGGGAGAACTATGTAGATACGAAGTGTATGCCACATTGTGAAAAAGATAATTAATTAAATAGTAACGACTATATAACTAGATGGGGATTCACAGTGTAGGTATATGAAAATGTTTAATTCATTTCTAGAAAAAGGAAGTAACTAACTTCAGTATTTTGTAAGTGTGATGTGTTTTAGGCTTACTTACTTACTTCACAGATGACGTGTTTGTACTGCGCTAAAAACCAGAGGTACTGTCTTATTAATTATTTAATTACTTGCAGATCAAATTACGATATAATCATCAAATAAAGTGACATACATGCATTCATAGAATGAGTAAAAACTAATGATTTAACTCATTTAAGGAGCTTGGAAAGAATCCCAGTCACCTTCTTTCCAGTCTTCTTAGACCACCATGACCTGGATGACTGAGAGCTACACAGACAATGATTCAACTCCTAACCATCAATAAAAACACGTTCCTTTGTCATTGTGGCATTTGAATATCTTTAAATCCTCTTTTGAATGTTTTCTCACTAATTATGTAAAAATAAATTTCATAAAACAAATTTCAGAAAAATTTGCATTACCTTTTGCCTTTTAATTAAAACATGTTACACAATTTCAAATGCAAATTCAATCATTTTCATAGCTTATTCAGTATAATGAAAGTTTCTTGTCATGTAAAGCTTTAAGCTTGCCACATTTTGATATCTACACTTTTGCCTTATAGATACGAACACACATTTTACTCGCCTAATTCTACATAGTTTCGTTTTATTTATAAATACAGAACCAGGTTGAGGGAGGGGCAGCCAGTTTAACACAGGACAAAAGAAACTTTGGAGGACTGGACCCCGCCCACATGATGGCGTAATGGCCTACTGCCGGAATAGCCAACACGTGGCCCAGGGACCACAAACTGTTCACCAAAGGCACCAATTTGGCAGTGAAATCTATATTTAGGTAAATAAAGTGTTTTCTATTCCTTGTGCAATATCAGTATTATGCAGGTGAAAACAGATGAAGCAGGCTGTGTAAATCATAAAGGTGTAAAAACACTGTTGTAATCAAGAGTAGGGTTTTGTAAATAAATAACTCAGAAGACGTTTTGTTCCATGATGGGGTAAGATATTTGGCACTAAAACATGAAATAAATACATAATCTATCCCGGTCAGCCAAAGGTTAAGGTTAAAAGTATTTCTCAATACAGCTGAGACATCTCAGGCTGCACGTCATGTGCATTGTACATGGATTGGTCATTAAACAAGACAAATATATGTTTTAATTGGACTCCTTAATTCTGAAAAGCTTGTGTTTTTGCCACTACTGAGTCAAACCTCTCAGTGTTCACAAGAAATAACACCATCTGATTTCTGTGGATTTCTCCAAAGGCAGTTTAAGTATAAGCTTTTAAGGTCAATATTTCACAATTGTTTGCAACTTATATCTGTTTAAAATGGACATTATTATGTCATGGTCTTGTCTGACCCAACTTAATTTAAATTACTTTGGATGCCTCTAGCTGGCAGCCACCATGCATCTGCTCCACAGGCTCAAAATCTTAGCTAACGCCAAAAAGTGAAACGACTCTTTACTTTTTCCACTTCAGCGTCAGCCTGTAACAGCTGGCAGCGAATTGCGGGTAATATCAAACGAATTTCATGCTTCCAATTATAATAAAAACACAATATAATGAAGTTGTGCGTTAAACGCCTTTCTTCTTTACTGAGTGACTTATGTTTATGCTTGCGCGGAGGGATACGTGCAGGTGACACTTTTAACGGCTGCCCGGACTCGTTGTTTAAATAGACACTGAGCGCAGTTTGATTAGATGTATCTCATAAAACATCTGCTTCTTTCTTTCTTTGTTTTTGTTTTTGCCATGAATAGTAGTTATTATCAGTTAACTTCCACACAAAGTGGAGTAAACAGTTAAATAAATAAAAAAAATGCAATTAATATTTTGTGTTACCAAACAATAGTAAAACTTGCCCCAGTTTTTCTGTGGATTTAGGCTGTCTCATAATCCCAAACTGACTCCATGATGTTGGGATCACCGCTCTGTGGGGACCAGTGCCATCTGTGGCTCTTTGTCTTTCAGTTTACTGATTATTCATCCTGGATCTGGCTGTGTGCATTGAAGTAATGGCAGCTTTAATTTTGCCCACCTCACTTACTGTACTGTTTGTCAGATAAGAATCTAAACATCCAAGAGTGCATTTGCACAGCACTGTGTGTACTAATCAGAGGCAGCTGCTGTAATAAACTGGCTAACAGCTGCTACCTTACACTTAACCCTAACACTTCCTAAGAAGATGAAACTGCTATTTCAATAGAGGAAACTGGTGGTTTTCATACTTTAGGCCAGGGGTGTCCAAACCTTTTGTCCAATAGTGCCATATTTATTCATGGGAAATCACCCAGGGGCCAATAATCTTTCTCAATCGTTTTTTTCTTTTTGAGGTGTAAACATGTTTTTTTTTTTAAAAACAACAACAACAAAAAAAACAACCAGGCATTTTCATTAACACAAGAATAATGGTGACAAAATAAAACTACTTTTGATTCACATATGGAGAGTAAAATAACACAAAGGTCAAGCTGTCTGAAATACATGAAACTTCAGTGAAGCTGCTGAATATCAGTGTCTCATGTTAATTGTAATCGATGCGTACTTTTCTGTTGTTGTGTGAGTGTATAAAAGTGTTATACACAGATTGGTTGCATCTCATGGTGCTGACAACATGAGGTAAACAAAGAAATTGCACTTTATTAATTCTGTTTGTGGCGGGCCATAAATAATGCATTTGAGGTAGGCACTGGATTTTGGACATGTCTGCTCTAGGCATTTGAGTTTAACAACAAGTCAAAAAAGGGAGCTTGCAGGATATCGATTTCTGTGGATGTGATATAAGGCCATGAATAGAAGTTTTAAGAAGAAATAAGATGAAACAAAGAGAGATAGTGATATTTTTACTGAGCACATCTGAAGGGAGATTAAAAAACACTTTGCACATGGAAACAAAACAAGCAACAACACTGAGACCAGTGTACACATATCCAGGCTATAGTTGCCTGTTAACCCTATTTATGTGAAAATAGAGTATATTTGATTAACATAAAAACAAACACTTATTAACATGAACCAGGCCACCTGTAACCCACTTAGGGGGTTAGATGTTAGATTAATGCTAAATTGAAACTGCATGTATGAAATTCACTTAAAATAACTTAAAACGTGCTCGTGAGGAATGGCTGAGCAGTAAATACAAAAGATGTAGTGGCATCTTTTTATTTCCCTTTTTCCTGATTAGTGCAGCGTGGTTATGTAAAGAAAATGTAAAGCTAATAAAAATCAAAATAACTGTAAATCTCAAACTTAAAAGGATCTGAAACAAAATAACTGAGGAAACACCTCTGCATCCGATTACATCCTATTTCAGTTGATTCCTTAGAAGTACAGCTGCCGTGGCCTACTTACCAACATCACCTGATACAGTGAATCTGGAGGGGAGCAGCAGGTCCAGCCTGCGCTCATGGTAACCCGTTCCAAACCAGAGAATGCCATTTAATTACTAAATCGGCTTACAGCAGTGTTTACATGATTGTTCAGAGATAATTGTAATAAGCAAAGAGTGGAGAAACATATCTGAAGAGAAACCTCACAGAATATCTTTCCCTCCTCCATAACAAACCTGACACATTTTCACAGGAACCAGACCAATAAAGACTCCAGATGAGGTCCAAAAGGACCCAGGACCTGTCAAAGCAGAGACTGGTTTGGGTCCAAAGCAAAAGAAATTCATTTTTAATTTGTAACAAAGCTAGGTTACAGGTACTGGGTGTGAAGTGTGGAATTGCATTCATTGCATTCTTTTAAATGTCCACCAGGAGGTGATATCTTTGGCTGCAAAAAGCTTTCCAGTCCTATGGAAGTCTATGGGAAAATTGGGACAGGATCAGAAAGGAATACATCAGAGGGAAAGTTCAGGCCGAGCAGTTTGGAGACAAAGTTTGGGAAGCAAGGCTTGGACATGTGCAGAGGAGGGATAGTGGATTTATGAATACGAAGCTACCAGGCAGGAAAACTGTGGAGAAGATTCACGGATGTAGTGAAGGAGAACAAGAAGAGGTGATACATCTGACTTTACTGTCTTGTCTTTGTTTTACTTCCTGTTCTGAAATCTTGTTTCTGCCCATAGAAACTTTAACTAAGAAATCAGATTATCCATTCTAGTGTTTAACACTGAAAATTGTCCAAGATTCGAGCACTTTCACAATTTAAAGCTGTTCCACTTCCCGCCTTTGTCCCATCATGACACTGTGAGAGTGTTTTAACAGAAATGTAGACAAGAATTTAGTCGTCAACACCTGTGGAGCCACTCATGGCATTACTGCATGGGCCACTTACGTATTTATTTTCAATGGGAATTATTATACAGTTTCTCCTGTTCTGTTATCCTGTTACAATGGTGAATGCCTGTATTAACACGGCTGAAGTTTGGAATAATGATGTCATTGTATAAATAACTGTATTCAAGCTTCACACTGCTGTAAACACTATTTTGTAAAAAAAAAAAGTTTCTGTTTTTGGCTCTCCATGATATCCCTGAGAGGCAATAGTTCTAATATGGTCATGTAAGCACACATCTTCCCTTCAAAGCTGCTATTTAACAAGGATCCGCACATCAATTAAATTCAATTTTACTTATATAGCACCAAATTACAACAGATGCCCCAAAGCACTTAATGATGTAATGAAAACACAAGAAAGTAGTTGCTTTTAAGGGATACAGCAGGGAGCCAAAAAGTTTTAAATAAGGATTATTTTGGTCTGTGAACAATACAAAGCTATTCTAGCAGATAAAAATAAAAATATGTTGATAGAATTGAGCATAACACTCGGTGAAAACTCAAGCAAGACATACTGGAGATGAGGGTGACATGTCCCAGTGATCTTCAGTCATATTTTTGTATGCTGTATAGTTTCTGGAACACCACAACACCTTGTTGACCATTTTGCTGCATGTTGCTCTGCACGGTGTTTGACTGGCTGCTATTCACAGTCAAACGACACATCTCAGGAGGACATGCAGCCAAACGAGAGGAAGCTGTTATTTTTAGTGGGTGGTGAAGCGGTTAGCAAAGGTGCTTCAAAGCAAGAAGGTTCTGGGTTCAAACCTGGGGGACGGCTGAGTTTGTTTGCGTATGCATGTTCTATCTTTGCCTGCGTGGGTTTCCTCTCGGTACTCCTGCTTCCTCCAACAGTCTAAAGACTTGCACGTCAGGTGAATTGGTGATTTTAAATTTGAGTGTGGTTGTCCTATGTGTAATACAATTCCCACCTAAAGGCAGCTAGGATAAGTCCCAGCGTACATAGAAGAAAATGAGTGAAATAGTAACCTGCTATTTGATTAATAGGCTCTTCTTATTAGTCATAGGTAACGTTTGACACCAGTGGCTTGCGTGAAGTGTAGATGCAGACAGGAAATATGAGCAGGAGGGGGGTGGAAAGGCTTGCATGTGGGTCACATGTGGTTATCTGGCACCATCTTAGACCACCGAGTCTCTGACAAGTTTCACACAGAATATGCAAAGACAAAATTTATTCAGAGCACAATTCAAATACAACTTAGCTCACATAAAAATGGCATTACAAGAAAGGCACTGAGAAATGCATCGCTTTGGTTATTTAGGATTAAATAACAGCTTTGCTGTCACAGATTTAGGCCTTACAAATTTCAGTATTCTTCGTCGTTTTCAGAGTCGGGGTTCATTCGGCCCAACTCCTCGTAATCTTTCTCCAAACAGGCCAGGTCCTCTCTGGCCTCTGCAAACTCTCCCTCCTCCATGCCCTCACCCACGTACCAGTGGACGAATGCACGCTTGGCGTACATCAGGTCAAATTTGTGGTCAAGACGAGACCAGGCTTCTGCAATAGCAGTGGTGTTGCTCAGCATGCATACAGCCCTCTGGACCTTGGCCAGGTCTCCACCAGGAACTGCAGTTGGAGGCTGGTAATTAATGCCGACCTGTAAAGACAAAGTTAAAAGTCAGAAACATGACGTATCTTAAACGCAACCCAGCAACTACTAAATATGTTTTCCCTGACCGGCTGGCAAATGGCTGCAGGAAGTTGCAGTTATGATCAGACCTGTTTGAGCAGTAACAGTAACAATGAAAGGCAATCCTAATGGTCTATCAATCACTGGGGGTTATTGCATACAAAAAGATGAAAGGTACATAACTTATAGCGCCATAGCCATTTTAAGCAGCTGTACCTAACTTCATTTATAGGTAAGAACTGTTCAGTGGTATTTGATAAACTGGAAAGCTAAAACTTACATGCAAGTCTTCATTGGATAACTTCACATCATGTACAGAGTGGATCTACACACGATGTGAAGTTATGTGTTTTTTTCATGTGGAACGCCCTGCAAAACAAACTAAGGTAGACTAACTATGTTAAAGGTTGCATTAAAACACTCAGCAATTTAATGCAGAATAAACAGGTTTGCTTGCCTCACTGTAATGAACTCACAGTAAACCAGTGTGTTGGACTGGTGTATAATGACTGTGGTGTTCATGAACTTTGCTAATGGAGCATCTTTCATGAACAGAGTTAGGAAACATTAAGTATAGTAGAGATGAATTTGGATTTAAGCTGATGATGCTTAGATTCATTCACTGAATTGCACATTAATATCAACTGTTTACCATCTAGTACAAATACAGCATAAAAAGTATACTGTCTGTATACTAGACAGCATACTGTTGATCCTGTCTAGTATACAGACAATATAAACAGTATACTGTCAAGGCAGTATGTCATGATAGCCTGTGAAACATCCGCTTACATCTTGTTGAATTCAGCTGTGTAAATCCACAAAGAGCAGTAAACCTCAGAGTAGCAGAGCAGGTCAGCTGATCACAGCTTGTACATATAGACAACCTATTGGAGCTCACAATAGAAATCATTATGAGTTGTGTTTCTTTTCGTCATGCTAATCCACAGGATGGAATGGAAGGAAGAAGACACTGAAAACCTCAGTCAAGAGCACCTCTGAGGTGATCCATCCACAATGCTACGTTAGTTGTTAACATGTTGCTGTGCAGTTTGGATTACTCTGTATGAAAAAGCTCTAAAACTAAGGTTAATGTCCACATGGCCATCTTAGCTTTTTCTGATGACTTTATGTGTTCAATTACTGATTTCTGGTCACATTAAATAAAATATGATGTCCATTTTGTAAATTATGGACATCATTGAGGTCAGAATTGAGGACTCTTCAGGGTATGTTCACTGGCCGGTCAATTTCTAATTAAGATCAACCCTTTGCTCGCTATTTCCTGTTTTCAAACACCAGGATGTTAATGTGACATTGTTCAGCTTGAGGTTTCAAAACAGAACTTCATACCATCCATCTTTTGTAACGTCTCTGATGGCTACTAACCTTGAAGCCAGTGGGGCACCAATCAACAAACTGAATGGAGCGCCGGGTCTTGATATTTGCAATGGCAGCGTTCACATCCTTTGGGATGACATCGCCTCGGTACAGCATGCAGCACGCCATGTACTTGCCGTTACGAGGATCACACTTGACCATCTGGTTGGTCGGTTCAAAGCAAGCACTGGTAATTTCAGACACGGTCAGCTGCTCGTGGTACGCCTTCTCAGCAGAGATGATTGGTGAGTAGGTAACCAGAGGGAAGTGAATACGAGGAAATGGGACCAGGTTGGTCTGGAACTCCATCAGATCCACATTGAGGGCGCCATCAAAACGAAGGGAGGCTGTGATTGAGGAGACAATCTGACCAATCAGTCTGTTGAGGTTGATGTAACCAGGACTCTCAATGTCTATATTACGATGACAGATGTCGTAGATGGCCTCATTATCAACCATGAAGGCACAGTCGGAGTGCTCCAGGGTGGTGTGGGTGGTCAGGATGGCATTGTAGGGCTCCACCACTGCCGTGGACACTTTAGGAGCTGGGTAGATGGCAAACTCCAACTTGGATTTCTTGCCGTAATCGAGCGAAAGACGCTCCATTAGCAAAGAGGTGAAGCCAGAGCCGGTACCACCTCCAAAGCTGTGAAAGACGAGGAAACCCTGCAGGCCGGTGCACTGGTCGGTCTGACGAGACACAAGAGTTTTCAGTATTAAAGCAGCTAAAGCCAAATTTCATTCAGTTTATCAAACAGGTAAGTAACCTTATTGATAGGGTGTTTCTTTCTGAAATTGTAGAGCCTTTTACTTTACATAATAAAGTATCTTGAGGTGACTGTATAAATAAAACTAAATTGAATTTTCATCATTTCTTTTTCACAACTGGTTCCATTTTTCCATTTCTTACAGGTTTCAGTTGTACCAAACCACGTGTGTATCAGTCTTGAGGACACCACAAGCCACTTTGCAGCATCTGCAGTTTTGATTATAGCAGCACAAGCAGAAGAAACAGCAGCCACGGCCTCCTGATGGAAATCACTATCAACCACCAAAACCCAACTGCTTCCTACACGCACATGCCAGTTTCTGTTGAAGTTAAAATAAATTTCCAACTTCTAGCTATCATTTGGAAACAGTTGCTATTGTGGGAGTTTATCTCCCTTAACAGACCAATCAGCATGCATTAGCTGATTTTATACGGAGCCAAACAGCTTCACTATAAGAAAAACTTGTGGAAACTAAACAACTTTAAAAAACTTTAAAGAAAAACAACTTTTTTTTTTTTTTAATTTAATGTGTTTATTGCCTAGAAGAAGGTATAAATGGTTCTTTAGTCATTTGCTCCTCTTCTTTCAGGGCTATTTCATGAGTGCCTGTAGACAGTTTCTGTACAATGGGATTAAAAGGCGGAGGAGAAAGTTCCCCCAAATCTCCTCTAGTTGTAGTTCATGTGGGAAAAGTAGCTCAGATACTGTTAATGAGCACTGAAGCAAGCCACCAGTCTGGTTATCTTGCAATATTTTCTTTTATTGCATTTCACTTTGATGCCTGAGTTTTTAAATTTCTTGGAATCTGCCAGTGTTAAGTCTTGATGCATGCTCAATCATCCAGGTAAGTAAATCTCCAAAAGTTGATTCTGTTCATCTGGACGTAGCGTTTTGTGGGAAAAACGTTTCTTCACTCATCCAAGTGACTTCTTCAGTCTCAGCTGACTGCAGATTTCCCCAATCTTATAAACAGTACATTTGCATAATGACTGAAACCAGTCCATTGAAGGAACAAAGGGCTGGGAGGTCAGTTCCTTAATCTTAACTATGCAAATTCTCGTGACCACTGATCAAAGCCCACTGATCAATGGCCTCTCCAGGATGTTCTGGACAGGGAGTCAAGGAGGCCATTTATGTGAGAAGGGAAAGCCCATCTCTGAATCGAGGAGGGGGCCTAAGGGTACATCTTTCGCCATCTTACAATGCTGTGATTGCAGCCATTCCCCAACTCTCTGTGAATGGTACTGATGGCCATTGATCAGTGGGCTTTGATCAGTGAGCTTTGGTCAGTTGTCTGTCGTTGGCTGCTTTCAGGTAGAAAGTGTACCAACCTGAAAATGATTAATAATAAACAAGTCTAAAATAAAATATTAACTGACTTTTTTTTTTCATATTATGCTCATCTGCCTTATTCCTGTAACTTAATTTAGCATCACTCACATATCCGTCTGTTCAATATGTATCAAAACCCACCAGCCTGTTAGCTTGCTATAGCCTAAAGGCTGGAAGTTTTATTACTGTAGTAAAACCAGTTCTTCTAAATTCTGCTAATTATTATTTTATACCGGTGCAAACAAGCTTTATGGGGTTGTGCCAAAGTTGGTGCAACAGTTTCTTAAACACAAGCTACAACAAGCTATGCTGTGAGGTTAAGATGAGCAGGGAGGGGGACCTGGGGTAACTGACGCCAGTAGCATTGGTATACTAGAGTTACCATCTTCTCATCTGATTCAAACCTAGAAAGGAAGCAGGATATTCCTTTAAGTGTCACGTCAATTATGATGCTTCTCCTTATTCCATGTCATGTATTTGCTCTAACAATAGGAATACAGCTGCTGTTTGAGAGGAGTCACCTTAAAGCGAGAAGAGCTTAAATGGTTTGTTTCTGAAAAGGCAACAGCACAAGATGAACAAGGGTTATTTTAAACTGTGAGTCTAGTAACACAGATAAACTATATAAAAAACCAACAACCAAAAAATCCAAAACGTTTTAAACTACAGTCACTAAACCTCAAAAAAATAAATGAATAACTAGAGAAAAAAAGAAAACTTAAATAAAAGGTCCAAATAATAAAAAGGGTTTAATAATAAAACTATTATCAGAGCACCATTACCCCTACTGATAAAGAAAATAGCAGCGCTTCTCTTTCATTATTACTAACCATTTTACGGATGCGCTCCATGACTCCATCAATGATTTCTTTCCCGACAGTGTAATGACCTCGAGCGTAGTTGTTGGCTGCATCTTCTTTTCCAGAGATCAGCTGCTCAGGGTGGAAGAGCTCCCTGTACTTTCCGACCCTCACTTCATCTGGAAGGAAAGATCACATTCAGACCCGACTCATCTCCCCTTTAGGTCATGATCCTGGTTCTTAGCCCCTGAATTTTGAAGGGGTTCTTTTCTTTTACTTTGAATTGTTATTTAGCACTGTGTTTGGTCCATAGATTTATTATTAGATTTGAGTTTCACATTTTTGCTCAAGTGTGTTGATTAGCATTCTTTGGGTGTAGTCCCTTGTTTCCTAGCGTGCTGGTGTCTTATCTCAGTGTTCACCTGGTTTACTCTCCCCACTTCATTATCCTTGATTAAGTTCACCTGTTCCTTGTTACCGAGCTGTTTCTTCTCCCCTCATTAGCCCTCAGTGTATAAAAGCATGTGTATAAATAACCCTGCCTTTTGGTTCAAACTACACAATCCTGCATTCCTCAAAGTTTTCTTTTCATTGTTTTGTTTGTATTTTGTTTTTTCTTATTTTGGATGTGAACTGCTTTTTAGGGTTTTTTATCTTAATAAACAACTCACTCTTTTTTTGTCTGGCGTTTGTTTGCACACTCCTCACGTTTTAACACATCAATATGGTAATCCCACCATTTTACTATATTTTACCAGTCAAGATCTAATCTAATGCAGTGAGGATGCAGGTGATAACATGTAGACTTTACTCAAACGTGATACAGCGTGGAGCCATGAAGTTGACAAAATGCAGCAAGAGATAACTTGACAGGTCAAAAATATCAAATCATATTTTAACTTCACATATGAAGGTGCTTGCTTAAACTTTTAATCACATAAATAAATAAATCTATAATATTTTACCAATCTGAAATAGGGAATACAGGACATTTCAGTTATTTATTATATTACAAAGTTTCTGATTTGTGTAATCCACAAACTATATGTAAAAAATGGATATGGCTACCATAGTGTTTTTTTTTTTTTTAAATGCTTCAACATTGGGATTTAGTCCATTATACTGGGTTTGTGGAGTCTGGGGTTCATTGCTGTAGGGAGCCAAGGCTGGTTAGCAAGTTGAAATTATAAACTATGCGTTCAGCACACAAACAAAAAGATCTGGAATTAGCATTGAGTAGACAAAATACTAGAATTTCATCAATCAAAACTGAAGCACAAACTTCTTCGACAGAGCATGTCACATTATTTTCCAGATAATTCTATCAAACTGCTCCAGCAATCACCAACAACACAAATACAACAAAGAGGTCCAGTTCAGTGGCTCAACAGATGAGTTGAGGCCTAGCAGGCAGGCACATCCACCACTGTACTGACTGCAGGAAGGGAGAAACTATCCCTACAGGCAAAATCTGTTCTTTATTCCTTTTCTTTTTTGGTTGTAAATGCGCTTTTAAATGATATAAAGTTCTCTGTGGATTGACTCACCTCAAGTGGCCATTAGAGGAGCTGCAGCTTTAGACACTTGTGTTCATTTTTCAGCCCCAGAGGCTGCTGCTTGGGCTGCTGTAGTGAAGGTCTGCTCCTTAACTATGTTACTTTTCATTATTTATCCACAGGTCATGTGGTTTTTTGCAGAATCTTAGAGAAACTAAATTTGTGAAAGAAATATTTTATTTTAAGACCGTTCAGTGAAGTCTTAGTAAGCAGTTATATAAAATGAAACAATAAAAGTCTGGAGAAAGGTTGAGACATAATGGAAGAAAATGTTCTTTCCCTGCTGAAATCCAGCTGTTTACATAATATCCATTCAATAAAAGGTGAAGGACTCACGACTGCACTTGTTGCCTGGATACCAGTCTTAACTGCACATGGCTCATGTGGATTGAAATGCGTAACACTTGATACTTATGACCACAGATAATTGGACCCCAAATGTTAATTAAAAAAATAAGGAGGGTAAAAAAAGCACATAATCAAAGCTGCTCACCAACCACAGTGGGCTCCAGGTCCACGTATATCACTCGTGGAACGTGACGCCCAGAGCTCCCAGTGTTGAAGAAAGTGTTGAAAGGATCTTCTCGAGAGTTTGCTTCAGCTGGAGAGTCCAGGAATACGCCATCAGGCCCAACACCATGCTCCAGGCAGAAGAGCTCCCAGCAGGCATTTCCCATCTGGACACCTGCTTGGCCCACATGGATAGAGATGCACTCCCTCTGCACAGAAGAAGATCAAGTTGGAAGCTTATCATAGACACAAAGTATAAATCAGCACAGTCACCAACTGGAAACATCATTCAGATTCACAAAAAAGGATCTTTAGAAGACAAGTTAACTATAAAACTGCACTTTTTTTGCCATGCTGGATGCATATTTGAAGTCAGACTCATTTCAGATAAAGGTGCTCAGCACAGTAGCAGACAATGAAAGTTTTCTTTTTTCTTTTTTTCTTTTTTTTTTTTTACCAGAGAAACTTAATTAGGGTGTTTTTCTGCATAGAGGAATTTCTGGCAACACCCAAAGAGATTTTGTTCAGAGCCAAAGGAAAATTACTGGAAACTTTTTTAAAAACTTTTTTGCTTAAATTTTACTCGAGTGGAATAAAAGGTTTATAAAATAATAAATGGATTGATGAAAAAGCCCAAAATACCAAGAAAATGCATTCAAATCTCTCACATAGGTAAAAACAGACTTGTTTCCTTTACTGTTGTGAAACCACAGATTTAAACTAGGAGCCAAACAGAAAAGGTCCTCAGTATTTAAATTTAATTATCACTGAATTTAAAAAAAAAAGAAAAGAAAAAAGTTTTACTTTGGAGAAAAATGCTTTAATCACATTTGATGTGATTTTTGTTTGTTTATTTTTCTTTATTTTGGAGGATTTATAAAAATGCAGGCAGAATGTTCAAGTGTCCATAAATCAAAATATGACAATGATTATTTGATGAGTTGCTTAAACTTGATTCTTCAAAATATAAAGAAATGCTAAAAGAAGTCGAGTTACTCTAATTCAGACACATAAACTGAAGATGTAAAATCCTAACTTAAGCTAAAAAGAAACACCTGTAAGAAAAGAAAAACATTAATGAAGAGATACTATGTAAGTATATAAAAATAAATGAAATTGCTCAATTTTAAATTATGCTGAAAGTAAAATATGTAAAATAATCCACTTATTTAAAAATCAAATAATATTTAAAGTAATTAGATTTCATAATTTGGCTTAGAATTTTACTTTCGCACTGCAGTTAAGAGCTCAGAGCACAAACATCTCCTAATACACTCTCTTTTGTGCCGTGTCTGTGCCCTTTGTCTGTCTATTGTTAGGTGTAAACAATACTGAAAAACAGGCCACACTCATTTCAACACTTCACTGGTGCATCTTCCAAAATCTTCCAGTCGTGTTTCAGCATGTTGAAAATTTCAGCTCGTTTTACCCAGAGGCAGAACATCCCCTTAGATGGTTTTTCACTGTTGAGTGACAGTTTTTAAGTTATAGGGAGACAATAGAGAACATGAATGCTAAAACATGCGCAGCAAATCTTTAAATATGAACCAATAAATAGGCTACAAACTGCAGATTAAACCACCTGATAGGAAGAACAAAAGAAAACTGGAAGATCATGAGCAAAATTATGACGCATCCAGGTCCAAGCCCTCAATGTAGGTTTGAATTAAAAAGGGAAAAAAGGTCCCTTTTTTCGAGAAACATTAAAAATATACCAAAGTGTATTTACTTGCACTTTCTTCGGGGTATAGGCCCTTAAAATATGATTAAAGAATAATGTGAGCAACAGAACAAATTTATTCAGTGCAGACTGCGTGTGCAGAGCGGAGGTCATTGAGGAAAAAGTGATTTTTATGTATTAAAAACCAAACATTAAAGTTTCTAGATTTCCAGAGATTCCCTTACCATGTTGCTTCAGACGATTTTAAAAGCAGCTTCTGTTGTGGAGTATCTGAAGTTTAGCGTCTGTCAGTGAGGCTCTGGACAGACACAGACTGCGTAATTCCTCTGCCGCGTCCCGGGACGAGTAACGTGTCTCCACCAGCACAGCTCGGTTCTGTCCCGCGTGCTGCTCGCCGCTCTTTATGCGTGTAGACGCCTCTCAGTTGGGTCTGTCTGAAGGTGCTGATTCAGGGCTTTGGGAGGAGGGAGATGACTGATGTACGGAGGGAGGGATGAAAGCTTTCCTCCCCCATTAAGCCAGTTCTGCCTCAAAATGTTGTTTTAGACACTTTTCTGGCTTGTTGTTACTTGTATGCATTAGAAGAAACGGCATTTGGACAGAAAATCAGACACACTTGTCATCTTTGACAAGTTTGTTCACATTTTCCCTCTTGGTAGAGCAAAACCTGACTACAAACAACTCTCCGTTTTATAAAGTTATACAATTTTCTTTTGTTTTCAGCTCTTTGGCTCCTTTGTTTAGCAGAATGAAAAAAAGGAATAGACATTAAAGTGTACTTTCAAATTCTACTGAAGGAAAACAGTGATCAAAAATATAATGCATGCATAATAATGAATGTGTTGGCTACATTATAAAACTGTTGGGTTGTTACATTTTCTGGAGTCAAGGAGCAGCTATTTAACCCCTTTAAAGGGTCAGATGATAAATATGAGTAGTCTAAAGATTGGTTTAGAGAAAAGAACATACAGGTCTGTCAATCATTTTCCCCTTTTGACCTGAAAACAAACATTTAAAACAATTTAAGAGGGAAAAATCTTTTTGGTTATACTGCTGAATTTAACCTGGTAAACCTTCAGTAAGTAGTTGCCACCTGCTGATAAACAAATACACTTGGTTTACTGACCATCAGCAGGTGTGAGTACCACCATAAAAGCAGAAGGCTGGCGGTTTACTGGTCGGGAGCATTCAGGTGTGGGTTAACACAATGTCAAAGAAAAGAGACACAAGCAATGATCTGAAAAAAAGAAACTGTTGCTACACATCAATCTGGAAAGTTTTCAAGGTCATTTCTGAACAGTTTGAAGTGAATCAGATTATTCATAACTGGAAAATGAGACAGTTGCCGGAGTGGACATCCCAGGAAGTTTAACTGTAACTGTAACAAACATGGCTTGTTTGGAAGGATTGTGAAGAGAAATGCAGAAGTTTAGCAAAATTCTTGTTTAAAAAAAACATAGCTTGGTGACCTGTGTGTATTTTCAGTGATTTGAACAAAGCTCTCAGACTTTTCAACCATTAATATCTATGCACGCTTACAGATTTACACACACTGTTTGGGATACGCAAATCGAAATACACACATGTTGTTTAAGATACACAAGTATACGGTTTCGCTACAATAATGGCCTGAAAAAGGCTGTTCATCTAAAAGGAACATGGCAGCACAGCTTGCAAAGGTATTTTCGAGCAAAACAAGTCTTCTGGAAAAACGTCCTCTGGACATATGAGACGAAAGTGGAGATGTTTGGCCATAATGCACAATGACACATTTGGCAAAAACCCAACACAGCATATCAGCACAAACATCTCGTACCAACTGTCAGCACAAAAATGGAGGGGTGACGATTTCAGGCTTGTTGTGCAGCCACGGGACACCTTGAAATCACTGAGTTGAGCATTAACTCTTCTGTATACCAAAGTAGTCAAGAATAAAATTCGAGGCTATCAGTCCACATAGTTAAAAGTTGTATTGAAATTGTTTGCAACAAGACAATCATCCCAAGCACATGAGCAAAACTACAACATAATATCTTTAAAAAGGAAAAGAAACCTCAAAGCAAACTTCAAACTGAAATGCTGTGGTGGGACCTTAAGAGAGCCGTGCATAAACAAATACCTGCAAACCTCAATGAACTGAAACAATTTTGTAAAGAAGGGTGGGACACAATTCCTCCACAACGATGTGAAAGACTGATAAGGTCATACAGAAAACACTTACTTTAAGTTATTCCTGCTAAAGGTGGTTCTACTAGCTTCTGAGTCATGGAGTGTACTTTTCTAAGAATTGCACAGAACCCTGTGAAAAATGTATTTTTCACATAATCGTACATGAGTCAATTCAGTATGGAAGAGTTAAAGAATGCTAAATTTTGCCTCTGAAAACATGAGAATCCCAAGAAACATAGTTTTTCTGCACTGTCTGTGATATAAAACATTTAGTATTTTGCATACATGAAGAACCTTAAGAATATCAGCATGTATTGCAAAAATATTAAACTTGAAAACATATTTGATTTATTACTCAGGTTTGCATTTACATACATTTTCTGTTGAAGATCTCTACAAGAGAGTATCTTCCTCGCATTTGTGCCATGAAATCTAATACCGGTATTTCTCTTTTATTAAAAAACCTGTTGGAATGATCCTGTGTCATCATTCGCTGGTTTTGAAAGGCAGTCTTTCACCAGTATCCGATTGCTCTGTTTAGCATTCATCAAATCAAAGCTTCAGATATCTGTCAGATAGCATTTCCTTTCTGGAATAAACGTACTTAGTGGTGGGAAAAGCACCCATTGTTAGAGATATTACCAGAATTACATTTGGTGAATGAGAGTCTGAAACTCCCCCAAAGGGAGGCTGTGTTAATTAGTTTTTAGTTCTTAATTGTCTTAATTATTAGCTTGACATTTCCACTTTGTAACTTTTTAACTCCACAATTTTTCTTTTTTAATGTATTATTTGACATTTTTAGTTAAAATTAGCAATAATTAACAGTAAAATGCTGTTATTGTGTTCATGCTAGGCTAGGCTTATTTATTTATTTATTACCAGACTTTTACTTGCACACATAGTTGCAGTGTATAACAAAAAGTCACACATTATATTCTAGAGCAATAACTACTGTATAATATCAAAGCCTGGGTGAACAGGGGTGCTGAAGGAGCTGCAGCAGCCCCTGGCTGATTGTAGAGGACCTGCAAGTCCCCAGATATAGCTGAGTCGTGTTTAATTGAATTGTGTCAGTTATTTATTTATTTTTTTAATTTGTAATTCAGTCCCACCATGGACATTAGTCTATTATTAATCATTAGTCAGTGATGCAATGCTGTCACAGGCCAGAAGGCCAGTATTTGGGAATGGACTCAAAAGCAGTTTGACGTAGGCCCACACTGTAGGTGGTGTTGGGACCTGTCTATTATAGAAGGGATTATGGTCTTACTGGAGGAAGTGAGGAGACCAGTATCAACGTCCAAAGCTATGTGGGACCAGGGCCTGTGAGGTGTGGCTAGGGGTTGGTGCAAACCTGAGGGTCAAAGGGAGTTATTCTTCCTGCATGCACAGATGGAACATGCTGCTACATAATCTTTAACATACTTTTCTAGAGTTTCGCAGATAAATACAACAAAATAAAACCCGGACCGATACCAAGAAAAAGATTTATTCATAACACACAGGAAAAGACCCAGGGAAACCAGGTTAACGATAAAAACTATTAAAAAAATAACGCTAAAAATATGATAAAACCATGAAAACCATAAATTTCACACCTGAGCCTCAACTCTCGCTGCCCAGTATCAAACGACTCACAGACCGGTACCGGTCTGGTTGTGAAATCTCTTCCCTCCCAGCTATTCTACGACTAACTGTAAGCACTATAATTGCAAAGTGCAAGTGTTTAGCTCCAGAGTAACTAATACAACAGATATACACATACAATACTCAATAACTGCATAGCTCCAAACCTCCTCTGGTCTTAAGATCAGCACAAAAATGGTTTACCAGGAGCCATGAAAAAGATGGACGTAGCTACGGTGAAGTCACACTTTGAAGTCTTGAGAAGAGCATTTTTGCTGTTTCCATCTTGGTGTTTTGAATCCGGACGTGAATAGCAAGGGGCAAGTCAGACTTGTCAGTCACAACTGGTTAAGAAAGAATACCTAAAAGAACCAAAATAGAATAGAATGGAGTACTGAGACGGAGAGCCGTAAGCCGCTGCAACCGTGTGCGCCGCCACCTTATTCTTATTCAAAATGCACAAATTGAACTTGTGTTTCTTATAAAATGAGTGACTGAGGACAGAAACTCATCAGGAAACTCACCAGTAATATGATCACAGAGGTCAAATCTGATGATCATCTTCCCATGAACTACATGACCCCACACGTGCAGACAGAAACACACACACACACACACACACACACACACACACACACACACACACACACACACACACACACGATGTGTGTCCCTGAAAGCATTCTATTCTATTTTGTATAGTATGTTATTCTATCTTATCTAATCCTATTCTATTGTGTTTTTCTTAATTTTTATTGCTCTGAACTTTTACTTTCTGCTGTGACCAAAAACTAATAAAGGTTTATCTTATCATATCTGAAGAACCAGAACCACAGGTACCCTGGTGGCTTCTCAGACCCAAACGTTACAGCCGTCATTTTTACTTTCTGTGATCTTGAACACAGAGAGCTGTTTTCCTCAGTGTTTCAACATTTTAAAGGGTCTCTGGCAGAAAAGCTTGAAATGTGAACATGAATATAAATTACCACATTACTTATAATTTCTTAAGGACCCTCTTCAAACTTCACAACAATATACTACACCTTGGGGGGCATGAGTATCTGGGTTGGCTAAGCATTTGGCCTTGACCTACATTGTTAGTGCCCAAGGACAAGGTTGACCTTGAAAAACAATTCCAAGAGACCATGAGCGCTCTTGTTGGTTATATGATGTTCCCTCGCAGTTGCATAAGCTCATCAGTCCTTCAGCCAGATAAGCTAAAAATTGCCTCCTACCTCTTTTTCCAAATCATTTTTCCAAAACTTGGTCAGGGAAAGGTGTTAAGGAAATTTTATAAGGAGTTGGAAAAGCGTGCTGTGCAGCGATTTCAGTTACACTAGGTGTCTTAATGAAATGAAGGCAGAGATCGTTGACATAGGTTTACTGTGTATAACCAGTGCTGTTCCACACAAGACATAACAGAGAACCATAGGTGAAAAACATCACCTAATTAGAAAAGTAACTTCTTTTTTAAAGACAGATGAATAAAGAGCCTGAAAGTGAAATGAAATGTTTGTCACATTGAGATTTTTTGCTCATCCTGTCTGCACATTATTTTCTCTTCCTGCTAGAGAGATGATCCAGTTGTTATTAAAGCTTTCTGTGACTTAAGTTGGAATAATCAATGATTGCAAAGGCAACAATAGAGCAAAAACAGAACTAGTGCAAATAGAATTTTATTGAACTTTCATGATCATTTAAATATTCCACATTCATTTTTTAAATATATATTTTATGTTCTTTGTGTAAGGCAAAAATTTAAGACATTGAGTCATAATATGATAATTTCACAGCTCACCTGTGGCTTTAAGGGGTTTGAAAGTTTAAAATATGTCTGAAGTGAAATGGAAAAAGCATTCCTAATTAATATTTATGTGATCTGTGCCACCTGTCAGTTGATAGGTTTTAAATCTGGGGTGGCTGTAGCTCAGGAGGTAGAGCAAGTCACCTACTAACCAGAAGGTTGGTGGTTCGATCCTAGGCTGCTCCAGTCTGCATGCCAAATATCCTTGGGAAGGTACTAACCCCAGGTTGCTCTCCGATGCATTTATTGGAGTGTGACTGTGTGTATGAATGTTAGTTAGACAGCACTAAAAACTGTCTAAAAATCACTAAAAAGTGATTGGGTGAATGAGCGAGTTTTGTGAAGCACTTTGAGTAGAAAAGTGCTATATATAAGAACCAGTGCATTTACCAAATCTGTTTCTATGCCCGTGAATCTCTGTGAAGCTTTACATGTGATAGTGGGGTATTAAAAAAAAAAATCACTGATTTTTTGAACAATGACAGATGGTGCACTTTTATGAGCTGTGGAACGGCATTATCGCTTTTCCTTTTATAAAGAACGGTCCAATGTATCCTCTTCTAAAGGTAATGAAGGACGCAAATACTCTTCTCAGTATTTAGAACAGCGGTCCCCAACCCCGGGCCACGGATGGTTGGGGTACTGGTACCGGTCCGTGAGTTGTTTGGTACCGGACTGCAAGAGTTGAGGCTCGGGTGTGATATTCATGGTTTTTATCATTATTTTTTTAACGTTTTTATCGTTAACCTGGTTTCCTTGGGTCTTTTCCCATGTGTTATGAATAATTTTTTTTTTGGTACCAGTGCTGGTTTTATTTTGTTGTATTTATCCGCAACACCTTAAATGTCAGTCCGTGAAAATATTGTCGGACATAAACCGGTCCGTGGCGCAAAAAAGATTGGGGACCGCTGATTTAGAAGATTTCAATGTGGCTCGCATTAAGTCATGAACCTTCCTCAGCAAATTGTCTTCCCTGTCAACAGGGGGTTCAGATGTATCACAGATAATCTTAACTGGTTCTCAATGTGTTTATTTACTTCCCAGGCAACAGTGATGTTAGGAGTGTATCATACATTTACATCCAAATCTATACTCTGAGGAAAGAAAAATAAATCACAAGCACCTCATACTTGAATTTTCAAAGTTGCCAAATCGAGGAACAAATGAATCAAGAACCAATGGGTACAAATCAGTCATTTTCTAAAACAAAAACATCTCTAAATATATCTTCTGAGAGAGAGAGAGAGAATATGTATGAAACATATTAAAGTTATTTTAATTAAAAGCACTGTTTACGGGTAGGGGTTGAATTACTGACTCATTAACGACGTTGCAAATGCCAAATGAGTTCACCCGATAACAAGCTAATGTAGGGCAACGATCATCAAAGTCAAATGGGAGGCAACACGGATGCTCACCGCTTGATGTAGGCCAATGTCATAAGGCATATAGCAGCAACTGGAGCCTGAATCTGCTCCATTGTATTTTGTTTTCTCATCATGAGTAGAAATATATTGCACTTTGAAGACAAAATGAAAAAATAATCTCACAGGTAACGACAGACACAAGTACCACAGAAGAGAGTCATGCATGTCCTGATGGGCTCCTTGGAGGCCTCTTTTGAGGTAAGTCTACCACGGTGAAGCTGAATCTCTGTAGCACGGTCCGAGTCGCGGAGGGTTAACCGTCCTTTGGAGGAGGCGGCCCAAACTGCTGCGCTTCATAATCTTTTGAGGGTATCTATTTGAATACTGGTGAACAGACATCTCCCTTTGCGGCTGTGTTTTAGAGGCATTTAAGCGCAGTTTAGCAGCCTGCCCTCCCGCTTGCTTTTCCTCTTGTGGTTCTTGGCAAACGTCACTTTTCTCGTAGAACACAAACGCCCGCGTCACACCGCTGGGTCGCCATCGAGGTAACAACTTCCCAAGAGTCGATAACTGGGTCGTAACATTCGATACTGCTGAGGAGAGAGTTCCCGTCATATCTGG
This sequence comes from Haplochromis burtoni, assembly GCF_018398535.1. Lineage (NCBI taxonomy): Eukaryota > Metazoa > Chordata > Actinopteri > Cichliformes > Cichlidae > Haplochromis > Haplochromis burtoni. The sequence goes on along the minus strand of NW_024582495.1, from coordinate 276,325 downwards.
AGAAATGGAGAGGAACTGAGAGTTTGAAACACAGCAGGAAACAGAGCTGAGTGAAGCCACTGAACAAGATCACATTACTACTGTCTGACAAGCTTGCTGCAGAATGCTGTACCGATTCTAAGTTAAATCAGACAATTCACCTTCAACCCTGAAACACGTTGTGTCTACAGCTGTCTGCGGACATTAGTACCATGAAGAACAAATATGAAAACACAGTAGTAACTGCTGCTCAAATATCACTAATGTACAGTTGAAGTCAAAAGATTGCATGCACTCATTGTGCGCATGAATGTTGTGGTAATTTGGGGCTTTTAATGATTTTGGTTATTGGTTATTTATCAGGGTGGCATTTTTGTATAGCATACACCTTTAATGACTATAATAACAAGATTTGGGTGCACAAGTGTTTTTTAATTTCTCTAGTCAGGGTCCTTACAGGGCTAAAAGTATACATGGAGGCTCAAATATATGTTGTATGATGTTAGGGTTTGGGCTCATTGTCCTGTTAGAGCCCCCAGTTGTTTCCAAGTTGCTCTGAATTTAAACCACTTACAGATGCCTTTGCTTTGTCACTTTGGGGAATTCTGAAAATGAAATGCACTGAATGTTTAAGAAGAAGATTTTAATTACACTGAAATGCTAGAAGGGAAGAAAAAAAGGAAAAGGCAAAACACAACAAAGACAAAGCAGGGACTGCTTTGGTAAAAAGTTTTTTATCTTGAGAAAATACAATCAAGGAAACAATGTTTTCAAGTATCAGATGAGCGAGTTTGAAGGTTAATTAGTTAAACTACTGTTAATATACTATGAAACACGACTGTGCATTGCAGAAAAAAATGAACAAATGAAAAAATAAACAAATCTGTGTGCTTTGCCCGTAGCTTCCAGTGTTTGCATCTCCACTGCAGTCTCTGAAATTAATGACCAGGCTGAACCCGCTAAGGTGATCTCAACCTCAGTTTGTATTAGTTCACATTTTTGCTCAGCTTTACCGTTTTCTTTTCAGTTCAGTTTACTTTCACTACGTTTCCAGAGTCGGCGTGCTTGTTTTAAGTTGAGCTTTTACGGTTTGAATATGTTTAGTTTAAGTGTCAGTTTAGTTTTTCTGTTCTGGGACTATTCGTCATGAGCATGACTCAAGAAGGTCAGAACCTGTATTACAATACAAACACATGGCTCACAACCATGTGGGCACTCCAGTTTGAGTAAACATAATGTCCTCCTAATGTTTGTTGTGCTTACATTTTTGAACAAATATACTAAAACTACGGTAAAGCATGTTTTAATTGTAATAATTTCTCTAAGGATGTGGTATTGTTTCAGTAACTATAATAAACTGGGGTCTGACCCAAGATAAATGGAATATGGTGGGATTACATTATGCATTCATGTTAAAAAACATTTCCTTTATGCAATCATTAAAATTCTCATGTCTGTGTGCAGACTTGTTGAAAATACATATGTGATCTATTCTTTACTATTAATGTGCGCACTGCACTGTATGCAAGGAGCTATGGGACATTCATTCCGTGCACCAGCTGCTCTATGCTGAGTAAAATCAGGAACAAAACCCATAATCTCTGTAAAAATACATTCTGAGGCTCAGTCGAAGCCTGAGTGCTCAAAAGTTGCTTTTTTAGTGCTACATTCTCTACTTGTGTTTCTCCACACAGCGTGAAGGGATTCCTCGTGTTATCACTGGGATAAAAAGCAGTCAGTAGACTTGACAGACCATTTCTTCAGAAAGCATTTCTACTATGAGAATAACGATAATGTACTGAAACTGGTTTCACTTCATAGCCTACATGGAAAGAAGGCACAATAACCCAAAAGCCTGCCAATATTCATATCATATGTGAGCGCTGTATTAAGTAAAACCCCTTTAGGACTATTGCCACAGCAATGGAACTCTTTCTTACCCGGCGATGGCGTAGAGTCGCCCTCGGAGAACGGTGGCTCCTACATAACACCGAGGAGTCGTCATACTGGCTACAGTGGTCCAGTAGTCTGTTCTGATGTTGTAGACTTCGACGGAGTCAAGGTGTGAAACGCCATCAAACCCTCCCACTACATAAATGTGGTCATTGAGCAAAGCCACACCGGCCCCTGGAAACAGCAGGAAGGCGTCAACAGACAGCAGCACAGCTCGCAGGAATTTGGATCGGATATCAGTGTGACCATAGCTCAAAAAGTTGTACTGAGTATCTGTGACAGTGGCCCATTTTATGTATGATGTTCTGTGTTTACTACACCATGCATCAGCAGCAGTGTGAATGGGAGAGCTAACAAAGCATCAAGGAAACAGCAAAAGGTCAGCTGTCTGGAGGAGATGCGTGCTTCCCACTCCAACAGCTTCTTGTTATATGCCTGAACTAGCAACTTCAAATTTTTGCCGTTTTTTTTTGTAGTCAGCAGCACACTGTGGTCAAGTCTGTTAACATGACTGAAACACAAAAAAACCTTTCAAAACCAGCATCTCTTGCTCAATCACTTTCACTGTCTTTAAGTTTAGATTAACATTTGATTGGAAGCTTTTAGAAATATTAAATAAATAATTTTACAAATGAGGCAAATAACATGGTCCCTGTTTATGTTTTATTTTTAAATAAATACCAATCCATGGGCATGTGCAGAGAAAGGATAATAGATACACATGACAAAGGATGTTGAATATGGAGCTGCCAAGCAGGAGGAAAAAAAGCCCACAGAGGGGGTTAATGGGTATAGTGAAGGAGGACATGCAGAGGGTTGGTGTGACAGAGGAGGATGCTAGGAATAGGTGAGATGGAGGAAGATGATCTACTGTGGGAACCCAAAACAAGGGAGCAGCCGAAATTAGGAGACAATAACTTGCAGTGGATTGGTACTCGATGTCAGCAGAAAGTCAAAACCAAGCCATCGGTAATGTATCCAAGCTGGAAAAAAGATTATGTTTTATTACCTACCTGACCGTTTGGTGGCCATGGGTGTGACACTAGTCCAGTGGCCTGTGTGTGGGTCATACCGCTCCACCGAATTCAGGATGTTTAGCCCATCATAGCCACCTGTCAAGAAATGGATGGTCAGAAAACTAATCATGATGAGCTTGTTTATGCTGCTGTTCAACAGAGTTCTAACTAAAGACTGTGATGTCTCCCACTGGCTTGTGAAGACTCAAGCTGAGCGTTTTGACACTCGCCATCTTAACTTTTTAAAATGCTCATTTTGTAGCGACTTGACAGGCCCACTTAAAAGCGCCTTCTGCTATGTCATCCTAACAAACATTATGCTGCTTTGCATGCACACGCAAAAATAAAGACTGACTGAGGGCACACATCAGGAAAGCTGAGGTCTGTTTTTCCATTCACTACGGTAAAATCTAATTTCTTTCTAAAGGGAATCAGGGACAGGTTTCACTTTTCAGACCCAGAAGCTACGTGCACCTTGTATATGACGTAAAAATCTTTTTGGTTTATTTTATGAGCTAAAGCAGAGATTACCTTTGAGGTCAGAAGGAGAATATAAGCCGTTTTCTAAAGAAATCTTAACCAAAACGCTAACGTTATGGCTATGCCTACTCTCCCTAATTTCTAAAAAGTTATGAACCACATGATTAACTGAAAAACCAGCCAGAAAAAAGACGCATTAACATAGTTTTCTTGACACGAAACAAAGACGAAATGATAACTCAGTTTTTATATTTGCCTGCACTGGAAAACATGGAGTTCTCATTGCATTGTGGGTTGCTTGCAGCCTTAATGTGTCTGTCAGAGTTAGTCAGCTATCAAAGTAATTTATCTTTATCCTGTAGGAGTTTTTGAGAGGAGTCCAATGACTGAGTACAAACTGCCTCCTGACATCTTCTGAGGGAAACCAACTTTGGATAAACTCTTTAGGTGAACAGCCAAGAATTACTGCTGTCATAAACGACAAGGAGCTCTAAAAGACATGCCTGTGAAATGGTTATTGCTGGAGAAAATAGAGACAGCTTCCACGAAACTGATGGTAGAGTGTTTCAGAACAACTGACTATGTTAAAATGGTTTTACTTCATGCTTTCATTGTTATAAATAAAAGGAAAGGAGGGTGAGAATTAGTCTTATAATCACATACTGTATGTATAAAATGGTAGTTGCTTCATGATTTGCTTCAAATGTCTACTGCTCAAGTGATCTCTGACCCCAGCCTACCCTTTCTTGATGAGTTTATGGTCTCAATTGCTAGTTTCAAGTCTTAAAGAATACAACGTGTGATCGTTTCTTAGAATACCATCTTCGCTAGAGTCAAAAAGATCGATGAAATGTAGGTGTTATGACTTTAGCTGAGACCAAGAGGAGAGACAAACCTCTGGTAGGGTTGCGTCAGGAAGGGCATCTGATGTGAAAACCTTCTAAATCAAATATGCAGAGCTACACACTGGTGACCTGTAGCTTCAGCGCAAATCAACACCCAGCATTTCCAACTTTTCTGTTCCACCTATACAGGCTTGCTAAATTTTCCAGTCAATGAAAATAAAAATCAGAAGAAAGTAAATGGATGAAAAAGAAGAATTAACTGTACAAAACCAACAACAAAAACTCCATCCTCAGTCACACAGCACTAGCCATAATAGTTTGACGTGTGCATTTTCAGTCATAGTGACTACTTAGATTTGTACTCAGTCATCACAACATGGAAAACTTCTGCTTAAGGGGTAATCTGAGCATAGGGTGCCCCTTGCATTTTGCAAATTTGAAAATGAAACGCACTGATGGTTTAAGAAGATTTTAAAGGAAAAAAAAAGGGAAAAGGCAAAACACAACAAATATAAACCAGGAACTGCTTTGTGAAAGGTTCCCTACAACACATAATGCTAAAATACAATCAAGAAAACCATGTTTTAAGTATCAGATAAGAGAGTTTGAAGGCTCATTAGATGTCAGAAACACATGACTGTGCATTGGAGCAATGAAAAACAAATCTGTGCTTTGCCTGTAGCCCCCAGTGTTTGCACCCTACTGCAGTCACTGAAATCAATGACCACGCTGATTTTCGTAATGATTTTCATGAATCATTACGATATGAAAACATCCAGATGTTGACAGATGAAACAGTCAAGGGTTATAGGTCTATGTCTACCTTTTATATACAGTCTATGCTGGTTTTCAGGTTAATATTTGGGCTTATGTGAAAATCAAATTTTGATGACTGTGTATTTTTGTCTCCATACCTAGACAGTATATAAGCCCGCTGGCCACCACCAAACCAGCTCCTTCTCTAGCTGTCTGCATATCACCCAGCATGCTCCATTGGTCAATGTTTGGATCATATCGCTCCATGCTGGTATGACGCCGACTGCCATCGAAGCCACCAGCAACATAGATCATATCTGTCAAGAGCCAATAACAACACAGCTCTCTCATTAAACATGAAAAATGGAGATGGACAAAGAAAATCACAGATGATTTCAGAGAAGGGACTAAGCTCCCTGAGCATAGAATGTCTCTGACCTCCAAGTGTTGTAGCTCCAGCAAGGCCTCGCCGAACATTCATGGTTGCGACGGTGTACCAAACACCGTCCTCATCCGCTGTGTAGTCCAGGCACTCCACGGAGCTGAGCCGCGACCGGCCGTCATAGCCCCCGATCACATAGACTCGATCGTGCAAAGAAACAGTGGCCACGTAACGCCTTTTCCGTGCAATATTCTGTTTAAGACACAAGTGTCAAACTCATTTGAGTTCATGGGCCACATACAGTCTAATTTAATCTACAGTGGGCATTGCATTATAACTAAAAAGAAATCAACTCTGCAGACATGAACCAAAGCCAGAGCAAAAGACACGTGAACTGAAATCTATTAGAATTCTTTTCAAAGCAAAGATGATAGTAGAAATCTATCTTCCAGGGAAAAAGCTTTTCAAAATCCCATGTTTGGGGAAAGACAGGAAACTCTTTAAGCCGAGCTGCTTTTCACTATACTTGTTATCACTATAATTAAAGTAAATTTAGATAATTCTTCACAATAACTGCAAAAAAGAGGTGTTCAAACTTGCTTTTAGAACAACTTTTGCCATTTTGAGATATAAGAAAGCTGAAAGCAGAAGCCTGAGTAAAAGACAACCCTTAACACCCTACACCCTCACAAATTTACCAGCCATTAGAAAATACTGTATTCTGTAGAAGTCATTTTAATTTTAAAGGTTATTTTTTATTCTTTATTAAGTTATCGATTTACAAAACAGGTGCTGAAAAGCATGAGATGCCTTAATAAACATCTATTTCAACAATATTTCACTTTACAGATCAAAGCTGTACAGTTTTCGTTTCTGAAGAGGATTTCATGTGTTCATGATTCAAACAACTTCACATTTAATTTTCTGTCCATTTCTTGTGTAATGTGGGCATCATGAAAAACCTTTCATTTCATTGACAAATTGGAAGCAATTTATGAGTTCAATAACACGTTCACACTTTGCACTGCATGTTTGACACCCCTGGTTCAACAGCTAAATACATACATCAAATTAATACTTACAGGCAGAAAGGTCCACTCTTGAGTTTTGGGATCATATTTTTCAACTATGTCTATTGGTGACTGCTGGCTGCCAAACCCACCGATAACCAGCAGGACTTCTTTGGCACCTTAAAAGAAAGTAATGTATTTTACAAAGCTTCTGTCTACAAGACAAGTATTTAGCTAAAGTGCAGTTGAAAACTGGATTCCTACCTAATCTGGCTTGTGTGCGTGGGCCTTGCATCTCACTCCTCAGCTCCGGTCTTAAGTGGAATTTCTTGGCTTCATCAACAAGGTCTCGACATGGCAGGCTACACCGAATGAGAGGCTAAGACGAGTAAAAACTTGCTTAATTACGGTGTGATAAAACTTGACAGAAAAATCTTTCATAGGAGGCTTGGCATGTGATTACACAACAACCCACAAAGCGTCGCCTGGCTCACCTCAGTATCAATGACATCTGTAATGTAGCGGGGGGTCAGCAGCGGCATCCGAACAAACTCCAGCATGTCTGGCAGGTAGGGCTCCCGCTCTTTGCGGTTGTGTTTGACCCAATTTAACACGGCCTCGAATACAGGCTCCTCCGAGTCCACCTGCATACCAACAACATATACAGTAATAACACCTGATAGTAAATCTACACAACACTGAAGGATTTGCTAACAGCTGCAATTGAACTATTGCACAAGACTGATTTTTGATGCAAGCTTTTTTTCAATAAATATAATTACTTGTGGCAAGACTAGTGGCAACAATTCAAGAGACTTCTGCAACTGCAAAGACAAAATGTACAAAGGTGAAACAGCGCAGTCTGCTAAAATAAACTTCAAATCCTCAAAGATGACAGAAAACTTTAACTGAAGGCAAATTATGCGTGACTACGATTTACATGTATGGTCTGGTTTTATTTTAAAAACAACAAATATGACAGGAAAGACAATTTGACAGAACTTGTGATCTATAAATCATCATGTGATAATAACTATGTTTTCACAAAGCGGGGTATGTGGTTGGGAAACAGGAATTTCCTGAGCACAAAGCCAAACTTAAATCAGATTCACTTCTCTGCAATTTCATTGTCAGGTCAATCCACAACACTGACTGGAACTTGGGTGGTTGGGTTGTTGGGGGGGAGGTCACAGACTGATTCTGTAGCAGGTTTATACTTGCTTTTCATTTTTGGCGCTTAGATTGTTGACAGATATTATAGAAGCTGTGAAAGTCAAGCTCAATTTACATTAAATCAACTATTTGTTTCAGGGATCTTAGACTGAAATTTAACTATTTCAGTAGTACTGCAGACTAAAGTTATCACACTTAACTGAAATAAAACTTTGTGAACTTGCAAAATGAACTAAAAACAAAATAAAAATAAAGTGGAAATGTCCTCATTTTAGTTTATTTTAGTAAAATCTATATAAACTGTCTGATGAGGCTTTAGTGCATTTGTATATATACAATGTCTATGTGACTGTGACGCAACAGTCTTCACAAAAAGTCATGTTTGAACTGCAATTGACTATGTGCACGTTAGCATATGCTACTTCCGGTGCGGAAACTCCTGTGGGGAGCTTTGTTTCCGGTGTCCTATTCACACCCTGTTTACGGTCCAAAACAAGTTAAGCAAATGAATGAATCAAGCGGCGATTTACATTTCTATAGATGTCTTGGGCATTTACCCAATATATCTGTAAATGATATTCATCGACTTGTCGATATTTTTTCCCCGTGCCTCAGAGCAAAAGAGAAAAGGGATTCAAATGTTATATTTCTCAGCTGTCCCTCGTTTATCGCGGGTGTTATGTTCTAAAAATAACCAGCGATAGGTGAAATCAAGTAGCCAATTTTATTTTTTGATGGTGCAAAACGTTTGGTGGATATTGTGGACATCCAGTACTGCACTTCAGAGTCACACTGCTAGCGATCGATGCAGGGATTCTGTACTGAACAGGAGAGACGTCACAGAGGAGATCATCTGCAGCGATCAGGACGCAGGACACAATGTGACGTAAAAAAAAACGTGCAAACTTGCACTAAAAAAAATCTGTGAAACAGCGAGGTGAAATGTGAACCGCGTTATTAGCGAGGGACCACTGTAATTTTGAAGGTAAGTCACAACATACCCTTCGTAAATACTAATGTATAGAAACCCTTACCATCAATTATTCATTTTTTGTGTGGCTTTTTTCACGGTTTGTTAACATGCTGTGTAGGTGTGTACTTGACAAGCTGATATCGACATAACGGGAAACATCTGGTTTGACTATTCTTCACCTGGAGTTTGAATGCTGAACATTTGCCTGTTTAAATCATAAGACCAGTCACTATACAGAGATGTGCTTCTGAATGTGGACGATGTGTCTTCTGATTTTGTAATGCAGTTCTGCTTGTGTTGAGTGATGTAAACAACTGATCGATCTAAACGCTTTAAACGTCAAAATTGATCATTAGATTTTTTATGACACAACAGTGGTGAGTGTTCCCACCTTCTGCTCTTTGTAACTTCATGCAATCTTTCCGTTTTCAAGTTTTGGACATGATTTTGGAGTATATCTTCGCAGTAGCGATTGACCGCAAAGTAAAGCTACCGGAAATGTACAACCCCTCCACACCCCTGGTCGTGGAGGAGGTCTCGCGGTGGCATTTCAGAGCCGTTTCAACTGCCGTTCAGTGAAAGTTGGACACTTTCTTTCTTTTGAATTGCAGCTCATTAAAATCGGAAGTAAGGATCCTTTTTACTGTGCTGTGGTGTATCGTCCACCCGGCCCTAACAGCATGTTTTTAGCGGAGTTTAGCGACTTCCTGTCCTCTACTATAAGGTTGTCCAAATTGCTTTTAGTGGGGGATTTTAATATACATGTTGATGATGAGTCCGACCTCTTTGCCAGGGGTTTTATCAACATTATGGATTCTTTTCATTTTATCCAGCATGTGTCCGGCCCCACACATAACAAAGGTCACACACTGGACCTTGTCTTTACCTTGGGTTTGAATATTGATTGTATTTGTTCTAAGGACATTTTTATCTCTGACCATTATTGTATTCTTTTTAACATGTCTTTTCATGAGCCTATGTCTCCTGTTCACCGGACAGTTATGTCGCGCATTATAAATTCCTCCACAGCGCAGAAGTTCTCAGATGCTTTTAATTTAACACTATCCCCACAAAACGGTGTTGATTTCTTCTATAGATCTATTCAATTATCATTGTCTTTCGATCTTAGATGAAATCTGTCCGATTAAAATGAGACCTGTGCCTGTTTCCAAGTCTGTACCCTGGTTAAATGACAACATCGCTTATAAAACGTAATTGTCGTAAAGCTGAGCGGTTATGGAGGAAAACTCACTTAAATGTTCATCTCCTTTATTTAAAGGATCTTTTAGCCTCTTTTAACAATGCTATTAGAGATGCAAGGGCTGCTTACTTTTCTCAGTTGGTTGCAAAGAGCAGAGGTAATCCTAAGGTCTTATTTGATACTATTACTGATATCATTACTCCTGCTCCACCTGCTGCCATTATTTCTTCTGCTGAAGACTGTGAAACATTTCTTGCTTTCTTTTTAGAAAAGATTAGCAATATAAGGAAAAAATTGTCCCCATCAGCATCTGCACTGTCAGTTCCTACGCCAGTTCGGCCTGTTGTTTTAGAAAGATTTTTACCTGTTTCACTAGCCGAACTGGGAAAAATAGTTAGTGCAACAAAAGTATCCTCTTGTTCACTCGACATTTTACCCGCATCGTTATTCAAAAATGTCTTTTACTCTATTGGTCCCTGTATGCTCACTATAATTAACACCTCTTTGGGATCTGGCAAAGTTCCTGCCTATTTTAAAACTGCTGTTATATACCCTCTGTTAAAAAAGCCTATGCTGGACCCATCTCTCACTAGCAACTACAGACCGATCTCAAAAATACCGTTAATTGCTAAGATTTTAGAGAAGATTGTGGCTAAGCAGCTTACAGCAGTTTTAGACAAATATAACATCTTTGATAAATTTCAGTCTGGCTTTCGTAAAGCTCATTCTACTGAAACAGCCCTTCTTAGAGTTTCTAATGACATTCTGATGCAAAACGATGCGGGTAAGTGTTCTGTTCTTTTAATGTTGGATCTCACGTCGGCCTTTGACACCGTTGACCATTATATTTTGCTTGATAGGCTGAAATACTGGGTCGGTGTATCTGGGTCTGCCTTAGAGTGGTTCTCCTCGTATCTCTGTGAACGATACTCTTCTGTGGCAGTTTCTAAGTACAGGTCATCTTCTACGTCCCTGTCCTTTGGTGTGCCACAAGGCTCTGTGCTGGGGCCATTATTGTTTTTAATTTATTTACTTCCTCTCCAGCATATTTTGAGCCCTTTTGAGGATATTTGTTACCACTGCTACGCAGACGACATCCAACTATATATATCTTTTAAACCTGAAGATGCTTCTAAACTGCGGATTTTAAATGTGTGTTTGGAAACCATCAAAGGTTGGATGGCCGACAATTTCCTCCAACTAAATGAAAATAAAACTGAAGTCCTGTTATGTGCTCCAGACAGACATGTACCCAGCATAATGAATGCTCTTGGTCCCCTTTCAACGTTTGTGAAACCATCTATCAGGAACCTAGGGATAACCTTCGATCCTGCTCTTACATTGGATACTCACGTCAAATCTCTGGTTCGGTCTTGCTTTTATCATTTAAGAAATATTTCTAAATTGAGCCCCATAATAGCTCATACTGAACTGGAGATTGTTATTCATGCTTTTATTTCATCACGACTGGACTATTGCAATTCACTGTTTACATGTCTAAACAAGAGTTCCCTGGCGCGTCTGCAGACTGTCCAAAATGCTGCAGCAAGGCTTCTGACGAAAACATCGAAATACTCACATATAACACCGCTGCTTATACAGTTACACTGGCTCCCTGTCGAATTCAGAGTCCACTTTAAGATTCTGGTTCTCACATTTAAGGCTCTTCAAGAACAAGCACCATCATACATCATTGAACTCTTACAGCCCTATGCCCCTAGTAGGTCTCTGAGGTCTTGTGGTCAGGGCCTACTTGTTATTAAGTATACGAGACTGAAAACTAGGGGTGATCGAGCTTTTGCTACTGTGGCCGCCAGACTGTGGAATTCTCTTCCTCAGAACTTAAGATCTGCTGATTCACTGATTACTTTTAAAAAACAGCTAAAAACACATCTTTTTAAAATTGCATTTTGTTAATTTTTGACTGTACTTCGTCTTTTTAATCTGTGTCTATACCTTGTAAAGCACTTTGTGATCTCTTATCTAGAAATGCGCTATATAAATAAAATTTTACTTTTACTTTACATCCGGTCTCAAACCAGGAAGTTAGCATTTTCTCGTGCACAGGGTCAATGCCTGTTTGGATTTCCCTAAATCTTCCCCCTGATAAATATCCTCCATATAACTCATACTAACCAAGGAAACTAAAATTAAATATTTTCAAACTACAGAAACTAAAATGAAACTAATAAAGCCACTCTGGAAAGTAACTGAAAGGGAACTGAATTAAAAACAAAAAGTCAATCAAACCAATTAGAAAATACAAAACTATATCACTAACTCTCATGCAGACAAAAAAGTTACCAGGCAACTTTCAGGTGCTTGGAGTTACAAATTTTACATCATCTAGCAACAAAACACAAAGTAGCATTCACAGCACATTTAAAAAGAATTTTAAAGAGAAGCAAGCTTCCCTGCATGCAGTTTTCCTACCTGAATTTCGTCACATTTTATTAGCTTTTCCACTTCTGTCTGGCTCAGCAGCATGAACTCCTCATGCTGAACCACCTCGGAGAAATGCTTCTGGGAGAAGAGCTCAGCGGCCTGCATCAGGTCAAGGCAGTTGTGCGTCTCTGCAAAGTCTCGAATGCCCAGACAGTTGGAAGGATCGAGTTGGCTCTCCAAAAAATCACAACACGCTCTTTTCACCCCTAGGGAAGAGGGAGATAGGTTTGTACACACATGCACCATTTGTAGCCTTAACTCTTTCAAAAACCAGCATGTAATTCTCTCTTAATTTGGAAACGGAGAAAGCATTTTAATGGAATAGTACCACTGTTTAATAAACGTTTCACTATCGCCAAATTATAACCAAATTAGAAAGTAGAACTTTAAATTGATGATTAAGCCTAAAAAGAATTATTACATCACATTTTCTGCGGTTCCCAGCAGACTATAATAATTCTGGATGATATGATTAATATTACAAACAGACTCATGCACACTCTCTACAAAAATATATTTTTGCAACATTCGCTGTCATTTTTTTGTTTTACATTTGTTTTACCCCATATAATCTTATTTTATATAAGATTGGAGTTATTATATATAAGATGAGCTGGATGAGGCGGCCAGGGAGCGGGAGGTCTGGGCTCTCCTGCTTAGACTGCTGCCCACTCATCCTGGCAGAAGATGGATGGATGCGTGGATTTTTCCAGGTGCCAAACAAGGTATGAATACTGAATACAACACTGGATGACTGATAGATTACACTGCCGTAACTGGGGTTCAAATTAAGCCCTTACGTTGTTGCATGAATGGACTGGGGAATTAAAGATGATCCATTTAAATCTGTAACTGGATGAATTTCCCAGTTACTAACGTTTGCGAAAGTGACTTATTTCAACAAGCCTGCTTACTAAAACTCCAAAATCCAACATTACAACAACCCAGTTTATTCTACTGGGTAGACACATAAACTGACCTAAATCATGCTAAAACTAATACATTACTGCCTGCAAGAGGAAACAATTCAAACCTTGTAAATTTATTTTTGAGGACACTGAATAAGACGTTTCAAGATCTGGGGTTACAGTCATGAGAAAAGACGGCTTAAGCAAACTCTTTAATCATTATGTTTATATTCTTTAATCATAACACTGCACTTTAATCAACATGAACACTGTAAATATGCCACATTTACCCATACACACTAATTCTTATCAGCAGACTGTGGTAAACAGACATAATTATATTATGTTATATTAACATGTTAAACAAAGTTATAAAAGCTCAAAACACAGAAGCTTCTGAAGACAATGTCAAAACCAGAGACAATTATTAGAAACTTTTTAAATCAAGGTACAGCTCTGAACTTACCTTTGAGCTGTAGCAAACACGCTGCAGGGAGCAGCTCTTGTACGTTCTCCACCGTGACAAGCACAGTCTCTGTGTAGACAAAGTCCAACAAGATCTCCATAGTGGATGCCGTGAGCCCCTGAATGTCGACAAAAGATTTCCCCTTTTCTGCAAGCTACAGAGCCACAACAACACATTTATTTGAAGGATAACTTTTGAGAATCATCCTGCATTTTAGGCAAATGTAACACCACCTTAAGACACCCAGAAAGACCAACAAAGAAAAAACAGCATAAAAGAGTGCATCAGGAATGTAACTGGGACATCTATTTTTCAAACATTATTACCTCGCTAGTGAACATGGCACAAAAATAGTCACTGCAGGCAGCCAAGACAATTCGGTGAGCTGGAAAATCAGTGTTCTCCACCCTCAGAGTGATGTCGCAGAGTGTGTTGCTCTTGCGAAGTGAGTTCATTGCATTGAGGATGGATTTGGCATGGGAATTGGTCATGATGTCTTTGGGAGCCATGCTGCTTTGAGAATCCCTTACGGATCTCAAACTACTAAATGAATCTGGAAAAAAGACAGTCTATTTTGAAAACATCCTTTGGGAAGAAAGGTATTCCACAGTAAGCATAAAAGCACGCCACAAGGACACATTTTTATATATTGTACAAGCAGGTCATGCAGCTAGTCAGTGTGTGTGTCTGTCAGTAATTTGTCAGTTGGGTTGAACTGCTGGCTAGTCACAAGATAAGTTTGTGACACTTTGTGGGAAATGATAACAGATTCACTATTTTACACCCTTTTTACAAAAAACAAACAAACAAAAAAACCCAACTGCTAATGAAAATGTACATGAAAAAAAATTTTATATTAACTTTTACATTATATAATACTTACTTAATATATATATATACTTTGTATTGTGTATTATTTTTACAATGTTTCTTCTTGGCAAGGACAAGAAATAGCATAATTTATTCTGCTTATAGGACAGCAATGGAGAGAAAATACTGACTATCATAGAAGCACTATAGTATTTATAGTGCTGCATTTGCCTGACTTCTGGATTTATTTCTTGCAAACAATTACTTGATTTATTAAGGGGGGGGGGGGGGGGTGTCCAATTCTACCTGGCCCTGTGTAAAAACCGAATTGTTACCCTTTTGAAATCATGAATTAACTCCAATTAACCACATTTTTTGGAAATCTGAGTTCAATTTCACTTGCCACACTTTGGTCTGATTACTGCCACACCTACTGAATCAAGAAATTACAAGAGTAACCTGCCTGACAAAGTAAAGTAGGCCAAAAGGCCTCAAAAACCATCATATTATGACATGATCAAAACAGTCACTAACGTCCATTTCTAAGGCTTTGGGACTCCAGTGAACCATAGAACAATGAATTCTGCTCTCTACCAGAAAATCCTGAAGAACAATGTGAAGTCATCAGTTTGTCCCATGGAGCTCAAGTATAATTAACATGAGTTACGCAGCAGGACCTGAAACACATAAACAAGTCTGCCTCTTAACGGCTCAAAAAAATAAGATTTTGGACCAGCCTACTAAAATTTTGGACTGAAACCAGATTAAGATGCTTTGGCATGACCTTAAACTGGTCGCTCATACTTGACAACCTTCTTATGTGGCTGTATTAAAATCATTCTGCAAAGAAGAGTGGGCCAGATTTTCTCCACATGTGAAAGACTCATTCCCAGTTATCACAAAGACTTCATTGCGGTTCATCCTTCCAAGGGTGGTGTAACAAGTTATCAAGGTTGTAGAGGGCAATTACTTTTGTCCACACAGGGCCGGCTAGGTTTGGATATCTTTACGCCATGAATAAATTAAATCATCATTTAAAACTGTCCTTTGTATTACCTCAGATTATATTTGCCTCATTTTAAAAGTTCTTTGAAGATTTCAAAAGTGAAAAAAAAAAAACTCAGAAAGGGGGCAAATACTTTTCTCATCACTCTACTTCTTGTAGAAAGGCTTAAATGATCAGTTATTTCTATGAATAAAAAACCATATTTAATAACGCTAGTCAAATAAGAGCAATGTGTGTTTTTTTCTTTCCAGACTTTACATTTTTGGAATATTTTTCCACTACAGTCTTGCAAATACAACTTACCGTTAAAAGATCGGAATACTTTTTCCACCACTGGGAGGCAATAACTATAGCTACACATTAGCTAGCAGCAGCCAACGACAGCTGACGGCTAACGCCAGCGCTAACAATAACAACTACGAAAACACAGCAATATAAAGTGAGCTGACGGCCAGAAGAAGACAACACATGGAGCGACACACACACACAAAACAACTTGTAATAATACCTGTCGCAGCAGTAAAAACGTCTAGCTAAGTTGCTCAGCTAGCTAACGTTAGTAGCACCAAAGTCTCCCTGTCCCAGTTCTTTGCTCCCAGTCGTACTGCCTTTAACAAAGCCCCTCAACTACAGCTACTCCATGACGACCTCTGCCGGGTCACTCTATGCACCGTGAGGACACATATATCGGAACGGCATCATATTAAATCCCGATGGGATTTTTATCCAGCTATAATATCCCGTTGACTAAACTGCAGCAGGTCACAGTAGCAGCAGCAGAGTAGCGACTCCACAGATTGGACGTAAACAGACCATTACGTGAGTGTACGTGCGCGTCCCCCGAGGAGACCGCCCAGACGCGTTTCGCTACAGAAACAAGATGCCTTCCGCGCATGCCCGCTGGTCGGTCTCAACTGCCGCTGTAGGAATAGTAAAATAGCCGTCTCAAGCAAACAAAGTGTGAAATCCGGATTTGACGGGGGCTTATAAACCCAAAGTGACACACAGAGAAACGCAGGAGGAATTTTATTTCTTAAAAAAATATATTCTGCTCTCTTTTTTTTGGTCACCCAAGGACGGCAGCTACAGCAGGAGGAGGAGTTAGCGGCGTGTTTCCGCTAAGAGCAGGCCGAGACGGTAATCTATGCAGCCGCACTGAGAATTACAAAACAGCGGCAGACCAGTTGGCAGCTACTGCGCGAAATAGTTTGACTGAAATTTGTTTAATCTTCGGGGACTTTTGGTTGTTCGTATCGGGAGGCTAAACAACGAGAGAGTGAGTGGCAGCTGGACTGTCAGCGATGGAAGCTGAATTTCGGGAAATCGATGAAAACGGCAGCTGGAACGCCATTTATCAGGTAAGAGCTCTTGGCAAATTAAGGTGGAAATAATCAGACCGTAGCTGAAGCTGGTTAGGCCAATGTGTAGCTTACGTACAGTGAGGTGGTAGCTATAGTTTCTCCGGCTATATGAGTGTGTTGGTGTTTAGTTCAGTGCCTGTTCTTCCTGCTCGGAGTTATCCGATGATTGATACGTCTGCTCGGGTATAAAGGCAGCAGCTCAACGCTGACTGACGTCATACTTTTTTGGACGTACTAACTTATTTTTAATGATTTATTCTCAGTTTCGTCCACTATTTCCATTCCGCTGGTAATCGGAGGCTTAAATATAGTTATTATAAATGTTTATAATACATTACATAGGGGTATAACACCTGAAACCGAGTGAAATCACGATACAAACCTCCAAAATATCGTATCGCGGTTTTATCACTCCCATACCATGATACACATAAGATGTAAAATGCCATAGGTAACAATTCAAATGGAAATGCATCACAATAATGGTAGAAACTTTCCTTTATGTAAAAACTTTCTAAAGAAGCCACGTTCTAAAGAAGATTTAGTCTTTCATAAAATAAAATTTAGTAATTTTTGTTGAATGGGGTTTGATTTACTCAAATTTAAATGCATTGTTAAGGGTTTTCAGTGGGGTTAATTTAGAAAAAATACATTACTGACAAAACAAATAACCAAAAAAAAACCAAAAAAAAAAACCCCAACTGAAACCTGCTTTGAGCCAGGAATCCCCCTCTCCCGATATACTATGACATAAAGGATTCATTAGTCTGTTATATGTAACATACAGCTTCTATTTTAATTCTTTAAGACCATATCCTAAAACTTAAAATTAGAAGTACCCCTTTGGAATTTTTTTGTGAACTAGCAAAAGTACTGTTCAAAACATTTACCAACACATTATATATTTTTTGTACATTGCCAGTACATTGTCTGCCAAACATGTTGAAGGCATTCACTTCCTCATTTATGATATGAAGTGTACTGTTTTTTTTTTTCTTTCTTTCTGCGTATAAGAAAGTTTGACCTGCTACTTGAACTTCATGTAATCACCCCAAAGGCTCGTTTTGAGCCAGGAAATGCTCTTAATGGAGCTTAATTGTTATTCATAATCCAGTCGTGATCAAACAATCAGACCTGTTGTGGACTTTGGTTTTCTCCCTCGTGTCTTGTTATTCATCCCTGCTGAAGAAAATTGAATAAACTGAAACAGTGGAACGTGAGGTTATGGACTATGATTGGTCAGTGAGTCAAATCTCAATCATCTCTCTATTATTTACAAACATTATGCAGTGGCTGAAGTTAAAACCGTGTTGTTGTTGTTTTTTTCACATGGAATCTTCTTTAACTGTTACATAATTCAAATAAAATAGAAAAAAAAATTCAGTAGGCAGGGCTTTGGATTATAAAGCCAGACCAGGTGATGGTCCCTACAAGCCCATAGCTTCCATAACGGGATGTTTGTGGGTCCAGATGGGCGAAAGGCTGTAATAGAGTTTGGCCTTCTTGGGAAACCGTTAACGCAGCCTAAGGTGATCCACAGAGAGCTGAAGCTGACAGCAAACTGTTCAGCATTGCCAAAAGCAGATAGGGTGACAGGCCCTAAGTGATCTAAAGTTGGAAACGGCTGCAGTCAACTAGAGCAGGGCGATATGGCCAAAAATATTTATCACGATATATATTTGAAAATTTGCGATAACGATATAACCGACGATATAATTGATGCGAGACAAAATACAACTCCACAACATTACTAGCGCAAAAAGACAACCTTCCATTTATTTTCACTTAAACAAGAAGCTGGTTTTTATGTACATTAAAGCTTTATAAAAATGTAACAGTGCAAATGCAAATTCCTTGCTGAAAGTTTAACCAAAAGGCATTTCCAGTAGAAATGGGCTGACATATCCTGAGCATAACCATGTATAATATCCACTGAAGTTAAAAAGAGGTGCTTTGCAACATTAAACTGCAGTGTGCAGTACGTATTTTTCGGACCATAAGGTGCACGGGATTATAAGGCACATTAAGCGAAACAAAGCAGTCAGATAAATCAAACTTTATTAAACTCATTCTTCTTGCTTCCTCCACTTCTGTACCATTGATTCATTAATGTTGAATTCTCTGGCAGCTGCTCTATTCCCATGTTGTTGCAGTATATTAATGACTAACCTCGTATTGTGGATGGATTATCTCAGTTGTTCTCCTGACTGAAGTTTGGTCCGTTTACAGCATCCTGCCATGCGATTGCATTTGTCTCTAACCATAGGAACCTTACGTTAACTTTTATAAGTGGAAAAGTGTTAGTGTTCGTCCTCCAGCTTCACTGTTTATGTTATGCTAACATAGCTGTGTCGCTAGCGATCACGTAGCACATCATTATATACCAGCTAGCCCAACTTCAGTAACCCTACAAACGTCACTGCTGTTTAGTTTCCTGTCTTCATTTATGTTGGAAGTGATAGCAGAGCTGTACGTTTGAATTTTTTCAGAAATCTCTCAGTCAGAACATGCTATATCATGCTTAGGTAACTAGCGAAACTAGCGAGCTAACTTCCGCTAGCTTCCTGCTAACTTCTAACTCCGTTAAATGTAATAAATTTTGTTTTCATGGATGCCTGGAAGTTAAACTTCATAGTTACACCTGGTAAAGCAGCAATGCTGATCGTTTTATTAAAGATGAAAGAATTTAGACAGTTTTTAACTCTCAGTGATGCTGCAGTGTTGTTTGACCTGAAGATACGGAGTTTAGGACCCAGATTACTCCCAGATTTAAGAGCATCTTAGTCCGACGGCCGCTTGCATGTTCTGCAAAAAAATGTGCTTTGTCGTGTATCTGACGGACAAACACCAAACCAGTTCCACATCACTGAAGTTGCACCATTTTTACAAACCAATTCTGGTTCATCTGTTTCACTCAACAATCGGCCATGTGCGTATGAAAACAAAGGCACTGCGCATGCGCGTTTTACTCATATTCTATCGCGATATTTCATTTTCCTATCGTTGCCTAACATTATACCGGTATTACCGTGAACGGTATAATATGGCCCAGCCCTACAGTCAACCATTAAAAATCCTTCCACTGGTTCCCCTACCTATGCCTTGAAACTTTTTCTCCCACTCTTTAGCTCTCTTGCAGTTATACTGCCTGCAGCTGAACTAAACAGCGTGTTTAAACATTTTAGGAAGAGGTGAAAGCAGAAGAGGTGGGCTTGGAACATATATATCATAAAACAATAAAAACAATGAAAATGAATGTTGTTTCTTGTTTTCATAATAGTTGGAAATGAGAATTGACATTTAAATTAAAATTTTATTAGCCACCCTAAGAAAGGGTAGTCTAAATACAAGCTTTTGACAGTGTTAGTATTGAGGCAAATATAATCCTGATTATTATTGAAATAGCTAGAGGAAATTGTAAAAGGGTCATCAGCGAATGTCATCATTATTTGTTTGTTTGTCTTAAAGAATACAGCAGTCACACTCAGAGCTTTTTAATGTGGAGTGGATGTTTCTTTTGTTTTTTTTAAACAAAACAGAAAAAAAACCCCTGCGAAAACACCAATACTCTGCTTTAATGCTTGTTTTCCTCCTTTTATTCTGTTACAGGAGATTCGGCAGCAGTCGAGTGAATTCCCTTGTAAGGTTGCCAAATCACCTGAAAACAAGACTCGGAATCGATACAGAGACGTTAGCCCGTGTAAGTTTGTCTTTGCTTGCCTCAGTGTGCTGGACTGCAGAGTCTGAAATACTTAAATATTCCCACAACTCTCAAGGTGTTGTAGCCACTAAAATTACATTTAGGACCTCATTATATACTCATATACTGGTTTCATTTATCTAGGGCAGATATTTGAAAATGTTTTCATGTAATTAACTAGGGTTTTCAGTGATTTTAAGCATCACAGTTATGCCAGGTATTTATACCAAACCTGCTGTAAAAGGGATACATTACCTAAAACTTCACCTGCCTCTTAAAGCTAGCACCATGCAGACAGAGGTTGGTCACAGGGACACAGTATTTGGGTAACTGCAGTAGAAACGTTGTCCAAATGCCCCTGAAAGTAGCAGATTTGTTTGTGTCCTGCCTGCCAGCTCTGGTTGCTCAGTTATCAAACCACATGTGCTTCAGGATATCTCTGAATCTTGTTCTGCCTCTGTGAACTGTGGTTCATTGCAAAACATTAAAGTGAGTAAGTAGAAGTGGAAAATTACAATAAAATCAAACACTGTTATGTTTTAAAAAACAACATGCTCACATTTTCACACAGCTTTCTACTATCTTTGCCACACCAAAGGGGTTATTCGTGTAAGAAACTATGAAAAGTTGTGGACTGGCAAATGTCATGTCATGGTAGGAACCTTTTTCTGATTCAAAATATCACAAAGGCACATATAAATATACAGCTGGGGTGATAATGCGACCTCATTTGAATACTTGAAGGTTAAGCGAATGCCACTGTGGGTCTCTTTGCTTGGTACTCTACCCGCAGTGTTGAAGGGTCTGTAATCTCCTATTTATGTTTAAACATCTGTGGTGAAGTCACAGCATTATGCAGCATTATATAAACACCTAAGCTGGCTGGAGTTTCAGTAGGTACAAGAACTGTAATATCAGTTTGAAGTTAAGTGAAGGTAGTGTTGCGCAATAGAAACAGCCTTGCATCACTCTGACTGGCGTAGTGTTTCCAGCTAATTTATTACTGAGTGTCTCAAAAACAGCTACACAGGGTAAGATCAGGGAAAGGGGAAATTAAGTTTTTTTTTTTTTTTCCCAGCAATGCTTTTAGTATCATTTATTTTTTTAAGCGTTGAAATAAATGGTGAAATAAAAAGCAAACACAGAAACAAAAAAGAGAGGAAATAGAGGAAATGCTTATCTTATTAATATATGGTTATCCATAATCACACGGCTCCTATTTGTTTGTATTTTACATAAAAAGTGAGTGTATATACTGATGCACAATTCATTCATAAATATTAACAGAATTTTTTTTTTTTTCTGAATTGAGGATATATCTTAAAAATCTTAAAGGAGCCACTGTTTTTTGTGAGCTTGATTTCATTAGCAGTGTTGCCCTCATTGGGACTTACTGGTGTCTTTGACCAAAATTTTGGTACTGTTACAAGCTGTGTGCTGGATATTGTGCTGTTACTTCAGGATATAAATCTGTGTATCTAAAATAAATTCTTACTGGCAGTTTGGTGACCATACACAATGTTAAAGGTGCATGTGGATAAAAGCTGAATTTTGAAGCTTTAAAGTTAGAGTTTTGCCACCATCATAATGCTATGATGATTTTTGGGGAGCCAGAGTTGACCTTATATGGATGAAAGGGTGAAGGGCTGAGGTTACAGGTACAGGTTTTTTTTTTTGTTGTTTTTTTTGTTTTTTTAGTAGCATCAATGAACTGTTAATTAATACAGTAGCAGTAAACACTCACCAAAAAGGAGCACAAACTTTGTGACTAGCTTGTATCACACATTAGTTATTAGTCAAATGATCTCCATTTAAAAAAGCTCAGTGACTGCAGTTAGTGGAGGCGTACATCAGCTACATGTAAGTACACTTGTCAATCAACGCAATGACTAAGCTAACTCAATAATTCACTTATCTAAGTGAATGAGTTTCCTCTTTTTTTTTTTTTTTTCTACACCAAGTTGTAAATATATATTTTAATGCTGTAAATTTGGGTGTTTTAACAGGGGAGTCTTGTGGGAATTATTTGCTTTTAGAGTCAACCTCAGGTGGTCTCTAGAGGATCTGCAGTTTTTACCACTTCTTTGTTTTCAGCTCTGGAAGTTTCCCTCTTGCTGGTGACTCAAAGAACACAAAGATACCAATTTTTTTTCCAATATGTATTTTTTTGATCATCAATGTCTTTGTTTGTTTGTTTTGTTTTCTTGCTTGTTTGTTTTAATTTTCTATAACAGTTTGGCATTTAAAATGGGTCTAGTGCACTTCCTCTCGTGATTATCTTCTCACAGGTCACGCTGACCTCTTCTCAAAATCTTTTTACTGCTGGAGACTTTGCAACAACTGAAAGCCTCATGTCAGCTTCAGCAGATAGTCAGGTTGCGATGAACTTTCTACAAACATCCTGAACTAACAGCTGAACACCAGAGTTTCCTCTTTTTCACACTCAATAAGCCATGCAAATTTTTTTTTCTCAGACCAAGTTGCAAATAGTTACCGTAAATACCAACAAGGGTTTTCTTATTCCCCTTTACGAGATATGAAAATGAGGAACCTGAAAGTTTTTTATACTGCTAACCTTTTACCTAAAAGGTTATTTCACTGGAAATCGTAAATAGCTAATCTCACAATAGTAAACATCTTTAGTTTGTATGAAGATGCTTGTTAAGTGTTCCCTACAGCTGTTTTGGTTTGAGAACTGCATTTTTAGTCCCTGGTGGGTTGTGGCATTTAAAAAAAAAATAAATAAATAAAAAATTCATATGCATATTTTCATATTTTTTGTTTTTTCTCTTCTCAGTTGATCACAGCAGAATACGTCTGCAGTTAGGTACAAATGACTACATTAATGCCAGCCTAATAACAGTAGAAGAGGCACGGAGGAACTATATCCTTACTCAGGTAAGTGTAGAAAAGATTCAGCACTGAAAATTCATTATTTCCTCTAATTCAGAGAGACAATGACAGAAAAATCCAAACCTTTAAGTCAGTATTTTCTGATTGTATAAGATAATATAGTTTCCTGGTTGGCCTAATGACCATAATATCTTGTATTTTATAGTTACGCCTTATTTTAGGTCCTTGTCTGCAGCATTTTTAAAATGAATATGAGTTATTAGTTTGTTAGGCACACAGAGCTAAAGACGAGGCCACTCTAATGCAATAACTCAGCATGAAGTCCTCCCTTTATGAAGGTCATAATTCTTAGTTTCTGCTGACACCGTTTTCTTGAGGTTTTGATTCGGCTTTTATGATAAATTTAGAATCCTTTTGTTTGTTGTGCTTTTAAACGATGAAGGGGTTTCTTTTCATTCCACCCTCATTCTAACCTCAGTCGAGGTTTATCATGTTTTATCACTTTTAAGTCATCCTCAGCATCAATGAGTCGACCTTCTGGTTAGAGTGACACTGGGAAAACACTTTGACATTAGGGCTCGTTATACTTGCTGAAATGAAGTTGCAATTGCAGGCACAAGTGCTGCTTTGGTCTTCATTCAACTTGTCCTGTGCCTCAGGTTTTTGTTTTTTATCCTGCTGCTGTTGGGTTCAGCCAAGTGGACATGAATATACCATTGTGTTGTTCTGCTGTTTATGCGGCTCCAAGTCAAAGAGGCAGCAATGTCAGCAGACGCTCTTCTGGGCAAACACTGAGGTATTGCCAACCAAGGGATACAATCTTTAAAAGGTGTCCTGGGTTTGCTGGGGCTTCTTCACCCTGGAGGACCTGCCTGGAACAACTCCCCTATGAGGTGCCAGGAGAACTCCTGGTCAGTTGCCTGAGGAGCACTGGCTCTACCCTGAGCCCCTCCTGCATAACCACTCTCTTTATACTGTCTCTGAGGCTGAGCCCAGACATCCTTTAGAGCTTTGACTTTCTGCCTTTTTGATCTACTACCCACAGCTCGTAACCATAGAGAGAGAAACAAAGCTCATTGAAGATTGATTTAAAAAAAAAAAAAAACCCACATAAAGCTAAATCAGTTGCCAAAAGCATTTAAAATGTCTTTATTCCTTCTCGCACTGAGAAAGCAAAACTTTTAAAGCACTTTGTGAAGCAAATTTTGTCAGTTATTTACTAACAATACCAATATATTAAGCTGGTAAATGCTCCACATTTCATAGTGCACACATTGGAAATGGGCAAATGTAAAGACCCAAAGTGTCCAAGTCAAAGCACAGGGCAAAGCTTGGGGATGATCCCTGCTGGTACTAATGCCGGACAGACAATGAACTGGTGACAAGGCAGAAGGAACTGAGCAGGAACTGGGACTGAACTGATCTGCAGCTGGCATCTTTGAGCTGATAATGGAGAGGGTAGCTTTGGTGGCTTTGGGTCAAAGCTGATTTGGCAACATTCAAAGAAGTGTATTAGACAGGAGTGATCATGTTTCCTCTCCCAGCCATGCAATTACAACAAAGTGTATTACCACACAATTTGTTTGTAATACACAGAGCTTATACAATGTTATGTATTTACAAACAGCACTCAAAATTGCGTCTATATTTCCAGGCTATTTTTAGGAGTTTATAATGTAGATTAGATCAGTTTTTGATCCAAAGAAGTTACGCAAAGGGTAAACATACTGCAGTCTCCCTCTGTAGGAAATTTCAGGGCAAGAGTGTTTATGCTGAAGACAAAATGTCTTAAAAATAAATAAATAAATAATAATAATCAGATGCCTTGGAAAGCTCTTTAAATAGATACTGTTTTATTGTGTTCTGTTACACTAAAAATATTATTTCCTGCCTTTTATATAACAAATGTGCTGTACTTCCTTTTTAGGGACCCCTACCAAGTACATGTGGCCATTTCTGGGAAATGGTGTGGGAGCAGAGGACCCGTGGTGTAGTGATGCTGAACCGGGTCATAGAGAAAGGCTCTGTAAGCAGCTGTTTGAGTCCTCACAATGTTTTAGTATCGTCATACCTTGTTTACCTTTGAACCTCACTGCTGTCCGTTACCCAGCGTGTAATGTGTACCTTCATGTCATTTTAGATTAAGTGTGCCCAGTACTGGCCAGAGAGAGAGGAGAGAGATGCCATCTTCGAAGACACCAATTTCAAGCTCACCCTCGTCTCTGAAGACATCAAATCTTATTACACCGTCCGTCAGCTGGAGTTGGAAAATCTGTGTGTAAGTTGTCTTCCTGCTGAGTTTGGTTGTAAAACTGTAGGGTTGGGTAAAAGCACACCGGTGTAAAGAAAAGGGATGATGAACTGAAGTGAAAATGAGAAAACTTTAAAAAAAGTGAAAACTTTGTAAACATAGATTTTAATTTAAAGGAACAATTTTCATACTCAAGATCATTAGTGAAAAAAAAGAAGAAGAATAAGTCAAGCCTGACGGTGAAGTGGAAATGAAGAATCAGGCCAGAGTTAACAAAAAAACGGCAAATTCACAGGGCTTGTCTTTACATACCCCCTGTAGTGGATTTGATCACTAGATTTACTGTACTAGTTTTTTTTTTTTGTTGTTGTTGTTTTTAGGCAATTGTAGGCGCTATAAATATTTGAAACTGTGAGAAATGGTCTACTTTCTAATGAGCTGCTTTTGCTTTTGCTTCTAGTCCTCTGTTGTTGTTGTTTTTCTCTGCGAGGGTCTTTTACTGTGTAGCCTCTGTTTTTATTTTTCCTCCACTGGTTACTGTTCTGTGTAAGACTCAAGAACTGACAGCAACAAATGACATACACTTCCTTTTTGGCTCTCCAGCGAGTCTCTATTTCACACTTGGTGAAACAGCACTTCATCTTTGATGCTGGCTTAATTGTCACATCTACTAACTTGTGGTGCCAACATGCTAATGATTAAAAGGAGTGTCTGTTTATTCACAGATTAAAAAAAAAAAAAAATGAACGTCATGCTTGTGATAATTTATAAAAGAGGAATTTGCACCACATGGTATTCTACCCTACATCCAGGTTTAGTTTGGAATCAGCACTTTGTTTTGAGTTTTTCATTTCTCCTACATGTTTTCTCTCCAATCTTTCTCTGCAGACTCAAGAGACTCGTGAGATTCTGCATTTTCACTACACGACCTGGCCCGACTTTGGGGTGCCGGAGTCTCCTGCATCTTTCCTCAACTTCCTGTTCAAGGTGCGAGAGTCGGGCTGTCTGAATTCAGACCAGGGACCAGTGGTGGTGCACTGCAGTGCTGGAATTGGGCGCTCTGGGACCTTTTGCCTCGTGGACACCTGCCTCTTGTTGGTGTGTACAAACTCTGTTCTTAGGAAGTTATGATAATAACAAATTTAATCTCCTAGGAGACTGACATTTGCACGGGAAATTAACGCAACCTTTTCTTGAGAAGCTGTAGTGCTAGAACAACACTTGATTTTCAGATGAAATGTGCTAAGATAATGGGAATCAATTAGAACAAATTAGTTGTCTAAGCTGTCTTGTTGGAACACCTGGTTAGAAATTGGACATATGGTTAGGTTGTGTTAAAAAAAAAAACTATTTAAAGTTGTTAGTTTGCCCAATTACTTTTTTAGATTCTAAAAATGGGAAACTGTATCAAAATGTCTAATTCCTAAAAAGTCAATTTAATAAGAGTATTGCATTAATGTTGAATTAAAGCTGAAAGTTTGAACTTCAGTAATATATTGACTGAAATCCACTGTTGTGCAGAAAAAAAAGTGTCATTGTCCAAATTCGTACAGACCTTACTGCAGACCTCACTTTTAGAACCACATCAGTAGCCCAGTTTAATTTTTTTTTTAAAATAATTTAAGAAGATTTATAAAGGTTAGAAGCTTTTTATTCCAGGGAGATGCTGAAAAAACCATCCACGCGTTTATTTCTACCTGGCTGGTTGTACTGAAACTCTGCTCAGAGGAATCTTTGAAAAGAAAGAAAAAAAAATCAGTTACTGAATGCAGCTGTATTTAAAAAAACAAAAATAAATAAA
>NW_024582495.1:203291-248222 GCF_018398535.1 Haplochromis burtoni | reverse complement strand
CATTAAATGCTATACCAATATCCACCTTTTATATTTTTATGTTTGGAGGGCTATGAGAGTAACTTTACCTGCTTCAGAATTTAAGTTATTGTTTTATTGTTGTTGTTGTTGTTTTTTAATGTTATACTGGACCTTAGTCCAAAGCTTCAGTTTATCTGCTCTCTGAAACAAACTGTTTTAGTTTCTTGCTCCCCTTAATCCATCTTTCATTTGATTAGCTGTCACTGGTAAAGCGTATCGCGGTGGAGCTATCCAGTCTTTAAGTCTGACGTCATTAGCCGTGCCAGAGCCCAAACTCTGCTGCAGGTCCCTAAGTCCAGCGATCACTGCGGCATCACTGAGAGTTAAAAACTGTCTAAATCCGTTCATCTTTAATAAAATGATCAGCGTTGTTGCTCTACGAGGTGTAACGATTAAGTTTAACTTCCAGGCATCCATGAAAACTGAATTTATGAAAATTAATGGCGTTCTAAGTTATCAGGAAGTTAGCTCGCTAGTTTGCATCTAAATATAATATACCATGTTCTGACTGAGAGATTTATGAAACAAATTAAGACGTACAGCTCTGCTATCACTTCCAACATTATTGAAGACAGGAAAGTAAACAGCAGTGACGTTTGTAGGGTTACTGAAGTTTGGCTTGATGGTTTGATGTGCTATGTGATCACTAGCGACACAGCTATGTTAGCATAATATAAACAGTGAAGCTGGAGGATGAACGCTAACTTTTTTCCACTCAAAAGTTAACGTGAGGGTTCCCGAAGGTCCGGGACAAATGCAATCACATGGCAGGATGCTGTAAACGGACTGAACTTCAGTCGGGAGAACAACTGAGATAATCCATCACACAATACGATCACTGACTGTTTTTAGGGGCTTGTTGAGATTAAATAAAACAAGATACAAAGCATTAGAATATGTAAAAAACACCTTATAAGCCTTATTAAACGCAGAGTAGTTTGGGGCTGGAAGCAGGATTCATCACGTCATCACTTAAAGACCGGATTCCCACTGAGATGACCATACAAGTATTTCCCCTCATTGTACCAGTGTGTACGCTCACTGACCACATCTTTAGGTACATCTGTTCACCCGCTTCTTAACAAAAATATCTAATCAGCCGATCAAATGGCAGCAATTTGATGCATTTAGGCATGTAGACATGGCCGAGGGGACCTGCTGAGGTTTAAGCTGAGAATCAGAATGTGCAGAAAGGTGGTTTTAAATTACTTTGAATGTTGTTCGTCTAAATATTTCAGAAACTTTTGATCCACTGGGATTTTTCCACACAATCATCTGTGGTTGCTGTCATCTCCGTATGGAGAAATAATTCCAGAAAGTTGTCAAATCTATGCCATGAAGAATCAAGGCATTTCTGAAGGCACAAGAGGTCCTTCCTAGCAAGGTGTTTCTAACAAAGTGGATAGAGTAAGAAAATGGATTATAGGTCATCTTTAACATCATAAAGCAAATGTCTTGATGCATGCTCAATCATCCAGGTAAGTAAATCCCAAAAGGTTGATTCTGTCAATCGCTACAACACAGAGCAAACACCATCCCCACAGACAGAGCGGCCAGAAAAGCAGAAGAACATCACTTCAGGAAGGCTCTGAGTAAATGTGGTTATCCCAGCTGGACATTTGTCAAAGGTGCAAAGGCGCCTAAAGAAAGCTCCAGCTGATCCAGGAGAGAAGGACAACTGCTGCCTAAGCAAAAACCCTTATGTGTCAGGAGTATCGGAACAGTTGAGACGCATTTTTTTCTAAACACTGCGTCTCCATGGCTTAAACTCCAAAACACACTGCACCAAAAATTGGCCCAGCCCAACGATCGGGTCCCCCGGCACAAACAGAGTAATGTAGTGTATGCTGTTAAGTGCCAGGAGGATTGCCATGATTTATACATAGGGGAATCCAACTAACCTCTGGCAAAGTGGATGGCACAACACAGAAGAGCTACCTCGTCAGGCCAGGACTCTGCAGTCCATTTCCACCTACAGGCCAGTGGACACTCTTTCAATGATCAGGATGTACACATCCTGGTCTGGGAGGAGCGCGGCGTCAAGGAGGCCATTTAAATAAGACGTCCAGATGAACAGAATCAACCCTTTGACATAAAGCACATAAACATCCTAAGAGTGAATGTTAGAAATCACTACTTGGTCATGTGTGCGTGCGTGCGTGGTTCATTTGACTTGGAGTTCAAAGCCTGTGTCTGTTTTTTATAAACAGGTTTTGTTTTGTCAGTTATGAGAAACCATAAAAATAAATGCACTGAGTTTAATGTTCTCATTTAACTGGTAATAAGAAACATAATAATAATAATAATAATTAAGAAGCATACTGTGATTAGACTGATATAATATAATAAATATAAAGGAACATGCGCAATATAATGAAGGTAAACTGGAGTCTCTGTTGATGAAAGGTCCCCTCTAAAAAATAAACAAAAACAAAACATGCTGCAATATCTATCGATTTGAAATCTATTATTTTAGCTTTTAGCTATTTTAATTTTTTTTCCCCTCTTCAAGGAGTCATGGAGAGCGCAGTCCAACGAGGAAGATGATCCTCCCGAGTTCACCCCTCCTCCTCCTCTTCCTCCTCCCAGAGACCCTCAGAATGGCAAAGCAGAGCCGTCCTTTTTCCCTGAAGAGATCATCCGAGCAACAGAGACCTACAGTCTGGGGTAATCATCCAGATCACGTTTTGTTTGAGTTTATCTAATATTGTTAGGAAAACAGGATCGTGTGTCAGTGTTGATTCTAAAGCTCATAGCTCCGTGGAGCAGAAAGGCCAGGAAACATAATTAAATAGAGTGCAGTTTGAAATATGAGGTGTTGAATTCCTAAAATTAAATACACGGCTTTTAAGTATTTAGCAGACACTACAGAAAGCTCTCTGTTGATTCGTGATCGACTTGCTCCATCCGAGGGAAGCATTTCACCAGTGGGTGTGTTAAGATGCCACAGGTGTGTGCTGATGCTTACAGGGCCTACAGCCTACGTACAACCTTGCAGATTGTTGTCTAGCTGTAGCTGTTTACTGTCAGCAGGGGGCAGTGTCACAAACAACTGCTCTGTGGACTACTCTCTAACAAAGGGTTTTAAAACCAATGAAAATTGTCCAGTGCAGCCTCCGTTTGTGCTTTTCATGCCACCCTTTTATCACTTGTTTTATTTGGCCCTTCTCGCTCTATGATGTTAACTCTTCCTGTTCAGGCCTACTTATCAATCAATAAGCATGCGACCTATGCACACCATCATCCCTGTACACCTACTTTTTTTTTTTTGGTTGTTGTTGTTTTTACACAAGCACATCTGTGTAGGTTGCATACCCAAAATCCTTCACACTGCATTTCCAACTGTGCAAAAACTCTGTATCATGAATCAAGATTAGTCTTGATACTTGATATCTTGGTTAAATAAATTTTACCCAGGCTCAGTGCACCATCTTGTGGCACATGTGGTATTACAGAAAGGTACAGCGTGGCCCTTTTTCACGCAAAGTTAAAAATGATATCTTTTCAATACAATACTTTGTGAATACAAGGTCACAGTGATTATTTCTTCACATTCTGTTGTGAATTTGTAATTTTGAAAAGGTTTCGTAAACATTTTAAATACATGAATTTAGAATAAGTACCACTAATCAAAAGGATGTTTTGCTCACAGTGATTCTTTGTACATATGCTGACCTCATTACTCGAAATTTCATTCATATTTGAAAAGAATGAAATCCTTATGCCCCACGTAACTGATTGGACTTTATGAGGTCAAAAAAAGGTAAAGTTAGTACGTTGTTGTGTTTTTGTTTGTTTGTTGTTTTTGTGTTTGTTCTTTTCTCTCAAAAACTAATCTTCCAATTTCAGCTAGCAAGGAAGTCCATGTTTCTGTGGAAAAAAAGAAGTAAAAAAAAAAAACGAATTATTTTCTCATCTGAACCTTCGTTGTTTCTCATTCAGCTCCTCAGAAAAAGTTCGAAAAAGGATGCCAGCTGCTGACTCCCAGCCTGCTGCTGACCTCCAGCACGCTCGTGACGGTGTTGCTCAGTCCGACGGCCATTTGGAGATCCACGATGATACCTCCTTTCCGAACAAATCTGAGCAGCAGCCAAAGGAAAACTCTCCCATGCCGGGGACTTGGTCCCCACTACTAACCAAAGTGTGCCTGTGCACAGCGCTGGCTCTCAGTGCTTTCGCCTGCTATCGAGCCTATTTCCACTGATGCCCTTCTTCCCCGTCTCTCCACTGACGTTGCAAAGTGGACAAGGCTGACCAATCAGCCCGCTTTGACTCTGCTAGGGGGTGGATTGTTTGGTCTTCAGCAGATTCACTTCCACTGGTTTTAATTTTATAAATGCCGTGCGAGTGGTTGGCTGGCTGCCGACCTTATGACCGACCCAAACTTTCTTTCTGTGTGTCATCTTGGATGCTCAGGGCCTCAGTTTTTCAGGTGTCACATCCCAAATAATGTGTGCTGGCTTAAACGCAGACTCGGAGGGCTCTGCTGGTCTGTGAATCAGGATGAATGACCTATCAGCCCATTTTTTGTCATGAGTCTCTTCTCTTATTTACCAAACGACACGTGAATGTGTTCTTCCATGTTATTAGTAAATCATGAGCCCGTTAGGATTTTGCTTTCTTTTCTTTCTTCTTTTGGTTAAACAAACAGATCAGAAATTGTAGAACCAGATTTATGACCAGCCTGTCTGAAAATATGCCAGTGTGGGAGAAACCTTATTTGTTTTGTTTGTTTGTTCCTTTGCTGTTGGTCAACATGGATCCCAAGAGTAAAATGAAATCCAGAGCATGTTGGGGTGGGCCTTGAATTGTTATGTGACTCCACTAATAGCCTGCAGGTTGAGTACATACAATATATGTGTTTGTGTGTATATGTACATTTGTGTGAGTGGTAGTTTTTAAATTCTACCCGGTGAAAAATATTAATATAACATTTACAGGACATCAAATGTGAGATGTAGACCGGGTTCTCTCCTGGTATGTGATTCTTTTTTTTTCTCTCTCCGTGGTAGCCCAAAAGTGACACAGGAGGAGGGGAAAAAACAACAACAACAAAAAAAAAAACAAGGTAGAGTGACGTGTCTCACTCTGTATTTGTAACGTCTGAGTGATTTCAACAGCTTGAGAACTTTTAGAAGGTTATAAACATTGGGCTTTAGTTCTAGTATCGCTCACAGTGGATAAAATGCGTAACATAACCGAAACAGAGTTGATTCACATTGTAAAATAAGTGAATGTGTGTTCAGTTGGTGGAGTGCCAGCTTAAAGACCGGAGATGCAAAGTAGCCAACGTCCATCTCTTTTCTCCAGCAATACAAATACTCAGCAATGTGTCGCCCTTTACTAACTCTCGAGTTTGAACGGGGAACCAGGGACTTTGAACAAACCAAAAATCAAACACCAGCACAGGGATGAAAATAATACACTGTAGTGATGATCCATTGTATCTTGTCATGGCCCTGAGCTGGCGATATTGTTTTATATGATTATTATTTCTTTTAGCATGCTGCATTTGTGAATCAAAAGGTTTATCCTAAGAAGAGATTAGTTAAGCTGCTAGCGTTCGTTTACCTTTGGGACTCGATAGCTGTACCTTTCTTTAGAATGTATAATTCTGTATTAGATACAGCATACAACAGAAGTGAGTACACCCCTGTGAACTTTTTTTAATGTTAAATTTGTTATTATTACTTTACTATTAGTTTGAATGCCGTTAGAGTTGTTACGTTACAAAACAAAAGACGCTTCACAGTAGAAACTCTGTGCAAAAGAAGTAAGCACACCTTTGACACATACCCGACACAGTCGCATCCGAATGCTTGGTTTTTGGGCTCTGGTGCGGCGCTCGTGTGTATGTGGGGGAAAGGACATTAGCTGTGTTGTGATTTCTGCTACATTTCTGTGTGAAATGATCACTTGGAGAGAAATCAACAGGTGGTCTGTTCTCTTATGTCGCTGCTCGTGAAGTGAAAGTTAGGCCGAGTCTAGAAAGGGTAAGGTGACCGTGACGAGCAAGGAAGATTCCAGTGGATGTTTATCCGATTGAACATTAAACGACCTTTAACCTGACAGTTCTCTATTTGCTGCTCAGTCACATTTTAATTGGTTACCGTTGCACTGAGTTTTTCATTTGCGGTGCTTTAACTATAGCTGGTTTTGTTTCTTTCACATGAGCTGACATTTAGGTGATATTAAAGAGTGGTGTACTCATTTCTTTTTATACTGTACATATATTTTAAATCAGGTTTCAGTGTGCTGAACTGGGTTTTTTTTTTTTCTGCTTTAGCGAGGGATTAAATCTCAGCACCTGTGCAGCCGTTGCACCAGGTTTTCCCGTTTTTTCTATTCTTATGCTGAGCTCAAAAACATGTATTTTTTTATTTACATTTGTTATTTTCCTTTTTAAATAAAAGAGAAAAAAAAGCACAGTTGCTGTTGATTTGTCCTGATTCACACCTAATCTTGTTTTCAGTCCTGAAATGTCTCATTGTATTTATATTTTGGACAAATAATCGCTGTGAGCTGAGAACTATGAGTCCTCTGAGGTTTCCTGCTTGTTGGATTGCTGTTGGGGATGGGGATGATTTCAGAATCACTGGAAAAAATGAAAATATGCACTCACCGACCACTTCATTAGCTGTACCTGTTCAACTGCTCGTTAACAGCAACTCAACGGGTTTAGGCAAATGGGTATGGCCAAGGCCACTTGCTGAAATTCAGACTGAGCATGAAAGTGGAGAAGAGAGCTGATTTAAGTGACTGGTGCCATACGCTGCTCAGAGTATTTCAGAACCTGCGGCTCTGCTGGGATTTCCCCCACATAACCATCTTTTGGGTTTACAGAGAATGTTCTGAAAACGAGAAACTGCCCAGTGTGTGTCAGCTCTGAGTGAAAATGAAGGTAAAACTTTGCATGGATTCATTAGATAAATTACAGCTATTGCACAATTTAAAAGAAAAAAAAAGATTTTGGCGGGGTTAGTTGGGAGGGACTCGCTAATTTTTCATACGATGACCCTATTTATAAGGTTCTGCATAACAGAGGAGACTAAGAAAAATTTCATAGCTTTATTAACTCTCAAAGAGCCCTTCGTGTTTTTCAGACGTAATTTAATCCTCCAGAAAAGAAAAGATTTTACTGACTTAAAGTGGGGGTATTTTGTGGTAATATTTTACTTCTTTTACTGGTTCTGTTTGTTTCTTATACGGTTCAATTTATTTATGTCAGAAATTCAAAAATATTCATATAATAAAGTAACAAACTGTGCAGTTTTACTGTAAAAATAAAACTATTAAATTTTTGCTCCTCAGTAGTTGTTATGCAAACTTTATGCGAACTTATTTTGAGCAGCCACGTATCCTGCAGTCATAAAATTTAGTGGAAGGAAGAATCAGATAACAGACAATGCATAAAATGGGGCAGTTTTGCTTTTCCAGTTATGATACACCCCCTGATGTTTCTACTTAAATATGCTTGTAGAAAAATGGTTCTGGCTTTAGAGCGTGACACTTGGGAGGGAGTGTACAATTGATTTGGTTCTGGTTTTAAGAGCTTAAATATGTTTTTCATGTGGCTATCCCCTGTACTTAAGACATTATATGTCAAAATAAAAAGCAAAAAGGTTGTGTACTTTCAAGGGGAAATCTTGCGTGGTTTTATTTAATATTTAACTTTTCTCAGATCTGAGTTTTTATGCCATGAGCCGTGCAGTACTGACCAGCCTCTGCTTGTCTTCACCAGCAGGTGGCTCTGTGGGACTGTGATCCTCACCTGTTTTCGATGTGAAGCGTAGACGTGTTTGTTACGGCCCACTCTTTCCTGTTGTCTGTATGATATCGGTGTTTGCTCATCAATTATGTTTGTATTTACAGCGGTGGAGAGCCTGGAGTAAACCAGTTTGCAGACACTGCCTTCAGAATTCACAGTGACTGTGAGGAAGGACGTCACATTAATTTTCTTTTTGTCTTCAAACTTTTTCCCAATCTTTTACAAACAGGGGACATTTTCATTAAAACCAATCTTTAAAGTTTAATTTTCATTATTTAATCTGAGAGATCCCCACAGATAAAACCACAATGCTGTACAGTTTGTGATTAGCAAACTTTGCGGTTGATAAATAACGAGATTTTGCTCCTGCTAGTGTAAAATCTTTAACAACAATAGCCATCAAACTTTAAAGTTAGGTTAAACATGTCCAGAGATGCATGCGTTTCTTGAGTAAACTTCACCACAGGGGTGTAGCGCAGATGATTTGGCAACAGTCTTGGCTAGAACTTCCTGTTTGGGAAATTAAGAAACAAGCACTGTGCTGTACTTGGTGTACAAGAATGTATTTTAAACAGTGAGTGAGTAATAGCACTCCCAACCACCGCTCTGCTGACGTCAAGGCAAAGAACACGCACCACTAGGAAAACTACAATCAAGGTGTGACCGGAAGTCCTAAAACCACAAATGTTTCAACTGAAACTACAATCTTTCTAATCTGACTGCGCTGCTGTGACTCATGCACTGTTTGTGGTGAAAATGAATTGTTATTTTAATATTAGACATGTGTTAAATGTCACTTTGATTGTGTTTCCTATCTATATATGTCATCTCGGCCTACATTTTCTGATGTTTTTACTTTAGTGAGAAACTTAAAGAAAAAAATGGAGGAAGACAGACGGGCTTAAATAAATGTCAGAGGTTCACTGTGTTATCTCTGCTTCCTTACTCAGCCTAATTTTCACAATGCTGACTCCACATTCACAGCTGACCAAAAAAAGATATCAGCCCTGCCCGGCTAACTCTTTCAGCATATGTCCTCAGTTTAGTTATTAACCTGGAACTTCCCAATAGCTGGCCAGCTGTGAGGGTGGGTGGGGCAATGGCTGACTGGAAGTCTCTCTTGTAGCCTGCAGTTCATTTTCACAGGGAGCCGAGCAGGGATCAGGAAATTCCTGAATAAGAGGAGAGTCAGATCTTTCCAAGAGTGACTCTGCAGAAGTCTGAGTCACCACACTCGGCAGCGCTGTACAATGGGAGCTCAATACCACAACGTGTGAGTACACTGTCATCAGGTGTATCATGTCTATTCATGCCCTTATTATTTCAAAACTCCAAAAACCCAGGAGAGTGAATAAGACAAAGCTTTCAGTGTTAACTTGTCTTGAAAGGCAACTTGGCTCAAATTTCCACAACATTTAAGATGCAAATAGTCACGATCCCTTTTCGGGCTTTAAAAACAAGTTTTTTGGTTTTTTTTTTAAAAAGAAAAATCACAGTTAAAGCACAGGTGTCAAATTCAGTTTCTCTGAAGAGGCCACACCAGGAAATGAAAAGCATAGCAAGGGCCATACATATAGAGTTTAATGACTGATAATTTATGCTTCATATAGCCTTCTCATGTACACTTTGGACCACATAAAAGCCTCAATCAGCCCACATAAAAGTCTTTTAGACTTTATAAAGTTGTGTGTTTAAACTATAAGAAGGCTACCACACAACCAGCCCACAGCAACCTGTTTCACAAACCTGACAGACAGCTACCTGCCCTATGGGTCACTTAAAAATACACCCTCATGTCAAAGCAAAGTAGCGGATCTTTCATTCTGTTCCCGTTCATATGCCCGCAAGTCTCACCGAGCCCGTTTTACAGGACTCAACATGATAGCACAGTCGTTCACCAGAACGTCTCGACTTTCCATCTGCGAAACACAGTTTAGGCATGGAACCAGCTGGATGTAGGAATAGAACTTCCCACTCTGAGATTTAGCTGGAAGAATATTTTTCTTTGCTGTAAATGCCTTTTTTCTTTTTCATTTAAACATCAAAATTCTTCTTCTTTCAACTGGTTCCTTAATGACACAATTTTCTCTTAAAACAGAAACTGCCTCATGGCTAATGCCTAAACTGGCCTCTTTTCACATGACCTACTCAGTCTCATACCTCAGCTGCCTTTTGGTTGGACTGTGTGTTACCTTGTTAGCTGTCAGGTGCTATGAAGGTGCGGCTCTTTGTTTAATTTGGTGTGCACACCACAGCTATAAGCGGGCCAGATTAAAATTTGCAAAGGGCCAGATTTGGCTTGTGGGTCTTGAGTTTAACCCTTTTGCATTTAAAACAGAAGCTCTCAAGTTTTTTTGTTTTTTTTTTCTGGTACGCCCCTCTTCAGGAGCCAAAAAATGTTCACACTTGACCAATTTTCACACTTTACATATTAAGTTTTATTTAAATTGTGAGTTAACTTTTGCTTGTTTAATATCCTTTACCTCACTTTAGCTTTATTGTATATGTTTCCCCTGGTGGTCTGCACTCCACTGTTTGAGAAACACTCTACCAATAATAGAAAATATGTTCATTTACTTTCTTGTGAAAGGCAGCTACCAGCAAACAGAAAGCTAGAGGGGTTGGCTGAACCACAGAAGACTGGAAACAGTTTATCTCTGTCCAAAGGTAATAAAATCAACCTTCCAGCACCTCTAAGGCTCACTGATAAACATATCTCTTCTAACTGTAAAAACTATACTGTGCCAGGAGTTAGACTGAAAATATTGACAGCTTTATGAAGAGTTGGATTTTTGTTAATTAGTAACCTTTAGAGGCAAAAGATTTTCGTTACCAGTCAGCAGAGCCAGACACGTCGGCTCCGTCTTTCTTTAGTCTTTCTAAACTGCAATGCAGTTGGTTTTTTTTGGTTTTTGTTTTAAAAAGGCTGGAAATATATTAGAAACATAAAACCCAGAAGAAAATTCTTCATCCGCTCACCTCCTCCCCGAGCCTGGTTCTGCTAAAGGTTTCTTCCTGTTCAAGGGGAGCTTTTACTTCCAATTAAGGGGTTGTTCATAGGGGTCATATGATTGGTGAGGTTTTCTGTTTTCTTTGTGTTATTGTAGGGTCTTTACCTTACAATATAGATTGCCTGTTGTTGTGATTTGGCGTTATAGAAATAAAATTGAATTGAATTGAACTGAATCAAAAAAAAAATTGCACATCATTTAAACACAGTGATTAGTTTGAAGAATTTATGCTCGTTTTATTTATCTTTCTGGCCACCTCCTCCAGCTCTTCAAGGGAAAACACTGATGTAACCTCTTCTGCATGTCTTGGGTCTGCTGCGGGTCCTCCTCCTGGTTGGACACACCTGTGAAACCTCACCTGGGAGGCGTCTAGACAGCATCCTTTTCAGATGGCTGAGCCACCTCAACCGGCTCCTTTTGATATTAAATGATTAAAAACAAAAAACAAAATCTGGTTGAACAACTCATACCTCAGTTTACTGGCAACAAATCTCTTTTCCACTGATACAGTGCCAGCGGTGATGCCAAATCTAAATCAATATTGTCTGAACATGATTCTCAGGCCCTTCAGTGTGACTGTAGTAAAGCCAGGAAAAAGTCTGCTGGAAATCACTGCCCTAAAGGCTCAGGAAGACTCTCAACAACAAGTGTTACTGAACGCTGTCCATTCAAAAATTCAAAACAAAGCATATATAAACAACATCCAGAAACATTACAGCCTTCTTTGGGTCATGAATGTATGAAGCGTACTGATCAGTCTAACACTGGTTTCTGAGATGCGTTCCAGGCAAAACCTGTTCACATATTCTTTTCCTTATTCCTTTCTGACACCTTTGACCTTTCTTGACGGTGTCCTCCTACATGCACATTTAGATGACTGCCTCTTCTGCGCGCTTGGAAGCAAAACCAAAATACAAAAAGTGCCAGTGAGAGAAGTACCACTCTGCTAGTAATAAGGATTTATCTGTCACTCAGACAAATCAGAGTCATCTAATGGATCACTCCTATACATCCTGCTATGACTTTGGTCTAATCCTCACCCTAATGAAGACTTGGATTAGTGCTAAACTAAGAAAGAGGGTAC
The DNA here is from genome assembly GCF_018398535.1 of Haplochromis burtoni. Classification (NCBI taxonomy): domain Eukaryota; kingdom Metazoa; phylum Chordata; class Actinopteri; order Cichliformes; family Cichlidae; genus Haplochromis; species Haplochromis burtoni. The sequence continues at coordinate 236,338 of NW_024582495.1, read as the reverse complement.
AGAATAACAAACAGAATCACCCAAGTTACAGTTTACAAAGCTGTTGCTCTCTGCAATTTGCTTGGCGTACATGGACACTGTATGCCAAACAACATGAGAAACGTCTAAATATCCTCTGCTGAAGATGCTTAAGGAGTATTTTTAACATGAAGTGGTGAGACAAACTACCAAATGTTGAAATATTTGCCACCAAGCCTGCATGCTATCTTATCTCAGCACCCAAACTTGCGCCATAAAAGTAAAAGTAGTAGTAAGAGTCGAGAAATGTCACCAACTGTAAACATAGGGCACATTTGAAATAAAACAAAAAGACCCCACAAACTGCTGAGTAGCTGAAACGTCTTTCCATTCTTCATTGATATATTTCTTTCAGAACTACAGCAGCTGATCTCTTTCATTCTTCAACGCCTACAGGCTGTTAAAATAAGAGGTGATGCAACACTGTGGTAAACATGTGTCTGTCCCAGCTATTTTGAAACCTGTTGTTGGCATCAAATTCAAAGAGAGCATTAAAAAAAGAGAGGCTAATTTCTAATCGAAAGGCAAATGTTTTCCATTTCAGGGTTTCACATGTTGTCTTCTTATTGCTTTGCCTAAACACACCCTTAAAATGGTTTGATTTCTGTTTTTATCTCCATTTTACACAAAGTCTAAACTTTTTTTTTAAATAGGTAATTAGTAATGAGCTGCTGGTGCTTCGTATTTAACATATCCTTTAGGGCAGGGGTGTCAAACCTAAGACCCGGGGGCCAAAATCAGCCCTGCAAACGCCCTAATCGGCCCATGGGGCAAATGTGAAAATGTGAAAAAGGACATAAGACTCTTGCCGATTGATTTTTTTCATTTATTACAGCAGCGTCTCTTTATCATGTAGAAAATCTGAGACGCACTGTTGAAATTGCTCTTCTTTAACTTATATTAGATTATCTCAGGAGTTTAATGCACAAAGTCAAACTTCTTTAGATGTAAAATGAGTTCGATATCCCTGCTTCAAGGGGGGAAAAGGACAAGGATTTATGACTTCGGACTGTAAGCTTTGTGTAACTGGGGCCTTTTATCACAAAACAGTTACCACTTCCACCCCAGAGATACTTCCCCTCTAGTTCCCCTAGTAGCTATTTAAACAAAAACCACATGAGAAGATCAAACAGGTATGCAACAAATACAAGGATGTAATGTTTTAAGGCAGCAAAGACGTGAGAAAAAAGACTGGATATAGCAGAACTTTGCATCTCATCTCATCATCTGATGAGTCCTCGAGGTTAACTTGTGACCTCTTGAAGTCACCCTGACGCTGAGGTTGGAAAAACCCTTGGATTACACCCCTGCTGCTCCCCCTTAAGCAGCTGCACAGCTTACACGCAAACATGTCAAATTGTGTTTTTATGTGTTAGTCGCAGGGGGTAATTTTTCTGCAAACCAAGCAGCAATGTTGTTTTTAAGTTAAATGGAAAAGCTCTGTTTTTGCTGCTTCTCTGACAGAGGCTGATGCCTTTGGTTGTTTCTGTTGAGACATTCAGCCGTGAGCAGTTCCTGTTCCTGTTCCTGCCCCCCCCCGGTTGCTGTTGCTGGGACCAACCGACACTCTCACTGATGTGACATATACTAATCAACTATCATAGGGTAAAAACATGCATGTAGGTCATAGCGTAAATAAGAGGTTCGAGCCGGTGCTTCCCCGCTCATAAGCTCCACATCCTTCCTCTTGCTGAACGCAGCAAGGAGCGATGACTTTGACGTCGACACATGGTCGACATGTAAACAAAGCTGGCTGACCTGCCTCACCACAGATGTCATCACTGTGTTCCTTTGGGTTTGTTGTTGATATTGTCTTCGTAGAAACGGTGGAAAGGAACAAAAGAAAAAAGAAAAAAGAAGTGTTGCGTGTGGTGTTGTGTACCGCTGAGTCTGTGCTACCAAAAGCTGTTGTTACAAATGAGGTGAAAGGTAAGGGTACGTGAACGTGAGGATGGCCACATAGTTGTGTGGGTGAGTGAAATGTTTTCATGGCTGCCACCCACGTCAACACACCCTGTTTCCTCTTGAGTAATCATCATGTCAGTCAAAGCCTACACACCACTACTACTATGATAATTCAAGCTGCTGTCTGTGATTTGATTATTTTTCAGCCGAGAGTTTTTGCTGTACAGTGTTTCATTATTATATTATTCTCCCTCGGCCTCAGAGGCATATGACCTCCCAACGGCTTCAACTACCTGTTTAAACTGGTTTAAGCTGGTCTTTTGTAATCCAGATGGCGCCATATTTTTGCGCTGTGCCATACTGCAAATTTTGGTATCAATCTATTAATGTATTACCAATTAAATGCAAGCCCAGTATTGCTAATGCCAATGCCGATACTGATAGTTTTAACTTACATAGGCCGCTTACATGGGGGAGAGCAGTGTCCCATGATTTGTGAGATGAATCATCGATTTGTACTTTTTATAATAATGAGTTAATACAACAAAACACACCTTTCAGCATTGTGTATATTTTGAAAGTGGGGCAGCTTTTCTTGTTTATGTGTGATTTAAACTATGAATAAAATAGACGTGACCGTCATCAAAAAAAAGGCTCAGACTTTATTGAAACTATTTGAGGTATTATTTTTTCTTTACATGTTTTTTAACACAATTCAGTGGGCTAGAATTCAGAGGCCCAGTATCGATACGATACCAAAACCCGCATTGGTATCAGTACTATCGTACACCTCTAGATGGAAGTGGAATTTCTTAAATACACCGAGTACATCAGAGGACAAATTTTCACTTCCACAATATTCAACATTTTCAAGGAGTGGTCGTCAGAATAAAACAGGATGTTTGCTTTGTGTGCATGGCGATTCATTTGTCTGGTAATCTAGGAAAGTTTTGGTGGGCAGCTTTGAGGAACAGTGCATTAGACTGAACTTTCAATATTGATATAAACTTCATTACCTTAAAGATCAGTGGGATGTTGTGTTTCCTTTCCTTTTTTTATTCCTACTTCAGTGAAGTGCATGCAGTCATACCTAGAGTCAGTTTCTCTGAGTGATGAAGTCTTGACTGTTTAAACGAGCTCAGATGCACATTTCTGTTTCTTTATTTCTTGACTATTTTCTTTCTTGACTATTGATTGGTTAGCAGTTCCTAAAGTAGCTGTAAGGCTGCCTCCCATTTAGTGGTTACAAATAACTAACTAAATAAACAAACAGTTGAAATTTACCTAACTTGTTTAACTTGCTTTTTTATTTATGCAGTCATTGGACATCTATTGGCTTATTTTATTGTGACATGCAATAAACACAATCTAACATTTTACATAAACATGATAATAATAATTGGTGACTGCTTCTTGGTAAAAAATGTACATGCAGTTTGTTTGTTTTTTAAATTTTACTTGGATGCTTTTGCATTGTGGCCTTTTTACTTTAAAAGTAAACTGTGCAAATAAATGATCACATTACTACAAATTTCAAGAAGACTCAGAAATCTATTGCATTTTAATATTTTGTAAGACTGCATGTAAAGATGAAAATGTGGTTTTTGAAGTAAGTAAACTTTGTGACTTTCTAAACACTTTAAAAATTATTTTCAAGTGGATTTTCCCTAATATCTTTACCGCTGAAAATGAAAGTCTATTCAGGTTTCATGTGAATAAAGATGTATTATTTAGTTCTCTAATCATCCCTGTTTTTGTACTGTACATTTTGAATGCTCTCCATTTTCACACATTGAGAGTTTATTAGGATAAACTCTTCTTGATCACAAACGTTGCTCGAATAATTAAGCCAGCATTCGTTTTGCAAGGATGGCCTGCTCTTATGCAAGATCTGGGCAGGGAGGCTTGCTGCGTAGTGACCGCAAGTCACTTCTGCACGTCAGTCTTGAATTTTCACAGTCATCCACAGCAAAAAAAATTGCAGAAGTGAACTAAGATGTTGAAATCTTGGTTCACTTCAAGACAGATCATGTACTGGTCCGTTTACCGTATCTCAGGCGGTTTGGCTTCCCGTTACAACTCATGGTCTGGATATCCGGTGTGCCTTTCACTAAGGAGGAGGAACTGTAATTAAAAATTGAAAATAAAAAGGCAAAATCAGTGTTAAAATCACCCTTACATATTTGTTTTCATTGTTGCTAAAAAATGGCAAGGGTTTGGCTACTTTTGGTTCAGTTCTGATAATTGTTTGCCTTTAGTGTTAACTTACAGGGTCTATGTTTTTAGTGCAAAACTTCAAAACACTTAATCTATCTTCCAGATCGTTTTTCTATATATACCCACTCTGAACACTTAGACAGGGTTTAAATACGCATTTTTTGCAATATCGACAGGTCTTAGATGTGTTCTTGCTCAGTCCTCTCCATCACTGAGTTAGTTTGTTAGATATATATATATATAAGACGGTAATACATAAGAATACAAAGTGCAGTGCATGGGTGAATGTGGCTCATAGTTTAAACCTCTTATACTGGTCAATAAAACAGAAAAGCTCTATATAAATGTCCTGTTTTTTTTCCATTTCCAATCTCAGAAGCTTTCGAGTCTCAGCATTTGTCACTCATGTCAAAAGTGTCGTGTGGCATTGTCCTTCAGTAATAACTTCAGTTCCTCAATTTTGTGGACACTTTGTAAAATCAATCCTTTTTTTAAGGAAATGTGTTGCGATAGTAGTATAGATTAATGGATACATGTTTTTTAGGATTAAGTTAGACTAAAACTAGAAGGATTGCCTAAGGTACAGATATTTCGGCAGGAGCGATTTCTCAGTATTTAAGAGTCCCACATTACTCAAATGTTGCTCAATGAACCAACTGCAAGTCAAAGAAAGTTCTCCAAACTGGGTGTTACCTGAATCTTGATTTAGTTGTACTTATGGTTGGCCGCATTGTGAAATGAAGCAACACTTTGAAACATGGGAACAACTTCTTGCAAATTTAAAGTACAGGTCTCATAATACAGAAGAAATATGGTGGGGTTTTTAATGTAAAAGTATTTTCTGTTTAATTACTAGATAGTCAACTTTAGAAAGTGTATGAAGAGCAAGAAAGTAAAATTTTAACCAGCTTCATTTGAAGGACACACCTGGAAATGAGATTCATATCAAGGGCCCAAAAGAGCACGTATTTTACACAGCTAATCAATAATGTGTGTCTCATACAGCCCTTTCATATACAGTTTGGTCCATATAGCGCCCTCAACATTGAGCCAGGAAAAGTAAAAGCTCTTTGATCTTTTGCCATAACTCTGACTGATGCCTACCCGATCTGTGACTCACTGCTTGCTGCTGTGTGGATTAAAACAGCAAAACAATAGCAGAAAAGATGTTTCTAAAACAAAAATTCTCTCTTCACACTCGGTACAGATAAAAGATACTCATTCTCCCTCTTTCTCCTTGAACTTTTCTTTCTGTTGCAGTCTTTGTTAACTTGCAGGCACAGTGGAAGTATAACTGTTTGTTTAGTTTCATGCGTACAGGCCACAGCTTCGACAAGGTGGTCCAGATTTGTTCCATGGGCATATTGTCACATGTACTTTAGGGTCACCGGGTTCAAGATACTCAGCAAAGGTGCGTCTGTTTTAAGGTAATTAAATTTAAAAAAAAAAACAAAAACACAAAAGATGTGCAAACAGAAAACAAAAATGGCCCCACTATAGTACCTTGAGATACTTCAGTGCTCATATATAGGTTAGCTATATTTTTGTACCATAAAGCTTCAATACTAAAACTAATGTTATAGAGCCACACGTGCATTATCCTGCTGCCATAAATCAATAGCTGGAAATATTGGTTAACAAATGATGATCTGCTTGAATTATTTTGTTGCTAAAAACTATAGTATCCAGATGTTTTAGGGAATTATTGAGCCTTTCACGTTAAAAAAGCAAACAAAGATGAAACTACAGTTTTCAAGGTGTTGTTTAAAAGAACCCAACAAGCTTCAGCCTGATTTCTACTCATAGTCAGAAACATATCAAGCATATCATTGTTATGTGTTGTTTTGTGTTTTGTAACTCAATGACAAAGCTGATTATGATGGATACTAATATGAAGCAACATCTGCAGGCAGCAACAACAATACTAGACTTAAAAAACATCCTTCTATCCACTTACTTATCCAGCTTGGGCGGCTGGCTCTTATGAAACTGCTGACATAGGACGAAAGGCAGGGAATGTGCTGAACAAGTTACCAGTCTGTGAGATAATATGACAGAATTAAAACTATTAATCTAATAATACGATTAATATTTTTGGTCTGCTCAGTTCTGACGGTAGAAAAGTGAAAAATTAACACAAATACTTTAACTCTTCCACAGAGAGTTGACTAGTTTTCTAGTTAAATGTTTTCACATTAAATCTGCTGCAAGATCAATGACTCAATGTGTATTGCAGCTTTTTACTCAGTCATGCACTAAAAGGACTTTCTGTAACAAGTCTCATTCACACAGACACACAGAGATTTTATCTTTGCTTCAACACTTTCTAATTCACACGAACTATGATGGGTGCATCGGAGGCAACTTCGAGTTCAGCGTCTTGTCCAAGGACGCTTTAGTGTGTGGACTACTGGAGGAGTCAGGGATCGATCTACCAATCCAGTCCTGAGCCACAGTCACCTCCTTATATAGCTGAACACATATCATGTCATAAAATACCTCGTTTGTAAAGGTATTTCATTCAGCAAACACTGCATCACAATCATAATCAGTAGTTTTTGAAATGTTGTTTGTTCGTTTTTGCTCCATTATATTGTATTAAATTCACTCTGACAACCTTCTGTGTGATATAAAACATGTAGTGTGCTCTTGCTGCAGTCAGCTGAGATTTTAAAAACAAATGAGAAAAAGGGATAAATTAAAGATAAATTAAATTTTAAGAGTTCTTCAAGTTTATTTAAGGAAAAGCACAATCTGTTACAACATTATAACAAATTGTTCTGAGGAACAAATAACTGCTAACATATAAGAATGACTCACATATAAGAAAAATTCTTCAATTTCACAACAACTAGTACAAAGTGAGCAGTGGGATAACAGGTGTGTGTGTGTGTGTGTGTGTGTGTGTGTGTGTGTGTGTGTGTAATGTGATTGTGTCCTGTGTGTTTGTATTGGATTATAGGAGACCAATTGGAGGAGCTGTGATGCAATGAGGAGTTTACGGTCAGACACTGCCCATTGACGGTAAAATGCGAACATGGGGGGCCGGGCTAAACACTGAAGCACAGAGGTCATCCTGTGTGGGAATTTCCCTCTTGCCTGTCAGCATGTGAGCCAGAAGCAGGGAAAGACTGAGTGGGGCTCCAGTAGAAAACGAAGGGGTCATCGAAGAAAGTATGCTGAGAATGTTTGAAGGAGTCTGTGCCAGCGCTTGCAGAGAGAACGAGAGCAACGGGAGCAAAGAGCCCTGCTGACAAACAATGGAGAGCTTCTCTGAAACATTGCTTTGTTTCTCTGATTGGCCTTGGGGATTAAAGCCAAACCACAACCACTTAAAGCCATTGTCGTGAACATAGAGTACAACAATGTCTTATTTAAATGTGGGTGTAGCATTCTTCGTGGGGTGATGTGCTGGAAAGGGAGGATATTGCACAACAGTTAAAAGCTAAACTGTTCATCATGGAGTGTGTTGAAATATCCTAAATGTCATCTCTCACTGCACACAAACAGCATCACATAGTTTTTATGCTTCATTAAGAGAAGATAAAGTGAGCTTTTCCCCTCGTTTTTCTCTTCACTGTCAGTGTAGTACATGTGCCACTTCTTAAAAAAGAGAAAACCTAACAGAGGCACTTTTTTTTCGCTGTTTGAGGAAAGGGTTGAAAAACATTCCCCACCTTGAATTGTCATAGATATCCTTTAAAATCCCACCGTGCTCCCTTTTCTTTATCTGCTCAGTCTGGGATTTGCTTGCTTGTGACAGATATGTTTCATATTGTGCACACAGTGAACTGCCTTGTCAGGGCTTGGTAAATTTCACTGCAGACCATTTGTCAACTTATTGTGCCTGTTGTAGCTAACCTACTTCCATTTTTTAAAAAAAACTTCTACATTTTTCCTTTTTCCTGACTTGAGGGTTAAAATAAGGTTTGCGCTCGCTGCCAGCCAGATCTTGGCTGTTGAAGCGTGACCTCAGGTTGTGCGAGGAGGTTAGTTGCTGATTAATTTCCATGCAACCTTGAACCCCTCTCTGGGGCAGTGGACCCTGCAGACTATTGACAGAGCAGTGTGCTAAAGATAAAGCCAACATTTCTGTGCTGCGTGCAGTGTGACCTGGTCTTTTTTTATGCTTTTTGCTGCCCTCAGCAGTATCGTTTCATCATAAATTGCCTGGATGTATTTCAGGATATGAGAACTTTTCTGCCAATCATTAAGTAAACAGAAGCACTACAGCTTTCAGATTTACTCAAAGAGCATTTTTTTTCTTAATTTTCAGGAAGAAAAATCATCTTTCTATTTTATTTGTCAATTTTTCTCTATTTACCTTCTGATCAAACCACTGGGTGCCATTGTCTGCTTCATGAATACACCACATGAGCAAATACTGTACATATAATGTAATGTTTCTTTTTTTTTATGTCCTCCATCTCCAAGAAGAAACGTCAAATTCCTGCTCCATGTTTCTTTTGGGGTGTATTTCAGTACGCAGGCCTCAATTAAAAGATTAGGAATATGCTTTGTCGCTGAGCCAGTTTCTTATCTGCAATATGTTGTAAGAGAAATATGTGGTATTACACAGTCCGTCTATGATGAGTGTAAGCATTAGACAAGCAAACGCCCCTTTCTGTCTGTCTGAGCCTTCACCTGCCTCAAAGGGACAAAAAAAGAAGATTTACAAGTGAAATTGTTTAAACAAAGTATAAATCTGTTTAATTCAATAAAATATCAAGTACAATTAAAGCATTTCACCTTTCAATATTAAATAATTAGACTTATTTCATTCATTGCCAATACTATTACAAAGAGTTGCATCATTTCACTGCAGCACAACTCTTCCCTTGACAACCACTGCTCCAAATACACACAAAAAATGTAGAAATTCACTCGCATGTACGTAAAACCTGCACAGAAATACTGCATACACACACACAAAAAGAAAACAAAAATCACATCTGAGAATAAAGCTAAGGTGACATGTGAAGAGTCGTGAATGATTGCGCAATACATGCACCCACTCCTTCAGTCCCATTCAAAGTGTCCTTGTAAACTGGTGGTCGCCGTCTTCACCTGTGAAGCGTACCGTTTTCAGCACAGTGGATTCCCTTTAAAGTCCACCGATGATCAGACAACAGCACGGAGATCCGTGCAGAGTCTCCGGTGTGTGAATGTGTGTGTGTGTTTTAACACTGTCCGGTGGCAGAGAGCAGGTTGCGCAGGGTGGTCAGCTCTCTGGACAGCTGCTCCACTCGCTTTTGTAAACGATCGTTCTCAGCGGCCAGTTCCAGCACTTTGTGTTGAGTCTCCAAGTTGCGCATTTTGGCTTTGTCCCTGCTCTTCCTCACGGCGAGGTTGTTCCTCTCCCGCCTCACCCTGTACTCTTCACTGTCCTTGTCCAGACGTTTCTTTGCCTTCCCGCTTGACATTTTGCCGCTGTGCGATGGTGACCTGCTTTTACCTGACGGAGCAGGTGTGCCGGGCGGGCTGGAACAAGTCGAGGACGCAGTGGAGATGTTTCCGAGACTGCCACTAGTGGACTGGTAATGAATGTAGGACCTCATGTCAAAAGCAGACGAGCCGTTCTCCATCTTTGCGTCTTCCTGACTGTCTTCTCTGTCGGCGGCAACAGCAGCAGCAGGTCTGTAGCGGCTCCCGAGTTCAGGGCTCAGCACGCTATCCACGCGGGTTTCCTGCAGCTCCGGGTAACCTAGCGCGTAGGGCTCCCTGGGGTCCCTCAGGTTGTCGCACTGGCTCGTCTCCAGCTCGTTCAGTAGCGAGTAGTTCTTGTAGTTCTGCAAAGCTGCAACTCTTCTCTTGTTCTCTGCCAAGAAATCTGTGAAAACGTCCCCCTGCTGCTGCTGCGTCTGCGCCGCCAGCTGCGGGTAGTGCAAAGCTGAGTCCAGGTAAACACTGAAGTCTATCGCTCTCTCCCGCTCTTCAATGCCCAGCTCCGTCATCGAGTCACCGAGCCTCCAATATGAGCCGCCGCCGATGGGGCTGATAACGCTGTCTCTACTGTGGATAGCAAAGCTGCCCTCCTCGTAGAAGCCGGCCACTTCCATGGATCTTAACACCCGCCGGATTGCAGAAGCATGGAGGGCTGAGGTGAGACGCCCTGAGTGTTTTGGGTTGAGCTGTGAGATGCGTCTGAATGTGGTGAGTCTATAGCTCCCGTGACAACATGCAGTAAACTACTTTGAAGAACTTGTGCTCTGGGAGTGAGAGGAATTGACAAGTTCTTCCTGTCTCGAGGGGTTTTATTTTTTCTTGCGAGGGGCGGAGCTCAGGTATGTGACGCGCAAGGCAAGTGGACAACCTGTGCTGTTCTTCAAGGATCTTTGGCACACTGAACTGCGCTTGAACACAATAAAAAGCAAGTTTAAGCACTTAAGCGTTTTTTTCTGTCTTTCTCCCTCTTCCCTGTTTGTTTGGTGGTATTGTAGCACTTGGCTACAACAGGAGTGTCAAGATAGGAAATGCAATCATTTGTATGATTTTAAAACAAACGAAACTTAACTTAAAAAGCAAAATAAAAGTGAAAATATTATCGCACAACGGTGAGTACTTAACCAAGAGCGCAATAACGAAAACAAAACCATATGTTAGGAATTATTTTAAACCAGTTCTGACATCGGGTCCCATCACGCCCTCTACAGTCAGATCTCATCAACTCGACAATAATGGAAAAATTCCACTCGGCATGTTTACCATTTTCTAACTTCGTGCGTAATCGTCTCATAACAACGATACTCATGAGCGCAGCCCCTGACAGCTGTTTCCTTTGAGCTGACTAGATTAAACCAGTATGCTGTTCTGTGGTAGACCCCTATAAGATGATACATCTCTTCCAGCACTGTATCAGGGTCAAGGTGGGTGTAATGAGAAATTTAGTGAATCTGGTCTATGTCTACCTATGACAGTCCAGTGGCTCCACGTCTGAACCCAGGCTCACTGCGCAAAGATAACAATTCTCCCAGAACATACAGTCTAGAATAAAGCCCAACATCCCAGTGTTACCAGTCACACGTGGCCTCTGAATTGGATTTACAGTCAGCACTATCTGTTTTCTTAGACATGCAATTCCGATAAGGAAAGAATTCCCAAAAAAGGTCCTTTGATGGAGAACCGGAGATGGTGGTAGTGGTGGGTGTGTGTGGTGGGGGCGACTTGTAAGAAACCCGAGATGCAGCGTGAACAGCGAAGTTAAGCGGCGAAGTTAAGAGACATAGTTATGGATTAAGTCTTACTGCCACCTGCTGGTGAGAGTCATTATAACTGACTCAAAACCGAGGTTTTGAGTTCCTGGCCAACATCCAATCTGATTTCAAGTAGACCTGAGCTGTTAAATCACTGAATAATAACGTATACACATTTTCTCTTTTTTACATTTAAAAGAACTATCCGCTTGTTTCTAGTTTACCAAAACGAGATTTATGTAAAGGGACAGACTCTTACACACACCCACAGCTGAGCGGTTACTAATTTGTGAAACACTTTGGGTGCCTCTTTTTCAAAACCTTCTATCACCGTTTCCCCACATTATTAGGTACACTTCTTCTACAGCTAGGACAAATATTTAATCTGCCAATCACATGGCGGAAACTGGGCGCATTTACCGTACAAATCTCACTTGTGTCTGTTTTTCTGATTAAAGGGAACCTGTTATACTAATTCCCAGCTTTGTATTTTCATGTTTGGACTGCTACTAGAGAAGCCTCCCTTCGCCCACTGTCTGAAACAAGCTGTTTAGCTTCCTTCTCGCTCGACTTAATCCAACTTTCTTCTGATTGGCTGTTCCTGGTAAATATTTGAATATCAGGGGTGAGGTTGTTGCGCCCACTGCGAAGACCATATAAGGATTTCCCCTGGCACTGACGTCATCAAGAGTAAGAAGAACTGTCTGAAGTATGAGCTTTTGGCCCCCAGTGACTGCTTGTGCATACACTGACCTATTTGTAGCAGAATACACACTCACTGACCGCTTTATTAGGTACACCTGTTCAACCGCTCGTTAACGCACACATCTAATCAGTCAGTGCATTTATGCATGTAGACATGGTCGAGATGACCTGTTGAAGTTCAAACTGAGCATCAGAATGTGGAAGAAAGGTGTTTTAAAATGACTTTGAATGTGGCTGGTCTGAATATTTCAGAAACTACTGATCTACTGGGATTTCCCAAACAACCATCTCTAGGTTTTAATTTTTCCTCTTTGGGGATCAGAGGGATTACCTGCCACATGTTGTTTTAAATCTTATAATGTGTCACGTTATTTTTTAAATAACCAATGAACCGTTAAGACATCTTACCTGAGCATATACTGGCAACCTTATACGCAGCTGAAGCATCACAGGTGACAGATATCACTGTAACACCTGTTCCTGTTTTCAGCAGTGATGTGGCACTTGCTCAAGATTTGGGGTCAACAAAGGAATACCTGAAGGATTTAGCAGCTTAACACTTTTGTTGATAATGGTTGCCAAGTTGCTGTCTGTGATTACACATAGTTGCAGTGAAGGCTTAAACGTGATGAAAAAACAGATTACAAAAGGTCAGATTTGTCAGAGTGCCTAACATACAAGACAAAAAAACAAACACATAGATCTACAGTGCATGATGTGATAATAGAATATCAACATGATCATCAAAACTGAGAACACTGTCCAAAATGGTAACATTGCTGTTTTTCACGCTGTATTTCAGAGAAAGGGATGACAAATATGACCACATTTTTCTGTCTCTGACTTTTTGGATCAACAACAAAGTTTCTGTTTTGTTTCTGTTCTATAAGGTTTGGAGGCATCCAGCAGTTAATGTCATCAGTGCAGGTAAGATCATCAGAGGAAAATGCTGAGTACAAATGTACATCATCTGTGTAGGAATGGCAGGATATATTATGATTCCTTATGATAGTAACAAGCAGAACCATGTAAAGGTTAAGGAATAAAGGACTGAGGACAGACCCTTGAGGAACCCCAGTTGAATTTATCTTATTCTCTGGATCTAAAACCACTAACTGATCCATAAAAAGTTCTATAGGTGTGAAGTGTTTATGACCTGTTAAAACCAACTGAGTCATGAAGGTTTTGGTTTAAAATTTCACGATGTGTCAAAAAAGTGAGATGACACAACCCTCTTTCTGAAAAATGAACTCATTAACTCCTTTTACCTTCCATGTGATCAACCACTTCCCCAAAGCCTCAGGTCTCTAGCTGAATATAAATAAATGTGAGATACTGGCTCTGCATGAGTCCCCTCTGCAGTCAATATGTAATACACATTTAAAAGGAAGTGAAATGTCATGGAATTATACGGATGAGATAGGAACAGAAAATAGGAATATTTGTGTTGGTATAAGAAATATAAACCAGTTCAAAATATTCATTTTAAACTGATTGCTGCGGAGGGACATAGCAAAGCAATAAAAGCAGCTTTCAGCTACTCCGTTGCCACATAGCACCACGTGTTTGATTTAGCATAGGTTTTTAATGCTTATTTATTTATTTAATTATTACAACAGATGTGCTTATGGACACACACTCCAAAATGGATGGCTGTGTCTGGCTTTAATTGAGCCAGCCAAATTTTCTTGCTAAGCAAACGTGTTAACCACTACACCATTGGAGGCATAAATGTAACATGTGATATGGTTAAAAATTATAAAGATGTTGGGGCTAATGCCATTTTTTTTATAATACGAATAGTACTTCAAACTGAGATGGTTTAGAACCTTCATTCTGAACGGACACTACTTTTGATCGTTATTCCCAGTGTGATCTTTGGAAAAAGGGCTCAAACAGACTTTGTTTGCAGCTCTTTATCAGTTAAACTCACAGATTTCTATCAGCAGGTCATTCTCTATTAGAAATGAATCTATAGCCATACCTTTTGTCCACACAACACACCTGTGTGGAACTCCAGATGCATTAGACTTGGTACGATATCTGTGTACGGATGTAGCTCATTTTATGGATTAGAACAGTAATCTATTACAGCCTGAGGTGTACTGAGAAAAATTCAAGTTAGTATGCACTGCTAAGAGTTATAAAACATTGACAAGTGCCATCTGGGTCCCTCTGAGATCAATGATTAAAGAAGACACTGTGTACTCTAGGACTTCTCCCAGACTGACAATAATTGACTTTTGTGATAGCAGGTGCACAAACAAAGTTATCAGAAATATTTTATTAGACAAAATGTATCATAACCCAGTAAAAAGGAATTATATCCTGAGGAAGCTCAGGTGTTGCAGAGAAATATGTTTCACTTCCTCTCCTAAATGAGATTTACCCAACTAATGAATACATAAAGCTAAAATTTTATTTGGATGTGAACTCTGGTTTACAAAAGATATTGAAAGTGTGGACCTCATGATTCTATTTTTATTCATTTAATTTCTAGAACAACGTGTGAAGCTGGCTGCAGTCCAGGCTGCTTCAATGCCCACATTTAACAATGACTTAAATTAAATTTGAAATTATTATCAATCAATCCTAAATTGGATTCCATTATCTGGATTGTGGTATTATTAGGGATGTCTTTTATTCACAAATACTTGCATTCAATTTTTAATTTAAACCATGCATAAACATGGCTGGTTATTTTAAGTTTAATGCACTGTTTGAGTGTCTAGTTTCTTTTTTTTTGTACACTGGTTTTGTACATAAATATTCTTAGTGCCTTATTTGACTGTGTGGTTGTTCATAAAGAAAGTTGTCTAAAAACTCCGCTTCCCGTTAATTCCATTGCACAGATATTAACTGCAACTCACGTAGAACACCAGGAGAGGGCGCTCAAGATAGTGTTGAGGGAACAAGTGACTGGAAGTAAAGGCATTTACAAATACTTCTAAGACAGAAAATGCCACATATAATTTCAGTTTTCACTAAACGGTATCGATAGTCCGTTCGCTTTGAAATAAAAGTTCATTTTTTTTCTTACAGGAGAGTATAATTTGCAGATAAAATTCTAGCATTGTCAATGTTGCTGATTGGTTAGTTAACGGTTTACGACAAGCTAGACTCCCTTGACGATACCCTTACTCTACTAGTAATGAATATTTGATTTAGAAGCGTATTTATATTAACACAGGAACTTAAGCGTGTGTAAAACAAAATAAAACAAATAAGTACTTTTTTCTTGTGGTCTCCGTGGCTGCAAGCTTCATGCCTGAAATGAAAATGTCATATACCGTACCGTAAAGTGGCATATAGTGCGGTGACCTACCCAAAGTAGAAAGAAATGTAAGATTTTTTTTAAGGAATAGCTGTAAACTGTATCAGTGCCTTAAAACATTATTGGCCCTAGTGAAGGTTACTGTTTACTGCACTAAATTTGCGTTTCCTGCTCATTCTGGACTATCGCGGGCACGAGCAGAGCGGGTTCTAGACAGCACGGGTGGGGTCGGGAAATTCGATCGCGCCCCTCGCAGCCCCCTTCCCTATTGGTCAGTTGGCTGCCTGTGAAGTAACCAAGCAGCCAACTGGCTGTTGATTGGTAGCTGCGTTCAACGGCTTGCACCTCATTGGCTGAAAACGTTACGCTGTCTGTGGGCTGAGAAGTTGGTGATTCTGTTGGTTCCTGGTGGTGAGTAGAGAGATTGAAGGGGCCGGGCCCATAGCGGAAAGAAATGGCGAGTATGGTTAACGAGAACGAGTGTGGAGGGGAAACACAGAGCCTTGAGCCACAGGGACCGGGCCGGGGAGCGGCCAGATGGGGTCCACAACACGCCGGTGCCCGAGAACTGGCTAATTTGTACTCGCCAGGTGAGTCGATCCTCTCCGCTGCAGCTCCGTCTAATGGGCATGTTCACCGAGTGGCGGTGTGACATAACGACGGTCTTTATTCAGTCACCAAGAAACAAACTGCTAAAACTACTAAACGAAAAGAAGCAGATTGTATTTAACTGCTCCACTTAAATGACACCGAGCAGTCGTCGGCAGTATGGGTGTATTACAGCCACGGTGCTGTCGTGACACAAGAGGAAATTATGTCAGAGTGGCTGAATTTGTTTTCGAGTGGCTGTGCTGCTTTGACATTTCGAGCATCAGGGAGAGAGGTTATAGAAGAATCCACTGCCTCTGCTTTAGGCTCAGAAACCTCGTCTGGTCACGGAGCTGCTGTGACCTTTCGTATCTGTGCTGTTGTTGGTTGCCAAGTCAGCACACACGGGCTGCAAACACAACCAAAAACTCATGCTCTGAATTGTTTGGAGAGCTCCATCGGTCACCCTGTCAAAACACTCAGTGGTGTTTCACGCCCATCATAAAAATGCATTTTCACAATGGCAACTGAAACTAGGTTTTGCATGTGACTGATTAGAAACTTATTTTAGTTCCTGGGCCACATGCAGCCCCCGTTTGATCTTAAGTGGGCCAAACTGGAAACACTGCATTAAAAACACCCAGGAAGTCCTGTGATAGTGGTCATCTGGGCCAGAGAGAAAAGACATCCTTTATCCCAGACAGTTGCCACTCAAGAGAAGATATTTGTAATGCCTTAAGAAAAATGTGCAACTTCAAAAATATTCTGCTTTTCCACATTTCTTTGAGTCTACTGTCATTACATGCGCATTACATTTCTACACAGTTAAGTCACAGCAGGTAGCATGGCTTCTCCTGCATATTAAAAACCTTGTTACTGTATGATTTTGTTTATCTAGAGCTTGATTTCATTTGACGTTTTCAAACATCAGGGATAGATGTTCACATGGACAAAAAAAAAACCCCTGTCTAGAGTCTTAAAAAATGCCCCAAAAGTAGAGGCTAATGCGTGTTTATTGGGTTATTGGGTGCTGTTGATTGCTCCTATTTGTTTTAGGATACTTTTTCATGGCAGGTTTTGGACCTTCAGTGAGAGAATATGAGGAATAATAATCATAGTATCAGTATTCGGACTCACAAATGTCAGCAAATTCCTGGAAGGAGATTTGACGAAACTGACCAAAACAAAGGCTGATGTCCGTAGGAGGGAAGAACGTCTCATCATTTTATTTGTATCTGGCAACTGGCACTGGATACATTATTAACACATAATGCACCAACACAAATGCTGGCAAACACTTAACATAGGTAATGTCGGTTAGGCAAAAGTCTAAATCAGGCCTTAGAGAGAGGGTGAGGAGACATGTGAAGGGAGTTGGGAGCAGAGCAGCTGCTCCCCTGAAAGAGCCAGCTGAGGTGGGTCAGGCATCGTTTCCTAGGTGCCTTCCCTTGGAGGTTTTCTAGGTACGTTCCTCTGGGAAGAGACCCCGGGATAGAACCAGAATTCACTATGTCATCTGCATTGGGAACGCCTTGGGGACCTGGCAGGAATGAGATATGTTACTGGAAACATAATGATGTTCTGGAATACCCAGTGCATGTCTGGAGCCACAAAAATTTGACTTACGCAGAACAAAGCTGATGAATGTTTCTCAATGTTAGGGCTTTCTTAACAGCTCAGCAAAGAGCACCAATATCACTGACTAACATTTCTGACCAAAAGCAATGCAAATTCACGTTAGGCAAGGAAAGTGATAAAACCACAGACTATGATGGAGCGGGTAGATAAGCTGCCATGTTCAGCTGTGTGTCTGGTCAATAACACAGCTGGCTCATGTTTCCTGCTTCGGCTGTTGAGTGACTCTTTGGTGGCAGAGGGGGTGAGATAACCACCATCTTTAGTGTTGCAGAATTCGCCAGTGGATTTCTGTTCATCATTTGTTGTGTGCATGAGATTTCATGCTTATAGTGTCTCTGGGGTGTGCATTCGACTGGTGGATGATAGGGCCACAGCAGACAAGATCTGCTGAAAGCTGAATTAATCAAATGTTTTGTGAGCTAAATTATCATCAGATCATTCTAATTGTTTTTAATGTTTTGGTAAAATTGTTATGGTTTCACAAGTGGGGCATGACAGAAAAAAATAAGCACCACAGTTTAATGGAACATACATTTGTTCGGGACAGATTTATTGGAGCGTAAGTGATGTAAATATAAAACAGCCAGTAACAATGAGGTCACACGTTAATGAGGGTTAATGCAACAAACTAGTGTTATATTTTTTTAATGAATAAATCGAAATGCTCCAAAAATGTGAGTTGGTTCAAAATGAGTTAGCGCATGCTCAAAATTTCCCCTTTGACAAATATTAAAATCTGTGGGATAAGCACTAAACTACTGAGTTTTTAAAAAGGAATAAGTCCTATTCACCCACTCCTTTTACTAAGATCTAGTCTTGTGGTTTCACACTGTGTTTGCTGCTTTTTTGCTGTTTTGTTTCTAGGTCACTAAATTACAGTCTTTGTGCTGTAACATGTGGACAGGTATTTCAGGCCCTGCTGCTCATTATTGTCAAAGAACAGAGGAATGCTGTCACATCAGACAAACACGCAGAGTCGTTTGCTAACCTTTGAACATCACTGGAATATCTGCACTGAAAATGCTGCACAAGTGATTGAATTTGTCACTAAAAAGCTCCTGTTTCTTGTTCTTTAAGGCAAAAGATGTCAAGAATGGATCAGTGTCATCCTCTGCTTCTCTCTCATGGCCTTCAACCTCATTTACCTCCTTGCCAATTTCCATCAGGGACATATATGGTCCATCCTGCTGGGCATTGGTAAGTACTAAATTAAAAAAAACGATGTAGTCTTCTTATGTGTTATTATTTGCTGTCTCGTTTAACAAGCTTCTCTTTTTTTCTTCTTTTCAGTGGCAGGTATCCTCACTGCAGACTTTGCATCAGGATTTGTTCACTGGGGGGCTGATACGTGGGGATCGGTAGATCTACCCATCTTTGGAAAGGTATGATTTCCCATCATTTACCTCCAAATAGTCATTTTTCAAAGGGAGCATTTTCCTTAATTTGCCACATATATGCAGGCCTTTATACGTCCATTCAGAGAGCACCACATCGACCCCACAGCCATCACCCGTCACGACTTCATTGAGACCAACGGTGACAACTGCATGCTGACCATAGTCCCTCTAGCAAACATGGCCTATAACTTTCTCACCTTCTCACCTGGTGAGTTTCGTATCAACAAAGCATTATCTCCACCGTGAAAATGCTCTAATCTGATAAAAAAAATAAAACGGTTTCTTTAAGAAAAGGGCAGGAAGGCAACAGCAAACAAACTACCATGTTTGTCTTCTTTTACCTGCAGCGGAGATTTACCATATCTACCCCCTGTACTGCTACCTGTATGCACTGGCCATCTTTGTGACTCTTACCAACCAGATTCACAAGTGGTCTCACACATACTTCGGGCTGCCTCGTTGGGTCGTGTTCCTGCAGGACTGCCACATCATCCTTCCCCGCAAGCACCACCGCATCCATCATGTCTCTCCTCACGAGACCTACTTCTGCATCACTACGGGTTTGTAGTATTATTTCGTCAGGATTACCCAGACCTTTTCTCACACTACCCAACCAAACTCTGTCTACCCACTTCTACTATGTTTGCATGTTCACATGGAAGATTTGCTACATTAGGGCTTAGTCATACAGGCCCAGAGACTGGTTGTTGACCCTTTGGCAACCGCTGTGCGCTAAGGAAACGTGTATTCCCTGACCAGCTGGTAAAGGTTGCTGGCTGTTGCAGGGCGAAAACGGTTGCAAAGAGGGTGCTTCATGTCCAGGCTTGCATGACTGACTTTGGGTTGTAGTGCTTTACAAAACCTCCCAACAATGAAGCTGCACCTGTGCTGACTTACTGACAATGTGTTTGTCATGAAAACTGCTCCTTTTTTTGATTGCAGCCTGCCTGTAGTCTGAGCAAGCTTTAGTAACATGTTTATAAACTGTCTGAGTGGAGAACAAAAAAGGAACTTATTGACCTAAATTCAATTTAGAAACCACTGGTTACCCAGAGCCCGGTCATTAACAGGAAGTTTTGATGCAGGTATAGGATATCCGGCTGCACGTGCAGCCCGGAGACGTTGGCGGTTGATCGCAAAAGCAAAGTCACAGAGTAGCTGAGGGATTCTCAGTAGTAGAAATATCAGATATGGTTAGTTAGTGGAAAGGGTTATATTATTACAGATTTCCAGAGCTTATCAGAGTTAAAAAAATAAATAAAAATAAGAATATGTTTCAAAGAAAGAAGGTTAGGGCAGGTTTTATAGTTTTCCATTGTGTGTTTATTTCTGTTGAAAGATGGGTTTGACCCTACATCTTCATTAAGAGTGCTTCGCTCAGTGTTATGCACTGAGTGAGTGGGTCTGACTTAAGAAAGACAGACAGAATAAGGGATGTAATTAAAGATGATTTGAGAGTTAATGTTTGTTTTTTAATTCTCCAGGTTGGCTGAACTACCCTTTGGAGAAGCTGGGTTTCTGGAGATACTTGGAGGATCTCATCCAGGGTGTGACAGGAGAGAAGCCGAGGTCGGACGATCTGAAATGGGCTCAGAAAGTCAAGTAACACAGCGGGCTAACTGCACCCTACCTCAGACACCACTGGGTCCGTCCAGGCTTCTCATCCCTTTTCTTCCCCACACTTAGTTTTTCTTCCTATGGACTTACAATCTAACACTTTCTGATGCCATAGCTTTAACTATTGCACATTGTTTTTCTTTTTTTCAAAAGGAGGGCTTTGTTGGTGGAATTTTTCATCACTCTCACACAGATAATATTTAAAAATAAATGCAATATATCCTTGAAACTTTATATATTTAACACAGCCCATCACTTTTTAGGGGTTTTGCTAAGGAAGAGCGATCATATACATTTGAAATCACTTTCTAAGGAAATCAAATATTTTCTCCACATAAAAAAAAATCAAACTCAACAAAAAAAATACTTGAAAGGTTAAACTCTTTGCTTCTCCAGAGCTACAGCTGTTAATTTGAAGTGATGATGAATCACATTATATTTAGCTCAGCTTTATTTTCTGTGGATCTGTTTCTGCATCTCCACTTTATCAAGGATCTACTTGATGTGCAAGTGATTTTAGAATTTTATTTAGGTCACGGTGCGTAGTCAGGCTGCAGTGATGTAGGACTTTTTGGAAGCTTTACCAATTTTGATATCTAAAGATCAAATTGATAAATATTACTGTTACATTTATTGTATACTTGCACATTTGGGTTCAGCTCAGCCCACTTTTGACACTCTTTAAAAGCGAGGTAAAGATGCGTTCAAGGATGATTAATATAAACAGTTTCTAAAACACAGCCATATTTAATTGTTTAATCTGGGGCGCGTCAACCCCCCAAAAATGACTCCAAAAATACTGAGAAACATAGACGGTGTAAAAGATGGACGTAGCCACAGCGAGGTCACCCAGAGGTCAGTGAACTGCACACTTGTTGGTTGACGACTTGTCAATCACAAATGGTCAGCTAATGGATTATTATCCTTTCTGAAACTTAGAATGAGCAAAATGTATTTAATATTTTATCTAATATGATCAGATCCATAAAAGCATTTCTTGGAGGCCATTAAAAAGAACGTATATTTAAAGCACTTCCATGTTGGCTTCATGTCCTAGGAGCTGCGTCCATCTTTTATACTTTCCTAACAAAGAGGAGATGCTACCACGAGATGCTAAAGGAAAAGAAACCCTCCCCTAAAAAAATCAAAAGAAAAGCTAACTGCTCCTGTCGGATCATAGTGGTATTTTCAATTTCATTTGTGGATCTTTGCATGTGATCCAACCATTGAAAAAGTCATTTTCAAGCAAAACCATTTGATTTGAAAGGCTTGTAAAAATTTACAAAACTGCAGTCATCACTGATGTTCGGTCATTATAAATTTGGGGCAAATAGAAATAAATTCGGTTGTTGTATCTGCTGGGTTAGTCTGGCCCTAAAATCAGACGATCATGTGCCCTCCACGCAAACGAACCAGTTTGCAGGAAAGAGGCACATGCAGTTTTTTGTCAAGCTGCCTTACACGCCGCATATGCAGTACTTCTGTTTGTTTTTGGTTCAGCTGCAGCTCTTTTTGTTGTGATGTTGCATTGTTCTGTCATTCTGGGGTTTGTATCTCGCATGGTGAGACGCAGACACTCCAATGTTACGTGTCAGCTTTGTGTGATACCGTTTTCACTCCGTGCTTCTCGCTATTGCTTGTATCGTGGAAGGAGACTGTCAGGTTCAGAGCATAACATTCCCGCTGACCAACGTTGCCACCGTGTACCTTCTCGGTAACTGACGAGCAGGCTCGGTGATTGTTTCAAGGGCTTCACTGAAGGGTGACGATCTTGGAGTTTCCTTTAAAATGTCTAGATGAGATTAATTGGTTGAAAGTTTTAATGTTTCAGTCATTGATTTGTAAATGTATTGTACAGCAATTAACTATGCATTGTAATAAGAGGCCCTTAATTATATGTCTTAACTCATCTGATTAGGTTCAAATGCCTTTCTTTTTCTATAGTTTACACATATTTGCTAAATCAGAAGAACTGGAGTTTAAAAATTTAGCTACTTAAGAAATTGCATGACAATTTTTCTTTTTTCTAATTAAGATGTCACACAGACGAAAGAATGCATGCATGCATATAGCATGTCGGCTTGTGCAAGCAATGCACTGGGTCACCAGCTTTCCTTTGAGTTTGTGCAAAAGCAGTCATGAATGGGGAGGATTGCGCTCGCTCCAGAGGAAACTAATTGTACTGCTTTTAAGAAATGACCCCAAACTTTGACCAAATGGTCCCATGTCTGAACCACCAAAGTGTTATCTTCATTCCAAGGAAATCCTGGCAAAGCTTTTCAGGCGGAAATGGGAGAAGGTAACCTTCTTAGGTTGACCGGGTTAAAGGCTTACTTGTTAAGCTTAAAGTAGACAGATTAATGATCATTACAGTTACATTTGCAGCCAAAGTTCTGCTTTATGTTACGTGATATTCCACTTTTAGAATCCTTCATACTTGATTATATAGGATTATTTACCATAGGTCAGCAGCAGGAGTACACTGCAGACTGCATCGTGCTTGTAGAGTATTGTGAGAAGCAGTTTTGTGTGCGCTTGGTAGTGTCATTTTGCTGGTAGATGGATGGTGTGACTGCATTAAAGCTTAAGGCCCGCTTGAGTTCTACTCCTGTAGTTCTTCTTGGTCAGTATTAGGCAAAATGTTTGTGCACTGTTACACTGCGGTGAGTGAACGCGTTAGAGCCTTTGCAGACAACTTTCCAAGTGGGAATCTTGGCGTTGGCTTTGCTGGATGTTTCAGTGCTTCAGCAAGTTGCTTTTTGTGATCTTATAAAGGTAATGGCAGTTTAAAGGATGCTTTGTGCTTTTATAAATCAGCAGAATAGACAAAAATAAGGATAGAGGGTGGAAATGATAGATATGACATGCCGTCATTCATTTGGAAACTGACAACTGTATTTTAAATATGTATGATGAGCTCAGAAGGAACCCAAACCATAATAATCTTTGCTTGGAGAAAGACTGGACATCTGTTGGTGTGTACGGCTTTCATGGTGAATAACCTGGTTGTGAGTGTGGCTCTAACATGCATAAGCTTTCTTCTTACTCTCCAGATGATCTCAGGATTGTGGTTAGATGAATTAAAGTAATTGTGAAAACACAAATTCCTTTTTTTGTGAAGTTTAGGCCATTATTTCAGAAGTAAAAGTCATATACATCAGATTTTTTTAAAATCCAGAGTAGTCACATTATCGTAGATGCTTTCTGGGATCTATTGTTACCATAAATCAGTACAGTTAACTTGGCCACTTGTTATTGTGGTAGAATTTGTGATCGAGCTGTATTGGGATTTTCTGCTTGGAGACAGTGAACTTTCAGCAGTGGATTTGAACGGTGTTTTGCGACAGTATGTGGTCAATTAAGTTTTTTTTTTTTTTCATACCTGAAAAATTTAGTGAGAGCAAATGAAGATGTTAGTAAGTGAGATGGGCAGTCGGAATCTCTCCTGTAATGGTCCTCGGACTTTATTGAATCGCCTTATCCTCTTGCCAACAATGTGGGAAAAGAGTTCATTAACTGACTTTAAATTGCTCATGATTTGACTCTTGCTTCTTCTGAGGTAAGGTCCATGTGGATGTTGTTGTTGTTGGTTATGTACACCGGTGGTGGGGATGGAGTTTTAGATATCAGATTAATGCCTTGATGCCTTTTTGTTGTCTTCCAGTTGGAGGACTTACAGTGTAAATAATATACTGTATTTATAAATAAACTAATAAACATATTTCTGTGTTTTTCTTTCTGTTATCATTATTATTTTTATTTAGTTTAAGGCTGGGAAAAATGTGTATTATTTAATCTGTTTTAGGAACTTGTGACTATTTCACAGGGTAAATGGTCTGTATTTGTATAGCGCTTTTTCTAGTCCCTAAGGACCCCAAAGCGCTTTACACATTCAGTCATCCACCCATTCACACACACATTCACACACTGGTGATGGCAAGCTACATTGTGGCCACAGCCACCCTGGGGCGCACTGACAGAGGCGAGGCTGCCGGACACTGGCGCCACCGGGCCCTCTGACCACCACCATTAGGCAACAGGTGAAGTGTCTTGCCCAAGGACACAACGACCGAGACTGTCGGAGCCGGGGCTCGAACCAGCAACCTTCCAATTACAAGACAAACTGCCAACTCTTGAGCCACGATCGCCCACGTGCACAAGTACACAGAACACCACCTTCTCGTACATAATATTTTTATTTCTTAACCTTGTGATGAAATTTTAAAAAGCTAATTTGTATATACAAGTTTTAATTTGAGTTATATTAGCAAATCTTTTTGCAATGCATTCTTTCAAAATGTATAGTGCAATTTATTTATTTTTTACATGGGGAAAAAATTACACCGATAAAGTCTCTAAAACTTGCAAAAACTCACATATCAAACATGATACACTTAGCATTAAAGGGTTAAATCAACTGCTTGATTGTGTTTATATTTGCCTAAGTAAAGACTTTCTCACCATAACTTTTTGCAAAAAAGGTACAATAATCGGCAGCATCTGATGGTCTTCTGCCGCTGCTACAGGTACTTGCGTCAGTGGTTAAAACATCCACAATGAAAAGCGTATTAATAATTAATGACCCTGTCTGTACCTGGAGCCTGGCCCTCGACACATTTACTGCTAATCGATGCACTTCTCACAGACGCAGCTGTCATGTTACATTCCAGGCTTCTGTTCATTCCAAGTAAAACAAACACTTTAAATTCACTTATTCAATTAATCCTGTTCAAGCAGAGCAGACAAATTATTCTGCACTCAGTTCGACTACACCATATTGAGGAGATTCTACAATAACAAAAGCATTCAGCAGTCATTTCATTAGGCACACCTGTTCTGCTGCTTGTTAATGCAAATGTTAACCAATCACATGGTACAAAGACAAATCTATTTAAGTGTGTAGACATGGTCAAAACGGCCTGCTGAAGTTCAAACCAAGCACCAGAATGGAAAAGAAAGGTGATTTTAAATGTTGATGCCTGACGGGCTGAGTATTTCAGAAACTGCTGATCTGCTGGGGTTTTCCTGCACAACCATCTCAAGAGGTCACAGAGAACGATCTGAAAAAGAGAGAATCTCTTTGCAGAGCTGCAATTTTCTGTGTAAAAATGCCCCGTTATCTCAGAGGTTAGAGGAGAGTGGCAAGACTGCTTTGAGCTGGTAGGAAACTAAGTCAAACAACCGTTTTATACAACCAACGCACAACACGTCAAACTTTGAAGCAGAAAATAACCCAGGTGCCACTACTGTCAGTTAAGATCAGGAAACTGTGACTACAATTCACATGGGCTCACCAAAATTGGAAAACAGAAGAATGGAAAAAGAATTTGCCTGATCTAGTGTCTTGATTTTCTGCTGTCACATGTCAGAATTTGGTAGAAACAGCTTTCAAGCATGAAAGCATGGATCCATTCTGCCTTGTCTCAACACTTCAGGCTTGTGATGTTTATCTAATGGTGTGACGAATATTTTCTTGGTACCCTTTGGACCCTTTAGAGCCAAATGAGCATCTTTAAAATGCCACAGTCTGCCTCATTATTGTTGCTGACCATGTCCTTCCCTTCATGACCACATTGTATCCATCATCTGATGTTGGTTTTCCAGCAGTATAAAGCACAAAGCTCACAATATCTCAAACTGGTTTCTAGAACATGACAATGAGTTCACTGTTCTCAAATGGCTTCCACAGACACCAGATCTCACAGAGAGAACCTTTGGGTTGTGGTGGGATATCATGGATATCATTGGATATCCCAATTCTTTGATCTTTGGGCTGAAGGAAGAACAACACAATCTCAACAATCTCATCAAAACAATTCTCTTTATTCCATACACACTTTGAGCATTACAAACATCCGGACAGGAGGGTGTCCGCCAGAAGTGTCTGACCATTTCTCACATTCTTATAGCTCCGGCCCCCCTCCGCACTAAGCATTCACATTCACGCCTCTGTCAGTGCGACCCAAGGCAGCTGTGGCTACAATGTGGCTTGCCATCACCAGTGTGTGTGAATGACTAAATGTTCTGTAAAGCGCTTTGGGGTCCTTAGGGACTAAGTAAAGCGCTATACAAATACAGGCCATTTACCATTTACCATCTTTCTCTCTTACACCACCTAAGTGACGACCTTGGCTTCCTGTTTTATCTCCTCCTGATGAGATGGGGCAGAAAACCTCTACAATATATTCTGTTCTCTTTGTAATCAGAAAAGGAAGGCCATGATTCGACACAAACAGCATTTCTTATAACTCAACAGTATAATGCATCATAAAACAGTGTAATGATTTCACAATCTTTAATCCAAGGAATAATGTGGCCTATAGCCGTATAATGATTCAACAATTCTTTGATTAGAAGTAAAAGGTGGCATAAGATAGTATAGTAATCTCACAATATGCACCCAACAAACCTACAGCAACTGTGTGATGCTGTCATGTCAGTTAGTAGGGCTGGGTTAATTGATGACAGGGTACACCCTGGACAGGTCGCCAGTGTATCGCAGAGCTAACACAGTGAGACAGACACCATTCACACTCACACCTATGGACAATTTAGAATCATCAGTTAACCCAACTGCATTCAAACTCCACACAGACAGGCTCCTGTGGAGTCAAACTCAGGACCTTCTTGCTGTGAGACAACAGTGCTAACCACCGTGCTGCCCTGTGAATACTTGTGATCAATAAATGATCAAAAGGGGGGGGGGGGGAATGTGATGGCACTGGACAGCTGCTGTACTCTGTACTGTTTTCTGAGACCTTTGCCAAGTCAAATTAAAATCTCACAGAGACAACTTGTTTTGTTTCAGATTTCCGTAACAGCTGATACTGACATTACAACGTCACACAGTTGCTGTAGGCTTGTTGGCCGCATATCCATGATGTTCCACCACATCCCAAAGGTTCTCTCTGTGAGATCTGGTGTCTGTGGAAGCCATTTGAGAACAGTGAGCTCACTGTCATGTTCAAGAAACCAGTTTGAGATATTGTGAGCTTTGTGCTTTATCTTGCTGGAAAACCAACATCAGATGATGGATACAATGTGGTCAAAAAGGGAAGGACATGGTCAGCAACAATAATGAGGCAGACTGTGGCATTTTAAAGATGCTCATTTGGCTCTAAAGGGTCCAAAGGGTACCAAGAAAATATTTGTCACACCATTACATCACCGTCACAAGCCTGAAGTGTTGAGACAAGGCAGAATGGATCCATGCTTTCATGCTTGAAAGCTGTTTCTACCAAATTCTGACCCGGCCATTTGAATGTGACAGGAGAAAATCAAGACACTAGATCAGGCAAATTCTTTTTCCATTCTTCTGTTTTCCAGTTTTGGCGAGCCCGTGTGAATTGTAGCCACAGTTTCCTGTTCTTAGCTGACAGGAGTGGCACCTGTTGACGTGTTGTGCGTTGGTTGTATAAAGCGGTTGTTTGACTTAGTTTCCTATCAGCTCAAAGCAAACTGGCCACTCTGCTCTAACCTCTTGAGATCACAAGGCGTTTTCACACAGAGAAATATTGTTTCTGAGTCAAGAACACCTCTTCCTTTTAATTTGCAAGCTTAGGTCAACCTTTTGACACCAGACTCCACAGCTTACTTGCTATGTAATAAGCCTGCAGTCAGTCAGTGAATGACCTAATCAAACTTGCCATGCTTTAATCTATCCTTGCTAATTAAGGGTTTCATGTTTTAATCTCTCACAGCAATCTTTTTCTTCTAATATATTGACACTCCCCCATCTTTGTTATTTTAATTGTGGCCTTTGCCTTCAGAAATACCTTAATTTTTCATTCCCCATGACGCTGAGGGTGCTGTAAAATGGTTTCAAATCAGTAGATGTAGATGCACATGCACAATACCTATACATACCTACCTAAAAGTAGATGCACATGCTGATGAATGACCTCTTTTTAGTTTCAAAGAGAAATAAGGGGTACCTGCATAGGCCCATCCTCCTCCTCAGTCATGCTGGATTTCCACAATTTCTGCAGAAGCACAAAACTCTGACCTAAATTACATGTCTACTGATTTATCATGCAATGTGAATAGAACTAGTAGAGAATTACATGCTACATTTGAAGAAAGATGATTGAAAGATATACCATAAAGGCAGAATTCTGGACAAACACTCTTGCCTTTGGAACTGGTGGATTTAAAAACCCCTGGAGCAAAAGGGCGGTTAATAATATCTCTATTTAATGAAATGACTATTAAAATAAGCACAGTTTTTTTTTGATGCTCTGACAGAATTAAATCGTTTAATATAGTGACCTGCCTTGGAAAGTATGCCAGGTTAGATTATCTCTAAGTTAATGTGCTACTCTGACGACAACAACAACAACAATAGTAATAATGATTATTATTATTATAACAGTTCCGTTTTATGCAGCCACATAGCTAATCAGTTTGCTTAGAGCAACAAAGGAAGCGCCGCTGCTGTCTTCTTGCTCGCGCACGCACCGCTGGCTACAATGGTAAAAGTGCGTGCTCGCTCCCGCTGTGTAGCGACAAGATGGCGGTCGCCGCCGGATCAGGTAAAACGGTTGAGACGTATTTAATCACTGCGAAAAGCTATTTTTGAACAGTGTTGTCAATGAATTTTTACCGCGTACCTGTTAGGTTTTATGATTAGATGGATTCCGCATTGAGGCGCTGTGCTATGTTGTGTTATTACATTGAAGCTAAAACAAAGCTGAGGAGAATGAATAGGAAGCGATGCTAGCAGCTAAGCTATCTTAAGTTAGATAAAAGGACAGCAGGTCTCACTTCAGTGCTGTTTTATGGGCGTGGAGCCGTTACTCGCCAGCCATCAGCAAATATGAGACATTGCAACTTGCTTATGCATTTGTGTATTCATTTATACATTTTAATTTAAGTTTAATTTAGGATGCTGCTTAAATTACAGCATCCTGTTGTCAAACCACAGCACCGCCACCCCACCGGAAAATGACAGCCTGTTTGCGACATCAGATTATTTACAGGCGCGATGTGTTGTAAACCGGGTGTGTAGCGTTACTTAAATGTCATCAAGAAAAGCGGGTGAATCCCGCAGTAAGACGGTCTTCCTGCCCGGCTGTTAAACGTAAACAGTGACTGTACGTTTTCCGAGAGCTCATGAGGGAAACATGACCTGCGCTGAGCTTCACTGAGCTTCACTGAGCTTCTCTGGAGACGCCGGTGAGCTGAGCTGAAATGCTGCAGCAGCTGGCAGTGTGACTGGGTTTGTTTGGATGGCTCTGTTAAGGGTGCAGCCTCGTCGTATCTCACTGCGGAGGCCAAGTGATGCGGCACCGCCGGAGCCAGATGCTCAAGTCTCACAGGACGTGAAAATAACACCTGCTCTTATCAAAAGGCTCACGTAGGCTGCGCAGCTGAGGCGTCCCTTATTTTTTCTGTCTTATTGAGTCATAACTTCATAACTGCAAGTCATTTTGTCTGGCACACTGCTGGCAGTTTTATTTAGCTTCGTAAATCTACCTGTGGCTCTGGAAGTTTGCATGACTGAATGGCTGTGTGTTTGCCCACAAACAGGCGTTAAAGTTCCTCGCAATTTCCGGCTCCTGGAAGAGCTGGAGGAAGGTCAGAAAGGTGTGGGAGATGGAACGGTGAGCTGGGGCTTGGAGGATGATGAGGACATGACCTTAACACGATGGAGAGGGGTGATCCTTGGCCCCCCAAGGGTTAGTGGTGCCATTTTTAACACCTGGATGAGGACTTTGCAGGAGCAGGGGAGTGTTGACCAAGCCAAAAGATTAACAGTTACTTAAACCAAAGGTGTCAGGTTTGATTTGTGCATGGCATGATGTTGGGGAGCAAATCAGGTCGTCCATGTGAAGAAGAGGAAAACATCGAGGCACTAACACTACTTTGCAGTGCTTTGAATTAATGTTTTTGAATTAAAACAGAATAAATGTGAAGCAGAAGCACAATTAAACTCCTGACTAAAGACCAAATATCGCATACGTTTGCAGCATAATGTTGTTTTTGACTGCTGACAGATGTCCCAGTATCTTTTTAGTTAATTTTTAATTATAGGTATTTATAAATACTTAGCACTGCTCGGTGCTAAGCTGTAAAGTTGAAATGACCTATATGAGACTGTTATTGAAAATGCTGTTTTTAAATTATTGACTACAGTACTTTGAGGACCTCTTTCACAGGACCATGGACATTACCGTATGTTAGATTGCAGCTGGGTCAGCCAGTTTGTCTTCATCTACATTGTATTCATTTACTGTGTGACTGGGTAAAACTGCAGCAGTGCTGTCACAGTTACAGCCTGTATGCAGGGAGCATAAAAAAAATTCTGGCATGCCACCAAATGTTTTGGCCAGAGCCAAAAATTGTAATAAAATTAGCAGTTATGTTAATTATAGCAGACATTTTTGTTGATTAGATTAAAGCAAAAGGCACAGATTTGTGTAAAAACAAGGTACCGCAGACTCTTTAAACTCTCCCCAGGGCCTTTGTGAGTCAGGAGAAAAAAACCCTACAAGGGTATTTCCTGCCTTAGTTTTCACATGATGTTGTTGCACATAGTGAACATTGTGTACTTTTTTTTTTTTTTTTGTTCTTCAAAGTTCGGTGTGCTGTCTTCTCACCTCTCCCTAACTTCCTTTGATCAACAGACAAGCTATGAAAACAGGATGTACAATCTGAAGGTTGAATGCGGGCCAGGATACCCAGAATCACCACCTTTTGTCAGATTTGTGACAAAGATAAACTTGAATGGCGTGCACACCTCCAACGGTGTGGTATGTGAATTATTTATCATTATTCTTAAGCTTGATTGGCTCATTTTGGATGCACTCTGTGGAAGGAGCATCATATCTGCTCTGTGGAGTCAGATAAACAACTGATCAACTAGCTTAAACTGGCCTATCACTGATATGTCAGGATATATGTTTCGTATCATCTTATTGTTTAATACTCTCACTTACTGTTAGAATATTGGCTGAAATATCAATATAAGATTTTATTTACTCCTTAAAAGTCCCAAAAGGTCCAGCTCTGCAGTTTTCTGGTTATGAGTTCATATAATCTTGTTTAGAAGACGGCCATTGGTTCCATGGAACAAGACGATAATAGATGATTTACATTATGTACATCTCGATCTTTATTCAGATGTTTTAGGATTTTCCAAGAGTTGTTTTTTTTTTTTTTTTTTAAGATCTCAAAAAATTGGTAATATGTGGGATCTTTTTTCCTAACTTACATGAGCACCATGCAAGTTAGGAAGAAAGACGAGGGCCAGTTCAGCCTTCATTCTTATTTAAAAACCCACTTAGGGGCAGTAGGTAGAGTGGTGGCCCCATGATTGGAAGGTTGGGGGTTCAACTCCACTGAACGGCTACCCTGAGGTACCCCTGAGCAAGGTACCGTCCCTACACACTGCTCCCCGGGCGCTGCATTGGTGGCTGCCCACTGCTTCACTGGGTGAATGGGTTAAATGTAGAGGAACTATTTCCCTATGGGGACTAACACATACACACACATTATACACACATTATACTTTCAGACTTTTTTTTTTACTTTTAATGCCATATAATATTATAAGAGATTAATTGTCTTAATATGGTCATCTCAGGCACACTGCTCTACCTTTAAACACCCACCTGCTACTCTAACCTTTTTTTTTTTTACGTGGCAAAACGCTGGGGGCAAAGGATAAAATAGCTTGTTTCAGTCTGTGGATAAACTGAGATGCTGTACCAAGGTAATTCATTAAGGATCGCTGTGAGCTATGGATCATGCAAAGCGACACTAGTCTATTTGGAAATGGAATAGATACAAAGGTCCCCTTTTTTGCACGTAAATAACATGACTTCCTCGCTTCTTTGTGGGTGGTTGCACTCATTTCACTTGGTCAAGCGTGTCAGTGCTCATTCATCTGTTGCTTTGCTTTTTTTTTTTCTCTTAATTGTATGCCCAAGGTTAATGTGTGAAGCTTGACTTAAACACATTGCAGGTTAAAGCAGCAGTAAATCAGTTTCTATAAAAATAAAATAAATATGAATATAATGGATTTGAACAATGAAATACATTTATTAAAAAATAAATAATTTTTAAAAACATTTTGGTGCTTTAAAAAGGTAAATCCAAGATGGGGGATAATTACAATGTCTAACTGCATCCATCTCCACCCTGCAGGTTGACATGCATGCAGTGTCTGCGCTGGCCAAGTGGCAGAACTCCTACAGTATCCGGATGGTGCTGCTGGAGCTTCGACGGCTCATGACCTGCAAGGAAAACATGAAGCTTCCTCAGCCACCTGAAGGGCAGATCTACACCAACTGAGCCCCTGCTACTTTTGACTCCATGTTTTCTTTTTGTTTCCCACTTGTTCCTCTCTCTCTGTTTTGCTTTCATCCCTTTATCCCATCCCCCGCCATGTGACATTCCACCTCCTATCAACACCTTGGCTGAATGCACACACAACAGAAAACTTATGAATACAAGCAGATACATGCAGACGTACACACAGACACTGCTGTAAAC
>NW_024582495.1:117051-203247 GCF_018398535.1 Haplochromis burtoni | reverse complement strand
CACACACACACACACACACACACACACACACACACACACACACACTTATTAAGCCATCATAAGTCATTCCAGCCCTCTGTCCTCTCCTATCACTGGAGCTCTGGGTGGACTCGAGTCTTCAGTCCACACCAGATACGATCATTCGAATACTGTACATCTTACTAATCTTTTTTTTATTATTATTATTTGTTTAAAAATGCAGATTGTACAATAACATAAATAATATTGAGTGTATCTCGTTGTGTGTTGACTTTTTTTGTATACATATCTTCACATTGATGCATAGGTTCTTCGAGGATAGTTCTCCATCAGGGTGTAGGGTCTGAAACCTCTTATCCAAAACACATTAAATTTTTATTTTTATTTATTTATTTTTTCATGATGAGATATTTTATTAAGCCCGTGTTCACACGAGCTTATAAAGAATTGACTGGATCTCAATAAGTGGGTGCACATGACTGTTAAAAGAAATTCTGTCTAAGAAAGGTCCAAAGTGAGCAATGCATATTCATGCTACTATACCTGATCTTAAGCATATGTACTGTAGGTCTGCAGTTAAACCATGCTCTAAAAATATAAAGGAAACAAGCTACCTCTTTTGAGCCTGTATAAAAAAAAAAAAGAGCAACTATCTAATGTGAATGTGTCTTGCTCTTTCTCTTTCATAAATCCAAATTCATGCTTATCACATGGTTGTGGTGCTCGATCTAACTATGCAGGGCGGGGCATGTGAGTAACAAGTCATGCAAGTTTACAGGAAGAGTGACAAAGCTGTTCAAATGTTCTTTAATCACCTTAGCAGTTGGGGTAGAAGATATGTAGACATATAATTCATTTAACAGGAAATTTTCCCCCTCAGGCCATATTTACACAGATACACAAGTCTTGCATTGCAATTATATTTAATATACCTTGATAAGCATGAAGTAACATCTCATGTTACTCATGATGTTTTGGCACCTTTATGGTAATTGAAATAATTAGAAACCTGAATAATAAAATGCGCTGTCAACCAAAAATGTTCAATTTAATTAATCAAGATTAAATAAACGGGGTTGTCCAAACGGACCATTTGTTCTAATTTTGGCTAATCCTAAAGGGCCTTACTAAGCAAGACACTCAGTGTAGAAAGCTTCAGTCCCTGTTCAAATACAGTGTACTAGTGCCTCTCAAAAATGACTAAATATTATAATAAGTTATTTTTTTGCAATTTCATGTGCAATAGGTCAAACCTTTTTTATCTTAATTTTGATCATAGCTTGTTGCTCATGAAAATTAGAAATCCAGTAAATGAGTAGTTTGAATAAATTATTATTTATACAGTATAAACACTGCAGACTAGTACATGAAACCACTATGATGAGTGACTATGCTGATTTGACAGATGTCTGGATGATGACCATTGACACCCTTAAGCCACCGAAGGTCACTGCTGAAAAGGCCGGCTGTTTGTAAAATAGTGTATTAAAGCATATTAAGGGAAAGTTGACTGGGGAAAAGACTGATGACTGCAGGCTCGAGAAGAGTTCAAGAAGGAGCTTCACAAGAAATAAACTGAGGCTCTGTGTGTCCCCCAAGAACCACCATGCACAGATGTCCTCAGGAAAGAAACTACATCTGTCGCATTTCTAATCTAAAACTACTCCAGAACCAGGGACAATGGCAGAAGCATCTCGCCTGGACTAAGGAGAAAAATGAACTGGACAGATGCTTCTGATTTATAAAATCAGGTCCTAAAGTCTGGAGGGAGAGTGCAGAGTTACAGGATCCGAGGTGCTTGAAGTCCAGTGTGAAGTTTCTGCAGCCTGTGATGATTTGGGGTACCATGCCATCTGCTGATGTTGGTTGTGTTTGGTTAACTGGAGCTATAAGCCAAAAAGTAATCAAAATGAATAAAACAAACAAACAAAAAGCAGAAAGCCACCACAGCTCCCCACAGCTGCTGAGCTCCAGGATGGATTGACGTCATTTGCTACAGATTCTGTCCACTGAGAATTTATTCCCAGAGAAATGATTCAAAGTACATTAAATTTGTTTCTCTAACATCTCCAAAATGTGGTCTGGCTGTCAGTTTGCATAAAGGCTGAGCTGACTCTACAACAACAGACTGTAGCCTGGTTACAGGCTAAAAAAAATCAAGCCACTAACACTTTTAAAGATGTGTGACTGGAAATGATAACTTCCTCGAAAACACCATTGTTCTCTCACTTTGTTAAACTTACAAGTGTTTTTTGCTCTCAGCTTAGAATATTTTAGCACGTCTTAGAGTTAAGTAAAACCTGACTCTACTTCTACAGAGTGTGCTTTCTGCATTAGTTACAAGTGATAAACACACTTGAAAAAGGCAAAAAGGGACAAAAAAAGAAGCTTTGTATGATATTAAATACATTTTTGGCCTTTTATACATCTACCACATAGTACTCAATGCTTTTAAGCATGTGGATCATATGTGTGACCTGGTGAAGTTCACACAAAACATCAGAATGTTTGTTGGTGTCAGAAGGGCTGATCAGAGTATTAAAAAAACTGTTCAGAAACTACTGGGACTTTCACACACAACCATCTCCACAGATTAAATGGGATGTTCTGAAAATAAGAAAATATCCAGTGAGCTACAGTTTCTACAGTTCTCTTAAGAAAATACCTTGTTTAAGTGGCCAAACTGCTTTGAGCTGATAAGGAGGAAACAGTAACTCAAATAACCAACTGGGCTGTGCAGAAGAAAATCCCTGAACTCGCACGTTGAAGACGAGTGTCACTCCTGCCAGTTAAGAACATAAAATGAAGCTACAATTTGCACAGACTGCCCTAAACTGGACATAGATGTTACATCAACAGTTCAGGCTGCTGGTGTAATAGTGTCGGGAATATTTTCTTGTACCACTTTTGGCCCCTTAGTACCAAGTGAGCATCATTTAAACCCCACAGGCTGCGGCTGAGCACGTTCGTCCCTTTATAACTGCAGTGTGACCATCTTCTGCTTCTAGCAGGATAACACATCATTTCAAAAATCTCCAATGATGCCAAACTGGTTTCTTTAACCTAACATTGAGTTTACTGCTCTCAAATAGCCTCCACAGTCGCCAGATGTAAATCCAATAGAGCACCTCTGGGAGGTAGTGGAACAGGAGATTTGCGTCATAGGTGTGCAGCTGACAAATGTGCAGCAGCTGTGTGACGCTCTCAAGTCAATATGGACCAAAATGTCTGATGATTGTTTCCAGGACCTTGATGAATCTGTGCCACGAAGGATTAAGGCAGTTATGCAGGCGAAAGGGGGTCCAACCCATAATGAGAAAGGTGTACCTAATCAAGTGGCTGGTGAATATATAGTCAGTAATATAGGTTTTAAAAACTATCAGGCAATGCCAAAATACTAAGCTCTATATTTATTAATATCTGCTAGGGCATGTATCATACAGTTTTGTGATTCCTGTGATGTTAAAAAAAACTGTCCTTTGAAAAGCATTTATTTTGAAAAGTCTGATAGAAATAAATGCTGCTGATACAAGAGGAGTGCTTTTCTGTAGCCACAGATACTTCAGTCTGTTTTTAGGCTTACCAAAAACTGTAAAACTCCACACGCATGAGAACCTGTTGTGGTTTTAAAGATGTGATGAAAATAGCAAAAGTAGATCTAAAAAGATTTAAGTGTCGAGTAAAATTAAAACAGAAAGCAGAACTGATGCACATGAGCTGTGAGAAAGGAGAGGGAGAAAAAACAAGCACCTGTTTGTCTGGGCAGACTATGCAAACTAAAAGCCTAATTTTGTTTGATGAGAACTCGTTGTGGAACACTGTTTGTGCTGTTTCATGGAGACACTGGGAAAACACAGGGAAACATCATCATCATTAGGCTATTATTAATGAAATCCTCTTCTGTAATGAGAAGTCAAATGAGTCAGTGTTGGTGGTGCTCTCAGGCATCCAAACAGGTCTGAGCCGGTTATAAAACAACCTACTTGACTGTTTTGCACTAACAGGAAGTGAAACATAAGTATGTCAGTACAAGTTTTGACAGAGCCAGCACACGTCATCACATCAGTCATCTCTTAGCCCCTGGCCACAGTTCCTCCTGTGTGTAATTCAAATGCTTATTAACTGCTTTTAAGGGTCCTGCCCATGTTTGTGGTTGATTTCAGGTTTCTGTAAAAACCAGCCTCAGGATGCCTTTTTTTTAATCTTTTCTATCACAGACTCTGTTGCCTTATTTATAGCCTTATTTTCTTGATTGATTTGTATGTTATTTTATAATTTTTAAACCCTTTTTATCCTGTATTTTCTTACAAAATGTAAAGCTAGTTACATCTTTTACTTTGCTTTATATATAGCAAATTAACACAGTGCTCTATTATGAATAGTATTATTCTTGCTGCTAATATTATCATCATTGTATCAATCCAGCTGAAATGTCGGCACTTCCCAAAAAGATACTGTTTACCAAATAAGACAGTCCGTCAGCAGCACAGTATATTGATATTTTTTGGTTGATTCAACTGAATAAATTTAATTTTATAAATATTCATCCTTGTTCAGCAAGGGATGACTCCTACTAGCGTTGTTAATCCCAACATCTTTTCCCCGTTACTCCATCAGGAAGCTCTACTATTAGAGAGACTGTAATGATATTTCAAAAACATTATCTTTTAATAAATAATTAAAAAAACAATGACAATTATGTCATTTATTATTATAAAATTTAGTCTTGACATTAATGTAACTTTGAAATGAATGATGCTACTGATCTGTAGTGCCATCTTCAGCTCTACACTTTATTTCCTGGACCACATGCAGACCTCTGTGACATCAGTGGCCTGAGCTAGTAAAGCCAGCATGATGGCCTTTATATGAAATTGTCCACCCCTCTAAACGCCCGCTTAGTTCAAATGTGGGTGTTACATTTACAAGAAGAGCAGCCTGAGATGTCTGAAGAAAGACTTTAACCATGTGTTTCAGCGAGTCTACAGGCACTGCTTGCAGCTAAGCAACACAAACAGCATTTACTGTGTTTATGAATCAGATCTAAATCTCTCCATGACCAGGAACAGAAGTGCATTTTATTTTTAAAAAAGGAATAAGCAGCTACACTGCAGTTTGGCACTTTGTAAAGATATCCAACCGGACCCTCTGACAGGCACAACACGATCAGTTGTATATTATACAGCTAATGTTTGCATACTCACTCTCTAACCTCATTTGATGACCACTAAACATGCAAAAAATCATCATGTTTAAAATAAAACAGCTGCAGATTAATAAAAACAGAGTAAACACAAATTTGCTCTTAAGGATTGAGGGCAAAAAAAATCCCATAAATTAATGCAGAGATAATGCAAATATGATTCAAGTTTTTCCCTTAGCAATACTACTTTCTGTTATTGCTTTTCATTTGACTGAAGTTATTGTGCAAACATCCGAAATTTTGGATGTTTAAAAAAATATCACCAGTTTAATTTATATTTCTTGCTTTGTTTGGACAGCAAGAAATGTGTTATTTAATAGTTTTGATGTCTTAAAAATAGATGAATAAATGTGTCCAGATTCTCAGTTGGTTACAATAAATTTTAATCTGCCACCCTTCCACTGTAAACATTACAAACCTACTGATTATAATGAAAACTGGATCCATGTGACAGCATCTGAAACAGTTCAACTTATTTGCATAGTGTCACCAAATAAATACAGATTTGATTTAGTGACACTGTGATGTGTTACGGCTGAGTCACGTAGTGTGAAAATGGAAAGCAGCCTTTTTGTAAATAGGAAAAATTAGTGATTGCATTGAATGTTTTCTGCTGTCAGCAACTGATTGCAATCAGTTTCAACAACAAAACCGGTGACCTGGAGGTTGACTGTGTACGCTCATTTTATATAGTCATAAAAAGTTTGGTCATGCTGCAGACTCCAGTCAGGACTCCAGTCCAGTTTTCCCTAATGTGACTGTAGCATTAGTGAGTTAAGCTCAGTTTACCAGAACAAGGTATTTTGGCTCTGTTTTACAGGCGGACCATGATGTTTTAATACCAAATAGACACAATGAAGTGACTACTTTTCCAGAATAATTTGGTATCAGTGTTTTTCAAAGGACTGATTTGTCAAAGCTCGGTGGCAAACCGATTTATTTGACACTTGTGACCAGTAGAGGGCAATGTAGTATTAATCTAACCTGACTTAATTCGATTTCATCAGTTCAGTGTGATATTTAACAGTTATGTGACCCTGAGGGGGGAAATATGATATCACTTTGGGCTACAGGTTGGTATTGTCAATTAATATGAGCCTTGCTTTTGAGCTTGTCTATATTTTGGCAAATTGGCATGTAAAACAAGACGAATTAGATATTAGGAGTTCTTTCTTGAGACTTCCTCATGAATATATCGAACAAAAATGTCTTGTAATTTCTAAGCAGGTTTTTGGAGGCTTGTTTGCATTCACTCTAGATATAAAGGTAATCCTGGAAGTTTAAATTCACTCAATCTAAAAAAATACAGCTATGTGTCTCTGTTTAATTATGCTGAAGGCTGAATTGTGACACTTTGGTATCTTCCCTTTAACTTTCAGGTGTTAAACTCCCCCCTGTAGCTGCATTTGAACAGTCAAAAACAATTATTACTTTTATTTTTTATTGTCTTATTCTTTTAGCTGTCTGTGCGAGCTCCTCAAAGTGCTAAAGACTAACTTGACCTTAATAAAGGAAGACACTACCCCCTGTTATCTGGTGGAGCTGATTATTGGTGCAGGAGTGGACTCTGACCTACACAGCAGCCACGCGAGTCCCACCAGCATGTGCTTACGCAAGACCAGTCAGTAATCTTTTTGTAAGATGACAGCAAGTCCTATTCAGCGCCTCCGAGGATTAAAACAACTTGTAAGTACATTTTTGTATCTAAAAGGAAGTGCATTTACTCGAGAGCTCAGTACTGAGTGCGTGCAAACACTGTAATTTCTGTTTTTCTTTTAACCTCATTATCTCAACTGACCACACCACTTAAAGTACAGTATAACACTGTGTTTTTCAGCAACCTCAGTGTCAGCTTCTTCAAATTCTGTTTATCACAAGACTGCCTTCTGACTTATTTCATCATGAGATCAGTTTGAAAGCCACACGCATGCACAAAGACAGAGTGAAAATGTGAAGAGGAAGAGATGGGCAGGCACATATGGTTTGTTGAATTCCTCGACAATGTCTGAAAGTAATGTGACAATTGTACCAGCCACAGGTGTGAACCCTTCATAATGCTGAAAAGGTTGTTATTTATTTTGGGTAATGACTAACTACCACTACACTGTATCGCAGGTATCAGTGGGATAAAAGTATTTCTGTTTTATGCTGATTTACATTTGTAACATGAGTCTACATTTATTTTAACTGCTGGATATTTGTTATGAGAAGAAATAAAGAAACAAAATATAGCATCAGAAATATAAAATACGATCCATTTCAGCAAATTAACTACAAAGTAACGATGAGTTGCTTCAGCTTTACTGGCTACAACAATAAAAGACATCTCAGGCATGAAAGTCTATACAGGTGAGGAAAGCATGACTGACAGTGTGGTAGACAGCGGGACCACAGGTACTGCTTGTCACATTACTTAGCTTCTAGTTTACTTATATTGCCAGCAGTTGCTGTACAAAGGAATAGGTTTCTGTTTGAGATCTCTGTCTGTTGGTACCGTTATCATGAACTCAATATCTCGAAGAACTTGAATGAATTTCTTCACATGACATTTATCTTAACTTAAGAATGAGCTTATCAGATGTTAGTGGTCAATGATCAAGGTCGCTGTGACCTCACAAAACATGTTTTTGGCCATAGCTCTTAGACTGTGATGGCATTTTATATGTAAAAGTTCAAAGGTCAAGTTTAGACCTCAACTTCCCTTGCTGGCAGAGGCATAAAACCAGAAGGGAGTAGTTATAATTTGTTTCAAAAGAATTTATTTTGTTTCAAAAGAATGCCGACTATTATTATTATTATTATTATTATTATTATTATTATTATTATTATTATTATTATTATTAGTAGTAGTAGTAGTAGTAGTAGTAGTAGTAGTAGTATAGTCATTGGTATAGACCAGGGGTCTCAAACTCAAATGAGCTGTGGGCCACTGCTGTCATCTCAGTGGAGGGCCACTTGAGTGTTCAAGTAGTACAAACAACAAACAAACAAGAAAACACCCACAAATATTTCTGAAAATTTAGTGTTTTTTCTCTTTGTTTTTTAAAATGTCAAATATTGTATAACAAGACAGAACAACAAATGTGAATGGATTTTTTCCTCATACTTAACTAACTGAAGCCCTTCATTGAACTACCAAACAAACAAATCCTTCCTAACAAAAAAAGTAACTTCAAGAGCCAAACTGCATTATATTTCTTCACATCAATATACAGGCCGCGAGTTTGAGACCACTGGTATTTACTCTGAGTTTGGGAACACCCAGACACAACAGCATTACACAGCACTTTTCTTACATACTGATGCATCCTTATTAATTTATTTCCACAGACTTTTTCACACTGATCCACCTGCAGTATGGCTCTGCTCGTCCACTTTCTGGCCTGCGCCTTTGGCATTGGCTCCTGGGTGGCTGTGAACGGACTGTGGGTGGAGCTGCCGCTCATTGTCAACGCACTCCCTGAAGGCTGGGATCTACCCTCCTACCTCACAGTAATTATCCAGTTGGCTAACGTGGGACCTCTGCTGGTCACCCTGATGCACAAACTGTACCCAGGGTGTCTTAAAGAGTATATTGTCATTTACTCCATCCTCTCCATCGGTGTCCTGTCCTGCATCCTGCTTGCCTTCTTCTGGGACAGGACCACGATTTTTATAGGGGCATCACGTAGCACAGCCTTCTTTATCATAACTTTCTTCCTTTCTCTGGTGGACTGCACTTCTTCAGTTACCTTCTTACCTTTTATGATGCAGCTTCCAGCAAAATATATTACCACTTATTATATTGGAGAGGGGCTAAGTGGTTTCATTCCTGGTGTAGTTGCTCTAGCTCAGGGTGTGGGTATGGCCAAATGCGTCAACTCTTCTGAGACTGCAGGAAACCACACAGGATCATTATATACGGAGTATCTTCCCCCAAACTTCTCCACCGAGGTGTTTTTCTTCATCCTAGCAGCCATGATGTGCATAAGCCTGGCTGCTTTTGTTGCACTGAACAGACTCCCTCGGACATACGAGCTGTCCACTGAGAACCTTGTGCAGGATACAGTAGTGTCTGTCAGCTCCTATCTGGATAACTCAGGGGCTGATCTTGATGGAGGAAGCGTAAAAAACAATGGTGAGGCGGTTGCCCAGGGCAGACATCTGGTGGCAAAACCTTCCGTGTACCAGCTGACCTTCATTTACTTTCTGGTGGTGTGGGTTAATTCTGCAACCAACGGCCTGCTTCCCTCTGTGCAAACATACTCCTGTATGCCATACGGGAACCTGGCCTATCACCTCTCTGCAGCTCTGGCATCAGTGGCCAACCCAGTGGCCTGTACTCTTGCAATGTTCATCCAAAACAGGTAATAATGTTTTATTATTGTAAGTCTGTATGAAACCAAAAGTGAAGTGTCCTGATGAACACCGAAGCAGTTTTGACTTCCTCTGTTCAGGGTAAAATCTGTACCAAATCAAAAACACGTGAATCAATTTGCTATGTTGGTAAATAGTTTACAGATGCATTTACTGAACATAACTCATAACTCATAAACGCTGGTCCCCTGGCCTGCAGGTTATGGGTCCACAGCTTGATCTGCAATAGACACTGGAAAGTATATAATGGACACTGAAGAATGGCCATCTAATTTAGGGTCATGGGAAGAGCAAAGCCTATCCCAGTTGTCATAGGGGTAGAAGCAGGGTACACCCTGGACAGGTTGCCAGTCATTTGCAGAGTTGTCACAGAGAGACAGATGACCATTCATGCTCATTCACACCCAATTTACAATCAAAAGTTAGCCTAACATGCACGCACATGTTTTTGGATTGTTGGAAGAAGTACCCACGCAGAGCTGGGGGGAACATGCAAACTCCACAAAGAAAGAAAGCTGGCTGGCAGACTCAAACCCAGGAGCGTCTCACTGTGAGGCAGCAGTGCTTACCACAGCACCTGCAAAAAGTAGGTCAGATTGAAAAATGAACCTACTGCTCCTCTAATCTATGACGTCAGTAAACACTTTCCTTATTATAGTCTCAATCTTTAGTCACATCTAAGAGCATAAAGATTGTTGTGACGATTACAGTTACAAAAGGCTGATTAAGCATGTTTACTGGGTATGATACTACAGCACCTTAGCATTGAAGACAAAGACACTTTTTTCATCTAATTTGGATTCCCCAAATCTTACATTTTCTAAAGAGGAGTGTAGATTTTATCCCCATCATGATTTTTGCAAGCTCTTTGGAAAAGAAGTTTTTACCATACAGCAAGCAAACTCTACTTTAGTGTGCTTACAGGTACCTGGTTGTTATTAACACATTTTTTCCCCCCACTATCACTCAAATATTTGCTCAAGGTCCATTGATTTATTCACTTGAAAGACAAGTTGCCTTTGGATTCAGAGAAATTAACAAACTGCTGCTGATAACAGACGTCTTTTGCGCCCAGGTCGCAGGTCTTTCTCGGCCTACTGGCGGTGGTGGGGACAGGATTTGGCAGCTATAACATGGCCATGGCAGCTATGAGTCCTTGTCCCTTGCTTCATGGGTCTGCAGTGGGAGAGGCGATAATTGTGAGTGAAACGCAAGCATGTTCTTTAAGAGAGGTGTGTACAAAAGTACAAAACCTCCTTCATAAACGTCCTGAGCATTGAACTCTGCTCACTCATAACTTATGATGAGGCAACATCATTACTCAGTGTGAAATCAGAGTCTATGTTTTAGTCACAAACACTGTTAAAATAATGATTAACATCCAAATGAGCTGCTGAGTCTGTGTTCTTGTTTTACTCTCACCAGGTGCTCTCATGGCTCTTCTTTACTGGGACATTGTCTTATGTCAAAGTCATGGTGGGTGTCA
This sequence comes from Haplochromis burtoni, assembly GCF_018398535.1. Lineage (NCBI taxonomy): Eukaryota > Metazoa > Chordata > Actinopteri > Cichliformes > Cichlidae > Haplochromis > Haplochromis burtoni. The sequence continues at coordinate 192,223 of NW_024582495.1, read as the reverse complement.
TCCTGAGAGACCGGAGCCACAACGCTTTGGTCTGGTGTGGAGCTGCGACACAGATGGGTTCACTAGTGGGCTCCGTCATTATGTTCCCGCTGGTTAACATTTACCAGTTCTTCAAGTCAGGAGACTTCTGCAACACCGAGTGCCCTCTATGACTGATGACGAGCTGCAGACTTTGTTAGATTAATTTAATCTTTTTTTGCAAGAGATGTAGATGAAAGGCGCTCTCATGACTATAAACAAAAAGTGAAGCCAGAACTGTTTCTGGCATGTCACTCCCTCACTAACAAACATGCTGCATCTTGTTTTTAATCAAGGCACAAATTAACACACAAGTGGTTATGCAGTCCTGTGAAAAACAAAATACACTCTATGATTCAGTTGTTTGTATGACCACCTTTAGCTGCAATAACTTGAAGTTATTGTTTTCTATATGACTTTATTGCTCTCTCACACCGCTGTGGCCCACTCTCCTTTACTGCCTTGCTTTAGTTCATTGAGGTTTGCAGGCATTCATTTATGCACAGCTCATAAATCCACAGTATTTCAATCAGGTTGAAGTCTGGACTTTGACTGGGTCATTGCAACACCATGATTCTTTCATTCTTTCTTCTACTCTTGTAGATTTGCTGCTGTGCTTAGGATCATTGTCCTGTTGCACGACCCATTTTTGGACAAACTTTAACTGTCGGCCAGGTGCCTTTGCATTTGGCTCTAGAATATTTTGGTGTACAGAGGAATTCCTGGTTGACTCAGTGAGTGCAAGGTTCCTAAGTCCTGTGGCCTCAAAACAAACCCATATAATCACCCCTCCACCACCGTGCTGACAGCTGGAATGAGGTGTTTGTGCTTATGTGGTAAATGTGATTTCCGTCAAATGTGGCGCTGTGCACTGTGGCTAACCATCTTCACTGTGATCTTGTCTGACCAAAAGACATTGTTTCAGAAGTCTTGTGATTTATTGCAACTTGGCAACCTTAAGCTGTGCTGCCATGTTCATTTTAGAGACAAGAGACTTTCTTCTGGCAGCCTTCCAAACTGGCCATACTTGTTCAGTCGTTTTCTAATTTTTTATCGTCATGAACGTTAACATTTAACATACTAACCGAGGCCTGTAAGGTCTGAGATGTAGCTCTTGAGGTTTTTGCAGTCGTTGGGCATTGCCGTCTGACCTTGGGGTAAATTTACTAGGACATCCATTGCTGGGAAGATAGTGGCATTGTGCTAACACACACCTGAATGCTCCAGACCAGCAAACTGCCCAAACGTTAGCTTTTATAGAGGTGGTCACACTTGCTGCATTTGATTAGCAGCACCTGGCTGCTTCACATCATCTTAATTCCTGGGGTAGCAGTAAAGGTGTGCTTAGCCCTTCAGAGAGTCCTGTGAAAACTTATTTTTCCCCTCACATGACTCTAATCCTTCAAAACATCACAACATGTCATTTTTACATTTTTTCTTTGAGCTGGTAAAACCGACGTGCTTGTCAATGAGCTTCAGAGGTGAATTCAGCTTCTACCTTTTTCCAGACATACGACTGGTTTAAATTTTGCATTTTTTTTTTTGTTGCTCAAATGATATTTACTTTGCAATGTTGTGTTTATTAAAACACGTTTGGACTTACACTTGTTACAATATTTGGCCACTAGATGGCACAAGCATTCTTTTAAGACATGTCGGTTCACAATCTGCAGACACCGAGTGACCACAAATCCTTCGACGTGAAATACAGTTTACTGGGTGCTCGAAACAATAAAAGGGGTTAAACAGATTGAAAGCTCATATTTATGCAGCTATTATGTGGGATGTTTTGCTTTTTAAATCACCCATGTATAAAATGAAAATCTCATAAAAACAGGTGGTTGATGCATTTTATTATCTGTGGAGATGATGGACACACTGACAGGACATGGACGTCTATTTATAGAACCACACTACTAGTGACAGCTTGAAATAATCAGCAGGCTGTTCTGGCCAGGACCAATGCAGTTCTGGTCATTGTAAACAATGGAAGTCTTGCAGAAAATATGAAACAGTTGTGGTTATTTTCGGCACTAATATTTACATATTTTCATTTTATCCTACTTTAGACTTGCACTAAACGACATGAGAGAAAAATACCGTATTTTTCATTCTATTACATTTACTTACAAGTTACCATAGACATGTGAAAGTATAAACACGTGACTAGCATTCAAAATATGACGAATGACTGAACCATGATTTCTACCCACCTGTTGAAAAACACTTTATTGTGAGTAAGGTCAGCTCAAAGTCAAATGGCTTCCCCTCATAGCTTTTCAGATGGTTTTATTTAGATAACAGAACAAAATGTTTAAAGCTGAATACATATTTGTGTTGCAGAATCACTTCCTTCCTTCCTCTCTAGTTAATTATCTTACTTTCCCTCATATTTATGTTCTTCCCCAGCAGCAGGGCCTGACCTCTACAGCAGGGTAGGATCTAATGTATCTAAACATTTAATAAGATAAGATTACTTGGATCCACTTTCTAAAACAGAAAAACACTGCTTACACACTGTTGCATCAGTATTATGATACATAATAATATATGAGTCACTGAGGCTATTTTTAATTTAGGTATTAAGTAGGATTTTCAATGGAAGTGATCCACTGGTAGTGGGTGTTTTTGCAATGATATGTTGGTGCTATCTCCACTACTGAAATAATTTGCACCCCTAAAAATGAACAAGTATCAGTTAATTGGTTCAGGGTGTTAGTCGGGATTGTTGTGCATGGCTTGACTAACTTGTCTAACTAACCCTGGCTCCATATCTTAGTCCAGGAATTTTTTCAGGGATTTTAAAAAATCATTGTGATATAGGGCAAAATTTGTCATTTTGCACCATCTTACAAATATACCAAACTAAAATGAGAGGAATTCGGCAATGTCTTTAAAAATATCACTAATCCACTAATCCAGGCCCAGATATCCTTCTGGATCCAAGGACTCAATTTACGCATGTTATGGGGAGAATTTGAGGGAGGTGGTTAGTCCAACACTGTTATTTTTAATTAAAGGAAAAAATATTACCATCACAAAGGATATTTTCATTAGAGGTCTAGCAAATTTTATTGTCCCCTTGCTATTATACATATGATGAATGTGTGAGTCGTGCAAAGCTGCCTTTCATGTACAGCGATGCCCTTTCATTGATAAACATCAACTAGTGTTTAGAGGCAAGATTAGCAGCCATGAGAAAGCAGACATAAAATGATCCCATCATTCCTATCCTAAAGATGCTGGTGCAAATCCTCTGAGGAGTATGGACGGATGCTGGTCATCGATGGGAACCGCAGAGTGGTTTCCCATCAGCAGCTGTTCCTCCTCTCTGCCCCCCATGCCCTTCAGAAGGAAAGCGAGAGGTTCCCTGGCCTGGGTCTGGGGGGAAAAGCCAGGGCGGTGGAGGAGGGCTCTAATTACTGATGCTCAGCAGGGGGCCGATGGCTGTTGCTCCTGCCGCTGGTCACTTGGGAGCTTCCCTGACCCTGACACTGAGTAAAAACAAAAAGATAAGGAAAGGAAAATGGGGCCACAATTAGCCCTACATAGCCTCCAGGGCCCAGGATCAGTGGAGGAGAAGCACAGATGGGACTTTCTCACTTGGATTTGCTGAATCTACATTGCAGTACGTGTAAGCTGTGCAGAAATCACTGCAGTCAGTTGCTGATGCAGATTTAGAGGACGGGTTTGTATGAAATCTTAATCACGTCAAACAATACATGAGATTTATTGTTTTTGTCTTGAAATAAAAAATCTGAGCATGACTACAAAGTAGAAGTGTACACCTGAAGACTGTGCAAACGCTGTTCTCTCATTGCTAATGTGACCTTGAATGCTTGTATGTAATCAAGAGGATTTTCTCTACGCTTCATTAGCTAAATTCCCTGATTGGCTCTGGGCTTTTGTGTCAAGACAAAACAAAGCAGCAAAGAGAAGTGTATCATTTTCCTCCGAGTGTCAGATGGTCCCATCGCTCCTCCAGCTGGTCAGGAGGGGCTGTGGCCACCTGGATGCTGTGTCCCGGTCCTGTGAGATCCTGCAGTCTCTGCCGTGTGAAGACTCCACTTACTACGCAACTGAGAAGTCCATCTGCTCAGGTCGACACCTCCCAAAGAGTCCCCCTCCTCCTCGACACCACCGCTACCACGACCACAGCACCCCCTTGGCTCTCCTCCCTCCAGCCAGCCACTGTGCCTCTCAACTAAATGAGCAGCGTGTCAAATGGAAGGAGGATTTACCCTTCCTTTAACGGGATAAGAGAATGAATTCACAGCAGCATGATGCAATGAATGGATGGAACCACCTGCACTCTTGCAGCGTGGCTGCTGAATCGACAGATATGTCACCTGTATCTGACTTTGCACGCGCTTCTCTTCAGCATTCACTGAAAAGCGCGTTAGGCTTCTGTGACGAAACACGACGCAGAAGCACGGCCGCAGAAAAAGAGCGTAAACTGCTTTTTTAGGTCAAAAATAACAAAAAATAATGCTCAGAAAGTGTGGAAATTTGCTCGGGTGCACCCGGGGGCTGACAGATTTTGGCAGCTGACGTTCAGGTGAACAGCTTGTGGGCAAACCAATTGCTGATGCATGCAGACAAGCACGGCTCTGACAGCAACTCACAGCTTCTCCCCCATCAATTTCCACACACACTCTGTTTAATAAATGCTGTCCATTTATTTGAAATTGGATGTGACAGCCCTATGTCATTTCACTATAGTGTCTCAGAGCAGACAGTGATGCGCACGGGCCCACTCCTCGTTTTCTATCAGCAGGTATTGATGTTGCTTTAATGAAGTGCCTAGCACTCCACCCTAGGAAGAGACAAGTCTGTCAGCATATGTAAATGCTTCCTGCCTGTCATTGTTGTGGAAGGTTCAGCATAGGTCAGCATAGATTCCCCCTCTGGGAACCCTTTGTTCTGGGGCCCGACGGTGCCACATGAGGGGACCAATTACAGTGCTGCACAGCAGGACGGGGGTGCAAACTTGTTACCCTGCTGTAGTGAGCTAATTATTACCTCTACACTGTGGGTAGTATAGAGCCAGTGCATCATGCATGAGTAACAAAAGCAGGCTATTCTCTGTGTATGCGGCTTTTAAATGAATGGTTTACACTTCCCATATATGATAAGGCATTTCTCTTCTGTGCATTAGTTTGTATTGAAAGCACCATCATCACATTTTGGGAAAAGGTCATCTTAATTTTCCAGCCATAAATAGCTAGTGAACTACTTAAATCCCAGCGGAGGGCCTTTGCATTGACAATGCAAAGGCAATTTACAGGCTACAGTCTGCCAACCACATAACCTTGATTTGGTGTCAAGAAATGATTTATGAAAATGCATCCTGCTCTCTGTGTCCCGAGCGAGACCTGGCTGGACCCAGAGTGTTGACACAAAGCCTATATAGCCGAGCAAACACACTCGCTGAATTATCATTCATATCATAACATCTCAATGGGCTCTGGTTCCCGGTTCCTGATGAGATACTGGCAGTCTGTTTCTCATTAAGGAGTGCAAGCGATATGCCAGGTTTTTGCCGAGCAACAAAATATTTCAGCTGACATGCAAAATAGCACTTTATCCCAGTGCCAGTGACTGCAAATGTAAGTCAGATATTTGATGGAAATTGACAATGAGCAGGTCATCCTACGTGCATAAACACACCTGGGTTGTAAGCACATTTTCAGGAGTGTTTTGGAGGGTAAAGTAAGGGGTATATTTTGGGACAAAAATACTAAAAACACCTCTTGATGCATATAGACACCATCCTCTTCTTACCATTAGCTCCCTCCCCTTACATCCAACCCATTCATCTCCTTCTCCCCACCCCCAGTGACCAGTCGAGCCCAGCTGCTAGGGGCTACCAGTCCCCCTTCGTGTGTGGGGCCAGTCAAGTGGAAAATGGCTGCTACCGAGAGAGCCCACTTTAGAGAGCCATCATCCTTTGAAGGGGCATGATGGCCTTTGACAGCCACAGTGTTAACACGGAGCCCACATGAACACAGCACTGCTATTATCGTGTTTACTAAGCAAAAGCAGAGGAGAAGGGATCAAGGGGAGACCCTGTTGGTTGATGTTTGAATCCAGGGGTAGCAGCGAGCTCATCCCAGCCGTGCCACAGTGGCACTGTGGGGAAACATGACATGGGATCACTCACAGTCAGGTGGAGATTGGTCATTCAGCATCTGCGTTGTTGTTTGGCGTGTGCATTGTTCTCTGGGAACAGTGTGATTGTTATCGAGCCATTTGCCTGTTTCAGCCAGATTCTGCAGCTAAAATAACTCCTGCACAGTTGTTCTTATTTACTTTGGCACAAACATCAAATGAAAATCACAATTCTCAAAGGCTCGGCTCACTTTATTTGAGCCAATCTTGCAATTCTTGTTCCTTTTACACATTGTTCAGGTACATTCAAGTACAGATACGCTATCTTCAAACGAGCCAAAAATATTTTGTGCAAAAACATCTGATATTTATAGTTTAACAGCTCATATCTAATGTGTTGGTGCGCTCAAGCAGAGTCATTTAAGTGCTGGAGAGACTTGATTTTAATATCTGAAGAGTCCTTAACTGCTGGAACTAGTATTTGTGAATTTATTTAGTCTGATGTAAAGAATATGCAACTTTTCCAATGAGAAATTAAACTAGACATATTATGCTCGTCCTCATTTTCTGTTTAATATACACTGTTTAAAATATTATAGATAAGGTCAATGCATGTACAACTCACCTCTGTGAGTCAAACGGCATTCAGACTGCTGTAAAAACTGTAAAAAGTTTTATATATATATATATTTTACCTTCAGCTCAGAGCACCAGCATCCATAATATGGTCATTTGAGGCACACAGCTCTGACTCTGAGCACATAAATCCCTCCCACCTGCTTTTTACACCTACTGTTTACAACGGGCAGCCAATCACATGAAAGCTTGTTTGAACGGCGAGGATGGGAGCTAAAACAGGTTGTTCATTGACAGTGAATTAACTGATAATCTACTCCTAATAAAGTGGGTCAAGCCCCATAGACTTCTATGTTAAACTGCCCAGCTGTACAGAATAAACGGACAGTTTGTTTTAATAGCTAATTTTCCTAACTTTCCCCTAATGACATGTAGATGCCAAATTTTCCTATAACTTAACTCTGCTTTGTCATCTAAGTTAATCTGAGTCAAAAAACTGTTTTAACTCAAAAGCCTGTTTGAGTTTATTTCCTCTAGGTCAGTTCAAACTGGGGGTATCTGTGCAAAAATCCATATTTAGAGGTGATTAAAATGCATTTACTCTTTGAAATTTAAAGTAAGTGGTGACCTTTTGCAGAACAAAACAATATAACTATGTTGTGGGGTTATGGGAAGCACAACAGAAAATGTGCACAACCAACTGCGAGAACAGTAATATGGTCATTAGCTGATGCAGTGTGCTCTAATCCACCTTTGACCTTATGCAGTGTGTGCAGCCCAATTTATGCATGCAGGTTGGATCAGCAGCAGATAAAAGCTGAAATCGTTTCATCCGGCTCTGCTCTCTCTGGCGCCGCTCCAGCACTGGCTGACTGCTGATGTATGGCTGCAACTCGACCAAGCCGCTCTCACAGCTCCGGCACATGTTGCTGGAGGACACACGTGGAGTTCAGAATGAGCAACAGTGATTTTAACTGCAACAAATGGTCGAGGTATGTCATTATCCAGATTTTTGGTGAGGGGGATCATTACCTGCCACAGATGCCACTGTTGTTTTGTGTCTCCATTTGTCCTGAGGCTAGCAAACCCTGATACTTGAAAAGAGCAGGAGGTGCCTTTGTGTAGACGCGCACCTGATCTTAGCAATCAATTGGCAGCTCTACCCCTCACACAAGTCTCCCAGGCTCTGCCTCAAGGCCGTCCATCTGTTGCTGTGAGGATGTGTGGCTGCAAGTGCCTGCGTGCAGGTCGGCATCTATCTGTGTGCATGCATGTTTCTGGAGGAGGAGGTTATAGAAAATATGTGATTTGTGGTTTTGGTTCTGTTGGAACCTTTGCTCTCAGAGGTATATTTCTTTTACTCTCTCTGTGGTCGTGAAACTGATATTTAAAGTGGAAATGGGTGACAAGCCTATACATGGCAAGATGCTCGCTGTGTAATTAGTGTAAGCAGAGCCAGGGGGAAGCACTTAGATCTGTACATTCTAATAAAATTAGCATATTGAGGCTTTTATCTTCCCGATAACCAGATGTAAAGATATACATGAAGTATAGAAGAAAAAACTGAGGTAAAAAGGACAAAAAGATTCAGTCTTTCCAACATGCTTTAACAACAGATTTTTATTTCCTGCTGAGTTTGCATGAAATGACTGTTTGTGAACGCCATATCTTCTCTGAAAACATTAGAAAAGCTTTTTAATGGTGGCACTGAATGTCTTTAGCATTAAATACACCTGTATGTGTTTTACACAGAGCTCCTTACTTAGTTGAAATTCAGTGAGGAAAGCAGTGGAGCAGAACAAATGATCATGACAGAAAGTTGTGCTATCCTTAAATATGTGACATTTTGAATGGTTGTTTTCTATATTAGAAAGGTAAAACAAGCACCCATAACTTATATTTTACAACTCTGCAGGAGTTTTCAACTCATATCCACTCTGGAAATCCCACTGAGCATCTCTCTGAGGCCAGGGCTCTTGCATCCCATGGCACTTGTAACATCTTTTTTGCAGTCCAGGAAGTTGACATGGAAAAAATTTATGATCTGTATTTCATTCATCCACACTTGATGTTATACTGTGATACAGCAGTGCAAAAGGTCCTTGGTTTGAGTCAGCTAAACAATCATAATGTTTGGTGACAAAGAGTATAACATCCACACCTCAACAATGTTTTAAATACCACAAAAATTAGATTTACCAAGATAAGCCGCTATTCTCAAAACAGACACTTTACCAACAGTGACAAACATAAGAATTTTACCTGTGGCACTATGTGTTTCCAGATTTTGGATGTGCATTGGAAGCAAGCAGCCTTTCCATAGAAGCTGTATTTATGAAAGTAACCTCAGACATGTTTGGAGTAAACACATCTTCGGTCATCAACATTTGAAGAATCCCAGTTCCCTTGCAACACCCACACCAGTGTTTTCATTGTTAAAACTGTATTTTAAAAAGTATTTAAAAATACCCAAAGCGTTAGAAAGTGTTATAGTGCCATTTGGAGTAATGTTTAATTTAAAAAAAAAATTAATATAAAAATATAAATATTAATACACAAGCTAAAAGTCTGCATGGATTCTGATATTCGGTATTGGCTGATATTAAAAATAAACGCAGAATACAAATGCTCCATCTAATAAGAATGAGAATAAACAGAAATTTTAACAGGTTTTCAGAGGGGGGATTAAACCTTCAAAAGGAAGTTACATTGTATAAACAATTCAGCCTGGTTTCGTACTTTACATTCACACTGCTCCACCTTACTTGATGTTAATATATGTGGACGTATGTGTCTGGTTTTTCCAAAAGCATTGCAGCATTGAAGCTGAGCTGGGCATCTGCAGAACAGTTTTTATTTTATTTTTTTTAATGCAAACTCTTGGTATAAAGCGCACAAAATAACATAGATATAGATCTATAAATACATAGATATCCATCTTTGGAAGCTGATCAGACACGTGAAGGAGACGAGGTAGCCTTTGAGGAAGATGAATGCAGGACATATTCATCTCTTCTGCACATGTTAAACTCTTCTGATTAAGTGTATGTGCAACTGCACATCTGACTATATGAAATCACACCATGTGCAAACCGCTGACCTGAAAGCTTCTCTTTACTGGGTGACTCTGAGAAGCATTACACTGAATAACATCGGCCTCCAAAGAGCTCACAGGAACATGATTTTTGATACCACTGACCTTGCAAATATCGAACCTTTCAGATACATAACCTGATCCAGGGTTGCTCTGGGTTGGGTCTGTTCATATTTAATGTACATAATATATAAGAAAATTATGAATAATTGATTGATACCAGAAAGGAAGCATGTGTTGTGCTGTTGCCTTGATCTGTATGGTTTCCCACTTTTATCTCTCTGCTGTGACAAAGCAAAATGTAAGATTTGTATTAAATATAACATATTGTGTATAAAATTATTGCCTTTTAACTGGTATCAAAGGACGTGTTACTCATTTTGTTGCAAATAATGAGGGTTTAATGATTTATTTCATTATATCATGCAGATTATTGATCCTTCTTTTGCCTACACTGCTGCTATGTAAGTGGAATAGTTAGAGATGGAAAAACAGTAATTTGTCGTATGTATACTGGTGCCCCCTCTCTGTACGCTCCCACTTTAATGTGATTTTGTTCATTATAGGGATTCAGTGCTGGGGAGAATGTCATATGCTAAGTTAACCTCTGCGTGCCTCAGTGGCTCACCGCCAGTTATGAAAGGACACCAACATAGACACACTCTCTTGGATGACGACAACTGGCAAAGTCCCCAACCTTTAAAAAAACTGGAGCCGATGCTGGATGTATCCCATGGTGTGAGTGCACTCAATAAATCTGCGAGGGGCTGGTTCAGACTCCCACACGTCACCATTCAGTGTCCTTGAAAGCAGCTAATGCCATATCAGTTCAGCAAACACAAGATCCATCCGCTCTGCCACAAGTCAATGAGTCACTGAGAGCACTTTTAATTGTGTGGATAGCCGGCGATGTCCATTTCATAAATATATTGAGTAAAATAGTCACAGATCATTTTGAACTGGCCCTGAGAGCTCGTCTTTTCATTGGACAGCCTACTGTGAGGACGGCCAACAATCCCATTGAGAAATTAGCAGGGTCCCCTGTGTTTTCCTTTCCTTTAATGAATAATTCAGCTGTCAGGGTGAAAGCAGGGCGAAGAGACCTTGTCACTGGCGACTGACTCAGCACTCTGTGGCCTGAGGGTGACACTAAACCTGAGCTTTGCATCCGGTGCCCTTCATAACAGGTTGTAGTGCTACAGTATGTCTCCTGCGCTGGTGGCCATACGATCATCCAAATGCAGAGGAGGACAGGAAGCTCTTCTCAGCACGCATCTTTCTACTCATTATCAGGCTCCATAAAGGTTCTGCAGATCACATTAGTTTCTGTTGTTTTAGGTTTAGCTGTACAGTGTGGCTTTAGCTGTGGTGGTTAATGTTAAATGAAAACTGATTGCAAGTTAATTTACCTAATACACCAACTATAAAAACGCTGTAAAGATGCAGGACTTTTCTTGTAGCTGATGAAACTAACTGTAATTGTCATTTGTCATTATTTTCCAAACTTTCAAGTGTCAGATGCTGAAACCATGAAATATGTCAGTGCATATACTTGCATGCACTTGGAGCATGCAGTTGTTCGTGTACTTTGCAGGATAATAATCAGTGTGTGAAATAAGTTCATAGATATTGCTGCTAAACACAGTAAAGGCAGTGGAGCAAAAATGGTTGGATGCTATTTGTTTTAAAATACGGATAGTTAGATATAAGCTGAATATCTCTGTCAGTTTGGATCAGGGATGTTACATGTCTGCAAAGATGGTATTAATGATATTAGTATGTTGTTGGTATCTGCTGCTACTAGCCTCATTTGCTGTGAACTGAATTGCTTTAACCAATTTCAGAGACTAGCTGTTGTATCAAAAGTGTACAGCTTAAATGGATTGTGAAGTACTGTGTGAAATATAGATGCACCACCATACAAATAACATGACAATAAGCAGTGCTATTTGCAGACAACAGTAAAATAAATGACTGGGTAATTGCAAACAGGTGCGACAAACTAGGCAAAAAGCAAGGAAAACCAACAGTAACAGGAAGTGAAAGTACAAAGCATTGCAAAATAAAACAGGAAATGACTTGAACCTATAGACAACCAAAATCCAAGAGAGCTAGCAATGGCAACTGATCGCTACATAGTGCAAGATAGTGACCACTGAGTGAGAAGCAGTGCTCCACATGACCTTCTGACTGCAGCTAATGGCTGCAGTCAGAAGTGTAAGTATGGACATTTTGAGACACAGCTTTTTTTTAAATTGATGAAGGTGTCAGATCAGAAAATCCTCAGATGTAATGTTTTAGCGTGCATTTCTATTTTCAGTAGCCTCGCTTGTAATTTGTCTGTAGTACTAATAGGCTTAAGCTTTTTGGTAAACTGGGACACTAACCTGAAAAATCCGTATGTTTCCATTGCATAACCACTGTTAACTCTCAAATCTTTGTAGTTACAGTGATCAAAACATACACAATCTAGCAAATAGTCAAGATACAACATTTTTTCCACACAACTCTTTAGCTCAAACTAATGTTTCTGTTCTTACTCCTAACAAAAATCGTTTATTTTGTCCTTACTGCTTTTCCTTTCTTCCATTTGGTGCAGCACGCCTGTGGCTGTCTCCTGCATTTACAGCTAGTGGAAGAGGAAGACATTTCAGCACATTTACAAAAGATGACTCCACAACCAGGACACACAATCCCCCTCGGGCCTTGTGCATTTGCCTCCTATGGTCCAGAGACCTCAAAGCAAACATCTGTTATCCTGTAGAAACAACCTTTGATCCCAGAATGAAGATTTTCTGACAAATTAATGAACGGAAGCATCATTAAAAACAGAAAAGTGAAACTGTTGTTATTGATTGGGTGTGCAAGCGTAAGGTTAAACATGATTCATTTCTTCAGCCTCTGCTCAAACCCAGTGAGTGCTACAGAGATAATATTACACAGCACAGTCCTCTGTGAATCAATTACTTACTGTCTGACTGTCAGCATAAAGATTGTGTGCAGAGCTCCTCCTATGACAGCATCTCTTTCTTTTATTTATCCATTTAAACTGTTAAATTATATTTTCTTCATGTTTTATTTAAATAAGTCACTTCCAAGGATACAAACAACTGCTCATAAACTCGGTGAAAATTAAAATTTTCCCATTAAGCAGTACTGATTTATATTGTTCCTGTTGGTAAACCTTCAAGGAAAACAAGGAACTCAGTGGCTCGTAAAATAAATGTTTTATTTCCCTACACGGAGGTTTAAATCCTCCGTGGTTCCAGGGATTAAAATATGCTGAGTCTAAAAAACACAAATTAGCATAAAACCTGTAGGTTTTTGACCTGAGCTAAAATTCCCCACAGGTGGCTATTTATTATATTTACACACACACACATGCATGCAAATACACACCTACACACACACAAAAGGCAGAGCAGTAATGGCTATAGCCCTAAAAGTATGTACGGTGACTGAACAGCAACTGTAATTATTTATATAAAATGCTGTCTGTTGTACATGTTAATAATGTACTAATTAAGACCTGTTGTAGTATGTTTAGAATCTGTGTATAATAAAATGCTTCACTTTTGGGAGTAAAACACTAACACAACACAGCTTAATGTCTCAGTGGCCATAAAAATACAAATTACATTTTTAGTTTCCCACAAGAAAAGTTCAGTTAAATACCTTTATATTAAAATGTGTTTATTAAAAGACCTTTCATTTCTGTTCTTGTAATAGTATAATTAGATATTTAACATAAGTTTGTTATCAGTGTATTTAATTATTTGTCGCTGCACCATCCTGGAAATAAACATATTAAATCACATTTACCAACCTGCTGTCATCATATAAAAGCTGCAGAAGAAACATGCTGTTGCCACTAACAGGCGGCTCCAAAGTGTGCATTCTCATTAATTAGCTGATTAAAAAGCTTAGACTGTTCACGTTGCACACATATAAAGTGCATCATTGTCATGCAACAGGTGCCAAGTGGGATCAACACTTGCAGATGTATTAAAGCCACTTGCAGCTGTGTAGTCATCATTCATGTGTCTAAACTTGAGAGGAGCACAATGTACGGGCCTCAGAAACCCCAGAGTTCATACTGAGGATGATGAGATGAAATAAAATGGTGAGACAAACCAGAGACCACCATCAATCTTCATTGGTAGTGCCCACTGTGTCCAAGTCTGAAGAAGGTGCATCAGATCAGGAGCAGGCTTGTCATTTTTTGACACCAAAAGATTTTAAAAATAAATTTTCCTTGTTGTGGTCATTATTTCTCAGCTATCTTGAAGGGAATGTCAGCCAAATTTAAACCAGGCATGTTTTCTGATGAAACTTTGGATCATGCCTTGCTCCCTATCTGCTGATGCAACTGTCAAGCTGGAGGTAGGTGGAGGTTATTCGACATTGAGGAAGCTATAAGCACTGTAAACTTTAATTTTTGTTTATTGTCTGTCATATACATGACGTTATAGAAGTGGATACACTTATTAAACATGGCTGTTTAAAAATAATCAGGTCAGAGTAAATACAAATAATCCCTGTGAGCCAAAAGCTCAAACAGTTTTTTGGACTCATACTCTTGGTATGATGTCAGTGAGAGGGGACATTACTAATTTGGTCACCTGAGGCACATAGCCCTGGCTGTGAGTACAGGAGATACAGCAACCTTCTGCCTGCTCAGACCTTCTGTTTGTGAAGCTAAGCCAATCAAAAGAAAATTGGCTTAAAGGTAGGGGATCTGAAACACCTTGTTTCAGTGACAGTGGACAGTGTGCAGAGCTGCACAAAGGCCTAGTATAAGATACATAACGATTATAGAGCAGAATAGGTCCAGTTTAAACTTAATAGTGCTACTATTGATTAAATGTGTGCCTTTCATTTTAAGTAGTTTAGGTCTTCCCGTTATTTATAGTTTCCATTCCCTTCACCCAGCCCAGGTTTTAAACATTAATTGTGTAGTATAGAACGAAGATGAGATAATGGACCACGCAGTGGTGATTATTCCAGCCAGTCAGCAGTTCTTTATAGCGCCGCCGCTGAACATGTGCTGTTTGTGTGTAAAGAGAAAATTAAGTGCTCCTTTCATTCATGTCCAGATGCACATGGATGCTTCAACAATTCTCTGATTCTTCAAGTTTTGATGGCTGGTTTGACAGTCATTGTGAGCACAAATTTCCATCAACAAAAACAAACACATTACTGTCAATCTCATGAGAAAACCACAGTGCCAATCATCAGTGATGTAGAGAGAAAGATTAAGTGACAACAGCCTTCTCCCAGACATAAAAAAGCCTTTTATTGAGAATTCAAACAGGTGTCATACTGGTTTCTAAAAGGCAAAACAAATGACAGACTACTGAGCCGTAAATAGCACAGCAGACGATGGGAGATTGGCCATATGTCCACTGTGTGTGCGAGCGCCAGCTACACTGGCTTGGTTTGAGATTGGATTCTTTTGGGAGCGTCCCAGTAAAAGCTCCTCTGGGATGGTGAGAGATTCATCTACAACATCCGTTCACTCAATTTTGGTCAGCTGAAATGCTTAAACTGTGCACTTTTCTCCTCTGAGGTTTGCATGTATTAAAATGGCTATTTTGTTGAGTGTATCTGTCACTGCTAACTGATTAATAGAAACACTTTTGGTCCACAATGTTTTCAACACTGATATAAGTTTAAAAATCATATTTATGTGCCTCATTAGCCTTTTTTTGAGGTCCCTTTAAATTCAGTACCAAGAGAGTGCAGGGTCTGGGGACTTGTGTGTGCATGTGCATGGGTGTTAGCCAAGGATAGAGCATTCTCCGAGGAGGACGCAGCTCCATCTGGGCCAGAGTAATTGGTCTGCTATTCATATTCAGCAGTGTAATAGCCTCTAGCTATTCATACAGTCACACATGAACTAGTTACACTGAGGACAATCAAAAGATGGGTTGACCCAAGCGTCAGACCTTCATGAGGGGTACTGGGACAACATGTTGAGAAAATCTAACCTGGTTTGATGGGAAGTATGAAAAGATTATTTTATTTTAAGACTGAATTCGTCAAACATTATTCACAAGCTCCAAATCTGCAGCATTTAGCAGGAGATTTATGGTCTCTGTGGTGGAGAAATGCTGTTAGACTGTGCTAGTTATGAAGGCTGAAAAAGAGTGCCGGATCTCAGCAAGTCAGTGAGTCTTACATCATGATGAACAGCCATTAATAGATCCTGCTGCACTTCGAATGAAAAAAAAAAAATCTGCCCTCCTTTCCCTGAGAAAGGCCTGCAGCAGTCCTGCTCTCTCAAATGCATGCAGTGAATCATCAAGTGCAGTGGCAGATTATAGCAAACTGTTACCATGTTGAACAAATAACTATTTTAAAGTACCAAACAGCTGAGCGCATGTTCATGTATTTGTGCATAAACATTTCCTTGGCAGTTGCAGACCACAATAAAGCCTAAACTGGATCTATTTCAGCCTTAAAACCATTCCTCACCACCATCAGTGCAATGAACTGTAAAGCCCCCTGCTGTAAAAGAAAGGTGGAGCTGATGTTTTTCTTCTGTAAAAACACCTATAATTACCTGCGTAATGGAAGAAAGCCCCCTTCATCATCTGATCATTCCTCAACAAGATAAATACGGTGGTCAAGGCATTTAGAGACAAATGCTATCCTCTTGGTGACGAGGGTTTTGAGAGGTGTATTTATCATGGTTTGAAGTGGTGTCTGAGTCCAACCAAAGTACTGATTATTCAGAGTGAAGAGGAGCTGCCAGCCCATTACCTCCCAGGAAATAACAATATGAACACCCGCCTCCCCGGCCCTTCCCTATGTAGTCTGTCAGAGCTTGTCAGCTGCAGCACCATTCATTCAATCTCAACAAGCACCAGGATTCATTCCTCGTCCTGCGCTATCTCTCCCTCCTTTCACCCGCACTCTCCCTCACGCCGCCTCGTATTACCTCCCAATGTCTTGCAGGTTGCCCCCTCCTTCTTTCAGCCCCACCCCACCCGCTCACTTCCTCCCATTCTGCAAGCCTCCGCTGCTCCACCCCTCCACCCTACTTGGTCCTGATGAGCCATTGTGAGATTCAAGCAGATGGATGGGGAACAAAGGGGTGAGAGGGGGGCCCCCTCTGCCTGTCCCCCCTTGTATCACTGCCAACCAGGCTCTGGGTAATCTTCTCAAGCTTTCACGGCAGAGCAATGAATAACCTCAGCCTCCACTCTGAGACCCAGGCTCTGCCGCAGCCGCCCACCTCTTATCTCACCCTCTGCAGACTCGCCAGGGCCGGCTGCTCTCCGGATAGCATCTCTCACCCTCGCTTTCTACTCACTGTCTCTGCCCTCCACACCCAATCAGGGTATTTTTTTTTTTTTGTTTCTTGGGGCGTGTTACAAGGCCCAAAGATTAATTGGGGCTGTGGCTGGATGACATCTGGTCCCAGCTTCATAAAAGTCTGGGTCCTCGAGGTCTGCCGGGTTTATAATGAAGTGTATATAAGTTAATTTTCTCATCAACAGAGCATTAATCAGAGCTTTTTCAATGACCATTTCAATGCTGATTCTGGCGGAGCTCAGGTTACCGTTTGGTAAATTTGATTACTAGAACTGGAGCAGAAAAAATAAAGCTGACGGGAGCTTTACTATAATAATAAAAAAACAATCTGCCAACCTGTTTGCTGGGATATATCTAGAAATATTTTCATAGTGTCAACAAATCCTACAAGTATTGTCTGAGTAATAGCTTCTTTCTTTGCACCATAGACCTTTTCAGCTGAAGAGTGTTTCTACTGATACAGTTTCTTCAAGCCGAATCAACACAAACACAAAAAACAACAACAAACTGAACATTTTAACATTCATGAAGGTTTAACTTATAGCAGCGTGTGTTTTTCAAACTTACAATGAATGGCAATTTTGGCAGCTAGCGTATGATTGAAGGCCACAGAAGAAAAATGCACTCAAACACATTAAGTTAGTGCTTTTAGTGTTCTGTTCAAAGAACAATGGATTTTGTTGGTAACTGTCATTTTCAATGTTAGGAAGGCTCAGTCTGCTAGTATGCTAAAATGGAAAATGGAAACTGAAGAGAAATGTCTCCTTAGTCTAGTTTTGTCCGGCCTTATTTAAAATATGACATGAACTGCTGATGCTTCATTTGTCCTTGTCGCACTTTTGGGCCAGACAAAATGTTACCAACGGGTGTCACTGGCCCACAGCCAATTGTGGCCTATTTAACGAGGTATTCATGTGCAATAAGTACCACAGCATTAAAGAAAAGCAAATTAACAATACACATTGATGAACATCATACTGGGGGTGTCAAATCTTGCCATCCTGTCAGATGCTCCCAGCATTGCAAAGACATACAAAAGGTGTTGTTTGACATCAGTGCCTTGATGCACTGAATGCAGCATTATTAGCTACCACAAGATAACTTTGCTTAAACAGTGATAAAGTCTATATTAGAATGTTAGGGATTATCGTGGTAGAGTATCTTTGTGCAGTTTGGAGGCTTTTATTTAGTTTATTTTACTACTTGGACTTAATTTGCTCTTTTTCGTTCACTTTTTACTTTCACTTGCTGCAGTTTAGATGACAAAAATTACTTGATTAGACTTTAGAAAAGATCATGGTATAATAACTGACTGAATGCATTCAAATGTTATGTCAAGAAATCCTTAACGTTTGAGATGAGGTGAGAGGAAAAGATCTGTTTCACTATTGCAATAACCCAGTGCACCACACCAGAGATGGCAAAGGAGGTCACCATCATTTTCTTGACAAAATAAAAGTATTTGGTGCTCTTTGAAAACAGCATAGCATAAATAAATTCAGGAAAACTACTGATAGTCCCAAATGTATTTAAGCCATTCATTGCACTTCAAATTAAAAAGGTTCTTACATTAAATACTGGGTCAGTGCTATTTTGTTGTTACTCTATTCATGGATTTGCATCATTCTTTAAAATACATAAACCTGCATACTTCTTCATACAGATTCTAATGATATAACAATAATTGTCTACTTGTTTCACAGCACTTGTGAGTGAACTGATCTAGATCTGAGCAGAAAGCTCTTCAGACACTAATAAGAGCTTCATGCTTGAGCCTCCACACCAAGAACAATCCACCTGTTCTGCTTTAAACTGCTCAACCACTCCACAGCTTCCTTGCATGGCCCTGTTAAAATATTGAGTATGTACTTAAGTGCTATTTGGCCAAGTGTCATTTAGGCTAAGGGGCTCTCCATCCACAAAAGATGTCTTGAAGAGACTGGATCAGAGCTGGTAGCGAATCACAGAGGAATACACAGGTGTTAAATTATTTACTTGCTATGAAATATTTATACTTTTGTCCCACAAACTACTAACTACGACTATGAAGTAGGGCTGTAGTTACAGTGAGAGCAAAAGCAATTTTTTATGTGGCATATTTCACTAAGATAATAAAATGATGAAGATTATTAAACCAACTCATAGTACAAATGGGACATTTTTATGTTTAGGCAAACACGCAGAGTGGAAGTAAAGTATGCGTTGCTGACATTTAACTAATAACACAGCATTTATATAAGCTCAGACTTTAACACGTAAACATCCTGTATACAGTTTATAGCCCATCAGGCACTTACTTAGTCTCTTTCAAATGCAACATTTGGCTCTTCTTTTGTATTGAAAAAGATTTATTTCAGCATAAAAACAAAGCCCGGTGTGTGTGTGTGGAGGTGATCAACTGAAAGCAAACTGTCTGTAAACCTTCCATTTTGCTCTATAAACTGTGATGACATTATCTGATTAAATTATAGCTGCACTGACTTTCAGAAACCACTTGCCTGAATCTACAAGATTAGCCCACGATTAATGTTGGACACTTAATCCTTTAGTCAAATTCAACTGTTCAGAAAGACTGAAGCAGGGGAACACGTTTACTTTCTCCTCCTCCTACACCTGCCACCTGCTGTCGTATTACAAGGCTACAGAGTGGAAAAGCAGCCTGTTAAACTACATAACTACACCGTGCATGTTTGCATCCTTTGTCCTTTCAAAACAGATAAAATGTTGAGAGCATTAAAGTCTGTCGTGGGCCTTTACGCGATCTGAAACACAGAGCAACTGTGGTCCTGTGCAAAACACTCAAGGCTTAACAAACAGGAAGTGAAAGCACAAGAAACTGTCAGGGAATTTATGAAGGGAAGAAGAAATGTCTTTACAGAGGTCCTGACCCTGCAACAGAGCCAGAGTGAGTCAGACTGGGTACAAATTATATTCCGTCTTACTGGGTTTTTGAGGCACATCCACAGTTCTCTGTGTGTGGTTTTTACACACAGTCCAGGAATCAGCACAAGGGAGATCAATGGCCCACTTTTTACTCACACTGTGTGTGTATATACATATATATGTCAAGCATATATCTAAATTGTTTGTATATTGAGTGCTTTAAAATATGAGTAACCAAAAGTTTCAATACTCTGTCTGAACACCTCCTGTGTGGCACAGATGGTGCTGCTGCTGCCATACAGCTAACAGAATGCTGGGTTATGAGAACCTAGTTTGTTTCTATTGATCAGTAGTGTAACTTTGTCTTTAATGCAATGAAAAGACAATTATTTGATATCATTTGTTTCATGGAACTTTAATTAAGACACCTAGTTAGGTACGGATTGTTGTAATGTTAGAACTTTCCAGATTTATAAAATCCTTTATCAGAATATTATATAAAATTTTGCAGTTTATGATGATCTTAAACTGTCCTTCCTCTGTCCTTTGGTTTGCTTTCAGTCTGAATGCACCACCATATGATGGTAGAGGGCAATGAATCTCAGCATAAACATAAACAGTTTATGCTGCTTTTAATGCAATGTTTGGTATTTGATTCACACGTATTTCCATCGATGGTGAGCTTTATCAGAACTTCACCTATAAATATAAACAGCGAACAATCCGCTTGACTTAAATTTGACTGATATCCTCTTTAAAGCAGACTGCTTTGTCAGAGTTGTAACACTTTGGTTTTCTATTGTACTTGTGTCTTTGCAATGTGAGCTGGATGTCCTCCACAAAGCTCAGGTCGTTTCCTCTGAGCGTCCTTCCTCAGATGCCTCAGGACAGTGAAGTAGAACTCTTTGTTACCCCTCTGACTCTGGGGGATGAATTCATGCTGCACAACCCCGTGAAAGTCTTAAAGGACAGTGCCTTCAGGCTTGAAAACTGGCCTCTTCAACTGTTGATTAGTCTCCTAAATATAGCTGGAGTCCAAGCCCTTAACCCTAGTGATGATCCTCAACATTAAAGTTGGGTCACTGTGAAAGAGAATCTGATGTTTGCTCTCTGTGAAGAAATCTATAATATATAATCACTGCTAAAGAGGTGAATGCCCATATTAAACATGGCCAAAGTAGCAAATAGCAATGTAAGCTAAGTGAAAGTAATGTGCAGGGGACAACCAATCGGAAGAAAGCTGGCTCAGAAGGTGGAGGAGGAAGGGTGCTAAAACAGCTTGTTTCAGATGGAGTAAACCTCAGTAAAAGTGGCTGCACCAACGCATGTTACAAGATTTTTTTAAAAAGGTTATTTTATACTGTCATTCATGCAAAGCTACTCTAATAGGATCCAAGAATAACAATACAGGGTCAATAGGTGTTGGTTAGAGGGTTCAAAGACAGGACACAAAGGCAGACAATGTTTACTGTTGCAACAAACTACAAATATGCACAAAAATCAAAAAGGAAAACAAAACCACAAAAGTGAGGAGCTGGAGGAAGGCAAGTGGAGCTCAAATAGACAAACTAACAAAGGCAACAGAAAAGAGACATCTGGAAACATTCTTCAGAGATTTTGGTTCATATTGACAAGATAGCATCAAATAGTTGCTGCAGATTTTTGGCTGCACATCCATGATGTAAATCTTCCATCATACCACATCCCAAAGGT
Organism: Haplochromis burtoni; assembly: GCF_018398535.1. Taxonomy (NCBI): domain Eukaryota; kingdom Metazoa; phylum Chordata; class Actinopteri; order Cichliformes; family Cichlidae; genus Haplochromis; species Haplochromis burtoni. The sequence continues at coordinate 170,508 of NW_024582495.1, read as the reverse complement.
GCTCTACTGGATTGAGATCTGGTGACCTCACTGTCTTGTTCAAGAAACCACATTGAGATAATTTGAGCTTTGTAAAAAGGCATGTTATCCTCGTAGTGGTCACCACGGGATGGAAATGGACAACAACAGCATTTTAGGCTGTGGCATTTAAATGATGTTCAGGTCCAACAAAGGATTTGTGCCATACTATTACACCGCCAGCAGCCTGAACTGTTGACACAAGGCAGGATGCAAATATGCTTTCATGTTGGTTACACTGAATTCTGACCCTACAAAGATCCAGATCATCAGGCATGGCAAAATTTTCCAGTCTTCTATTGTCCATTTTTGTTGAGACACAGGTAAATGAAATGAGACACACGTGGAAGCAATCAGGCGCAGGTGAAAACAATGAGGGCAGGGCAGACAATGACAAAGATGGGAAAGGACCAAAAGCAAGAAGTAACAAACAAATAAAAAACCCACGAGAAAATGAACCCTGAACCTAAAGCAGATAAATAAAACCAAAACACAAATAATTAATAGCGAGACTTGAAGAATAACGATAAACACGATGTGAGAGAAACACAGAGGGAAAAAGAAACGCAACAAAACCAACAAATAAAACGTGGACCACAAAACACAACAAAGACATTACAAAAAACTGGCACCATGACATGTGGAGCTGAAAGTGAACAGGTCTCCTTTAAATGTTTTTGTGAATGCAGGGTTGACGTATTTGTGCACAAACTGATGAAAAACCATATATGGCTTTGTAAGAATCTTGACTTTTTTCATCTTGAAGCTTTAAGAAGATGAAGCTGGTCTCCTGTAGCATGAAATAACATCACAACTCAGTGCTAACCATGTTACACGTACAAATCTGCTGGCAATGCTTTTCTTTTATATGCGTGTCGTGAAATAGCTCAACATAGGCTTTTCAAAACAACTCTATTTTTATATTACCTGTCAGAGGAGTGTACATTCATGTGTCACATAAAGAGAGCTATCATCAGAGCTTTATGGATGTTTATGAAAGATGATGAGGAACACAGAATTGTAGCCTTATTTAGACAAAAAGGGTTTGCTGGGATATCAGACATCATCAAGTGACACTTTAGTCACACACTGAGCAGTTGTTTATACATAATTCCTTTGTAGTTTCAGAATCCCATTCTGCGGTTGATCATATTCTCTTCTATTTGTGATCAGACGCTGACCTGTTGTGCAGAGATGTGCATATTTACTCTATTCATAGGCTCCACGCAGCACACATGCTACAGGCACATATTCATTACTAAGTAGCCTGTGGCGACTGTCATGTGCAGACAATGGTAGGAGACAAAAACAGTCTAAGGAATCTTCCACACTTGTAGTCACACTGTGGAGATAGCACAGCCAAGGAGCAATTTATTTATCATATTCACATAATCTTATGAGCGTCGTATGTAAAATCACAGATAAGCCTCCTTATGTCGCTCAGATATTACTGCAAATGAGCATGTCTGAGAAATGTAACACCTTGCACAGACTCTTGCATTTTAATTTCTGTGGCATCTGTGACCGGTCCGTCTTGTCCCTAACCCCCTCGGGGGACCCCCAACCTATCTGCTGCAGATCCCCAAAACCCTGGAGGAGGGGAGGGAGGGGGGGCGAGCAGGGACACATTTGATTGATGATGGTGTGAATTAAACAGAAAGAGATGGAGAGAATCCTTTTATCAGGCCAGAAACACGAGTGGATTAAAATGTAGTTGTACAACCCCTCTGTATAATGCAGCAGCCTGGCCGCATATCACAAGGCAGCAGAAGCCAAGATGAGAGCTGCTTGTTATTATTGTCACCACCACGACATGAAACTTTGCTGAAGCAGGGAAACGGGGCAGAAACACGGGACTCGGGGCTGAAATCGAAGCTGAAATAAATGATGAAAAATGATTATTGTAGCTTTTGCTAAATATTTGGCAAAAAATCCCAACCAAAAACCTGCTGTTCTCTCCATTTTTACAGCTAACAACTGGAAATCTTTGAGTTTTTGGCTGAAAAGACAATTGAGCAATGGCCATGTGTCAGTGTTTTCTAACATTTAATTGAAAGCAAGACTGAATAACAAATGGTAACTCAATTGATCATTAAATTGACCTTTTCCTTACAACATTTTGTATCCTTTTATATAAAACCTCAGCATTTTCATAAAAGTTAAATTATCTTTGCAGAAGCCGATAATACGGTGCTTCTATTGCAATGAAAGTACAAAAAATTTTTAATGCTCAATCCTCTGATGACTTTCTTTGGTCTATAAAAGTAATATGCACTTCATTTGATGTAATCATGCAGGGACAAGCCCTTGACTGTCTTTAAACAGCATCACTGAGTCAAGTCCTCCCTGACCAAGTCTGAGACTTTAATGGACCTGCAGCGAATCTCCGTCTGTGCCCGACTTTCACTGCTGCTCTGCTGATGTTTTGTGCCACTGCATAATTTATTGCTCTCTTTGCAGGCCTCTTCCTGCGCGTCCCCTTCTCGTGGTGCAGGTGAGAGTTCAGCTGTTTGGTTTAACACATCACTGAGAAAGGTCTTAGACCGGGCTCCATAACAGCAGACCCCACATGTGACAAATGCAATTAGAGGGAAATATGCAATTACTGCAATCCCCACTCTCTCATGCGGCCAGACAAGGACAATTTGTCAATGAGGCCCCAGTGGTATCTCCTGAGCTTGGATAGGGACCTGCAGGTACCATTGTCTGTGCCTCCTTCTCAAGTGCTGGCCTGTGATGTTGGACTGCCTTAAGCCCCTGGGAGGCCTGGCAGAGGAAGATGTATGGCCAGAGAAAAGATATAGTGTTCAATAATCAAAAACAAACCCCTTGTCTTTGACTCCTTCTGTTAGGGGCTCTTTTTCCCATGGACCACAGAGAGGCTGCATTTAATAACTACTGTCTGCAGAAAATGTTACAAGGAGCAACAGATAAAGTATTCATTTGTTTGTTAAGGTCCTGTTTCAGTCAATTCAATTATTACAACATGCCATATTTGTTAGCCTGTTATTACAAACTAGACAGTTCTGTTAAAAAGCCACTAAAACTAAACCTGCTAACTAACATGCTAACAAGCGTCCATATACTCCCCTAATTCATGCCTTTGTTAAATTTGCACCAGTCAGCATTTAGGCTTAGGGTTAATAGTTAAGCTAGTCCTTAGTTTAGTGTTTTTATGTCCACCATTGAAAGAATTGTGCAAAAACCTATTAAGCCACAACCCCCTTCTGTATTTTACCCTTGGATAATCACATTTGCATTCTGAAAGCTTTGACTTTCATGTGTAGAAACAGCAACAATGCTACAAAAAAGGAGATGTAATAGATAAATATGGCCTTAAACTACTTCTCATCAGGGTTACCATCGGAAAATGACTTTTTAAACTAAAGCAGGTGGCTTTATTTTGTGGACAGCAAACATAAATTAAATTAACGCTGCAACCATCCTGATGTCACTCATTGGTTTGTGAGGCCCTTATTGATCTTGCAGCCTCAACGTTAGCTGCCATGTTGGATCTTTGGAGCCTAAAACATTTGGATCAGAGTATGAAGTGGTGAGTTATGAGCTCCGTCCACATGAGTGCATCGCACAGACACAGAAATCTCCTAATTAGTTTTAAGTTTACGTTTAACTTTCACACAACAAGCCATACTGCTTCTCATATAATAAAATTAAAATACTCAACACAGAAAAGTCTTGGGACCTTTTTAAGTTCCATGACTTGAAATAATGGTGGTGAAGCCAAGCAAACAGCTAGTTTGCTAGCCGTAGGTGTTGGTAGCCACCTGTCAAGCAATCCCCTGTAGAGTTGTTGCAAAGTGGTGAACCTGTTACTGAGACCAGACCTGGCTTTTGTTGGAGGTTATAAACCTGCTTTTTAATAGAGTTTATTTGGACATGTTATCATAGAAGTATATAGGGCGAACTCTCTTTTGGAGCCAGTGGTGGAAACTGCAGGTTTCTGCACTTTTCCCAGCCTCCTAGTTTGGCTACTTGGCTACAGCCTAACAATATGTTATGAAAAACAAAACAAACAAACATGATGATGATGTCACCAACTCAAGTTTTAATTTTTAAAATTTTAATCCTTTTATCGTTCCAATTATTTTATCATGACATCAGTGCACTGCTATTGCTCAATATTACTTGTTTTTAAATCGCTCTTTTTGATGTCCCAGAGCAACCAGAGGTCCTGTGGATCTCACAGCAGGCCAATCGGCTTGACCAGTTCAGCTGATACAGATAACAAATAAAGCGAGTGGTTTAATGTCTGTATGTGGCTGCAGATTGAAACAGCAAAGCACTGAACACTGGCTGACATGTGAAGCAGATGACCTGCTGCATGCCTTTGTGCCCTCTTTGAATGGACATGATAGATAGAACTGGAGCAATGGAGGCGAAGATGATGACAATTTGAGCACTGACCTGGTTTTCACTGTAGTCATCATAAAACACAGAGCCAGCATCCTGGGGACATGCAATAACATCAGGCCTTTGGTGTAATTCACTATCTCAGTGTGTGGCTATATAGCAAAACCCATTACATTTGCCTTGTAATTTGATGTCGCCCCGGCAAGGGATTCAGGTGACTGCGACCCCCGTTAATGGAGTTCCAGTGATAAGGACAGGTCTGTTTATTAGCCACATGCGGTCAAGCATGGCAGGAACAGCTGAGCGCTGGCAGGTGTCAGGCCCTGCGAGGGCTCAGGCACCGCTGGCAGGCCTCGGCGCTCATTTCACGCATGTTATTGTCACACTAGCTAGGTTGAAAAAGGAGGTCGCTGGGTGCACAACAATATAAGTGCTGAGTGATGAGGTTTCCTCAGAGTCACAGTGGTGTGTACGACTGCCGGCAATCTGGGTTGTTTGTGGAAATCAATGAGTCATCTGGAGTTTTGTTTTCAGTCAAGACGGAGGAGGAGCTTTATTCACGGAACATCAAGATTTATTTTCTCGTTTCTGGAAGCCACCTAATTTCAAAAGACCCCTTGGAATTTACAAATTTACACTCTTGCACAATACCAGAACGTAGTAAATGATAAGTGAACATTAAGACAGAAAAACAAAAAGATCACCCACTGAAAGGTTATCTCTTCCTGAACGCGTGCTTGCAGACATTTACAGAGCCTTGAGGAGAAAATGAACTTCAAATTAAAATGTCTATTTGATGCATTATCCTAATAGGGACGGATGGGGAAAGAGAACTCTGCGGTGCTCTCATCCTTCAGCCTGAGGGGACAGACTTGGAGAGTTGTCATTACCAACTTAGCCCATCAAAATGAGCCTGTTGGGAGGTGGATTCACAGAGATTGTCTGCTGTTTTGACAGGTGTCTGTGCTGGTTAATTTATCAGGCAATTACAGAATAAATGGAGCTATCTTTACATGGGAAATATGATTGATTCTGTAAGAATTGCACAATAATTTAATTTCTTTTAAGAGTTAGATTGTTGGGTTCTGACTTGAGTATTGAAAAGAAAGCAACTTAACTGTAGCTTTACGTATGTAAATACAGGTATATTTTATGGAATATATGATTTATTATATTTCTATACTGATCTTAATTTGTTTTCTTATTTCCAATATTGCCTTTTCCATAATGCTGCACTGTAGTTAACTCCACTTATTTTCAAAGATGCCAAATAAATACATTTCATTTAATATTGTTCACGCAGATCACGTAATTGTTAGTGTAAAACGATTTCTTATAGCCTCAGAAACCGGAAGCTCTTGATTACTGTGATCAACAATCCAAACCCAAAGACGTATCACATGTAGGAGAATACAGGTGAATTACCATATTATTACAGGAGTACTCGTGGCTACAGCTGGAGAACCTTTCAAAAGGATTTATATTGCTACACTGTGTTTTCCAACAAAAAGCAAGATTTTGTTTTGTGTTGGAAATCTAGTGAATCAAATCGAGCCCAAACTCTCCCCCCACCATCTCTGCTTGATTTGTTTAGTTGAATTCACATTTTTTAAAATCTTAACTGAATATTTTTTAAAGTTCACAAACGTAATCTACACTTATAATGACAACATTTTAGTTAATAAAGTTCATTAATTGCCAGATGTTTCCAAATTCATGAAATAATCGTGTGCAAAATAAAATTTGGGGATTTGCTCTTGCGCAGTAGTGATGCTATCATGCTGATGAAATGTGTCTACAGACACACAAACACAAACTCAAAGGTACTAAAAAAATGCCTTGTTTAATTTAATTAAATGTGGCATTCCTCAAAGGTCCACTAAAGCTTCCAATACATACATGTTTCACCTCAGCGAGGTCTTTCAAAAGTATGTCAAATGTTTGCCTTTTTGCACAAATGTCGGTGGATGACGCCCAGATTTTAACTTGCATTAAAAAATATAACAATGTAAAATGTATTATGGTTGCCTGTTAAAGTCAATATTGATTCTAGAATTTTGTTCACTTTTAAACCATTAAAAAGCTTTTCTCTGCATTAAATCAAGACCCTGACTTGACTGTGATGGGTGATGCTGCTGGACGGTCCAAAGCCTTGGCTAGCAAACAAAACTGACCAGACGTCTCCCATTAAAGTCCCCAAAACTCTGGGACAGAGTGCACATTGAGATCATACTGGCAACTTCTTTAATGTGACTTAAATCTGTTATTAAATTACTGTATTCATTTTTTATTTGATCTGTCTAGCTTTTCCTTCTTATTTGCCTGTCTGCATAGCTTTGATTCTTTTTTAATAATTTTAATGCATTTTATTTGGGGCACTTATTTCCAATTCTATGTAAGAAGGACTTTCTTAAGAAAACTAGCATATAAAAGCAAGACTTACTACTAGTAGTTCCCACTAGAGTAGTTGTCTTCTTAACATTTTGCTAAGAAAGACGACATTCACATGCACATTGACAAGGTTAAATGAATGAAGTATGTTTTAGGGCTTAAAAATCAGATAATTCTCACATTTAATAAGTTGTATGTTGGAATTTTGGACATTTTTACTTGAATATATCAGTAACAGGTTTTTAGGAAAATCTTTATTTGCTATGAAATTAGCTAAGTGACTGTTTAAGTAATCGTTCAGGTTCCAGACTTAAAAATCTCTGCACTTTACAGTCTGTGCATCACAGCCGTTATTGATGGGCCAGACAGCAGACGGGCAAGCAGCCTTTATGCAGCCTATATAAAGTGTGACCCAGGAGCCAGGGCTTTCTGTATGTGTGCCAACGTGGACGTGCTTCCAGCAATAGTCATGTTTCTGCCAGCTGCATCATCTGTGCCTGCACAAAAGCGTGCCCTTTGAAAAGCGCTCAACACACACAAAAGCAGTGATGCGTGGTGCACATGCCTCAGTGTGCAAACGTGCATGCTCACATTGCTCTTTGCACAACTTCAGATAACCAATAAAGCAGAGTGAAAAATATAAAGTGGGTACATTTCAGGAGATTCAATTTGAGTGTTTATTTTTTTTTTAAACACTTCTTTAGATTAGATTAAATTGTTGCACACGTATTCAAAGAGATGTATTACTGAGGCTGGTTAGAAAAGATTTGAGGTGAAATCTAAATATGTAGCAGTAGATTGAAGCAGAAGCAACAGAGCTCATCTGTCCTCTAGCAAGAGACTCACTGTGAGTCATACCAAGTGCACACATCACTGTAGAGACACTCAATTATGATTCAAATCTCCATAACGGGGCAATAAAGCCATTTGTCATGTGACCATCTGCAGTGCATCTCCTCTGATTCTGCATGAATATAGTTAGCCCCTGTGAAAGTGCAAAGAGTGGAACGTGTGGATTTATTAGTGCCAGACTCAAACTGTAATCACCACAGAATCAGTGCTGTGCTGATAGATTAATTTCATTTTCTGTGAATTTCTGAAAATCTCCAGCAGCTTCCTGTAGCCGGCTTTGTTATACTTTTTTCTCCTTTAAATTTCCAACAAAGTGTGAAGGGAGAGAACAACACCAGTTTAGTCCCAGCACCGTAATTATCGCCTGTTTTCGTCTCCCAGGGATGTTCACGGACAAGGGCCTCATAACAGGTGACAGAATGCCTGCCAGCCGCCCCCGGTTCCCCGCCCCCACCCCAGAATGGTGACTATTATAAACCAAAAACGTATGCTCTCAATATATATGCAAATGATGCTTGGTCCCAAGGTGAAGTTCGCAGAGCAGCAACGCTGCTTGCCTCTGTTTTGCTCATTTGCAAAAATGTTGAGAGTAACAAAGACCACAGGAAATTGAAAAATTGTTACTAAGTATTAGAAAAAGCAATCATTTTCCCCAGGCAGCCTAATCCTGTGGAAATTGATCTCACCTCTCTCCCTGACACAGTAAGAAAAACACATAAGTTGAAAATGCCTGCCTCAGTGTTGCCTAGTGGAAAATTTGTTTGTTGCAGGTTTCTTTTATTTATTTATTTTTCTCTAATATAACTGCACCGTGGCGGGATGTCAGGAACCAGTATCTTTGTTTGTCCCCTTGGCTGCAAACAGGTGTAGAGGATCTTCAAAAAGAAAATTAGTAACCCATGTGTAATTGTTTTCCAGACTTTCTCCTTCTGCCGGACTGCTGTATTCATGCTGCATTCATGCTGCGTGCGTGCAAATCCGTCCATTTATTATCTAATTTTAAACAGGCTGATATCATCTCACTAATGCATTGGCTCTTCCTTTGCATGGAAGTACAAATTAGAAACGACAGTCTATTACCCACTGCTCTGACCTTTGTGATGGAACATAATGTGAAAAGACCTACAATACCTGTATTTGAGGGAGGGCGAGGACACAGTGGTGATTAATTAACCCAATTAATTTAGACTAAGATTATCTGTACAATTATTTCTCGATAAATCAGAGCAAGGTGTGATGATGACGATTATAGTTAAGGTTTAATTACTGCCTTAGAAAATGAAATTGCTTTACTAAGAACACACTTACACATTTTGCAGAAGAAGAATTGCTCTACCACACAATTGTTTACACAAAATGTATTCATTGTTAAAGACAGATTAACAATTTAGAAATATGCTTATAGGATTTCTGCAAGGATAAGAAGATCAATACGACTTCTACCAATTAGAAGGTATTAAAATCCACCAACAAGCACCTTCAAAACTCACAAATTTACCTCCTTTATGTGGTTTATTCAGACTACTACTTGGAGAGCATTATTAACTTCCTGGAGTCTCTGCTGGTTGGCACATGCCACCTCTTATAGAGTTGTTAAGTGTCATTTTTACACTTCAGTTTTAGCATGGATTAAACACAGTAAAGAAGACCAATTAGTGAGGATTTTTAATCACTTATACAGAGCCAGCAAAGCTGTTTCCTGTTTCCAGCCTTCACAATAAACTAAATTAGCCAGCAGTGTTCGGAAAGTTACTCCTGTGAAGTTTCCTGCCCGGCATCAACAAGTTGTCAGCCTGCAGCTTGGATTTACTGACAATCAACAGACTAATATTGTTGTTAGTGAAGTGCTGAAATTCTCACACCATCCTGAGAAAATCTAGTTTATTCAGGAGGTTTATGATATCAGCAGGGAATTGACAACATATAGGACAACTTTGAAATCAGCCCTCTCTTTGGAAACACCTCCAGCAAACACACCCTGGACCACAAAGTCTATTGAGCATAGACAAACACGTCAGTGCTGTGTCTATAATTACAGTAATTACTGGGATTAGCAAACATACGCAATCATTTCAAATTGTAATTTGAAAAAAGCAATCCCGCAACTGTACTACGTTACTATGTAATCTATAAATCAAGCATTACTTCAGGCAGGCCACAAAGTCAAACTCAGCTACAGTTGCTGCTGATCAGCTGATCTCAGTGCCAGGCACATTAGCTGATAAGCCTCTAAATAACTAATGGTAAATAGACTGGTTCTTATGTAGTGCTTTTCTACTCTACCTGGGCACTCAAAGCGCTTTATTCAAAATCCCTCATTCACCCATTAATACAAGCACTTTTTTTTAAAACATGTAAGTACTTTCTATCCAACATTTACACACATTCACTTCGACGGATGCATCAGAGAGCAACCTGGGGTTGGATATATTTGTCATGAAGCTGGAGCAGCTAGGGTTCAAACCACCAACCTTCCGATTAGCAGATGACCTGTGCTAATTCCTGTAGCTACGGGAGATAAAGTCTGCTTACAATTGCTGTTAATCTGCCACCCACTTTGCAACCCACCTCTACCCTAGCTCTTCTGATCATACTGCATCTAAAGCTACATCCACTTTGGAAATGTTTTGAATGTTCTGAATCACATTTTGCTACTGCAAGCAACTGCAAGTGTTTACGAGCGGAAAAAAGTGCTGGAAATGAGAAGTAGGTGGGATCCCAGATGAAATTTTCTGTACTTCTAGGCCAGTGACCAAAGTGAATTTCCAATGAGAGTGAAGAATACAGTGAAGAAAGTATAGTAAATATATTTATGGGTTGCCTAGGCAATCAGAAACTGGAATTACCAGCTTGAGGTTTCTGTTACTGTGATTTGGTAGTATATAAATAAAACTTAACTTTAACTGATTGGAATAGGGATGTCTGCAAGCGACCGGTCATCAACTTCAAAAACAATATCCATTGAATAAATCACTTCCATTGTGTACATAGCTTAACTGACTCAGTGTCATCTGTTGTCACTGATGCCTGCTCTTTTCCGTACTGCAGTCTTCCTCCTGCTGCACATATATCCATTGAAGTGTGGGGAGGTCCCAGAACAGAGTCATACTGTGAATACAGATTTCTTCAAATGGAAACACTGGTGGTTTTTTGACTATAGAGGTCCCCATTGCACTGAAGACACTGTTAACTTCCTATTTATTGTGCACAAAGTAATAAGTTAAGCTTTACTTTGATATCAGATGCTTGAATTAGATCAGGATTTATTTTTTATAGTGAACAAAGACAAATTGAGATACTTGGTTTAAACTTTATTTCCTTTTTTAAAAAATAAGTATTTACTTTAGGTACCTAAGCTTTTTCTTAACACTGGGTCATTCAAATGTGACACTTAGTCAGTACCTGGTGCATTTGAATTTGATGCCAATGGTCCAAATATGCAGTATGTGGAGAGCCATTGGTGTCACATCATGTTGTTGCATTGCCTCAAAGTTGAGATCAGAGAGCCAAGGCTTCTGGTGTAGTCAGCAGCCATCTGGACCAAGGCTTCCTGTTCTGTCCACTGGTAATGGTTTGTGAATGCAGACAATAAAAGTAAAAGCTTAAACAAAGAGCTAAAGCATCAATGGTTTTGAGATTACATTTTGCTAACTGAAATCCCTGTTTTGCAACCCAAGTCTGACTGCATGTGACCAAAACCTGCTTAAACACGATTGGTTATTAGCATTCAAGACTACAAGTGGACTACAACCAGAAGCCTTCTGGTACCAATAAACTACCGAGTCTGCATATTCATATCTGTCTACGTAGTTTAAGATTAGTTTAACTCAGTACCTGTCAGCTTCGCATCGCCAGTGGTTATTTATTGTATCATCTGTTCAAGTCACTGAATTTCCCTGACACTCCATGGTCTCTGGTCATCACGTTGCTGCTGTTTCTTTCTTCCCTTTAGTGGCTGACATGGGAGCTCCTGACTGAGGTAGAGATTTCATGTGGTTTATTGCTCACTTTCACAGGGATTATTTATTGAACTGCCAGCATGGCCCCTGCTCTCCACAGCCACCCAAAGCCTCTGTGTGACAGAGGAATTTATGTCACATGAACAGCATACTGAGCTCGAATTTAAGTGTTATTAAGAAATATCACTCATGCATAGGATACTATTTACAGTAATACATTCACACACACTGCGACTTCCTTTGACGGCACTTGAAGAAAAAATGATGATAGATTGTGTGCAGGGTGTAAGGCTATAAGAGAGAGCAGGGAGGAGACAGAGGGGGAACTAGGTTTCAAGTATTCCACAGGCTAAATGAAGAACAAACATCCACCATACAAGACAGCGAAGGGGAAAAGATTATCATCTGGAGATGAAAGGCAGAGAGAGAGGGAGAGAGATCCATTCACTGCCACACAGCTGTCTTATTTGCAAGGTGTTGAGAAACCACTTTTTTTTCTCCAAGAGGATGAAAAGATTCTTCTGAAGCCAAAAGGGTCTGCTATCATTTTTGGGCAGCTTGAGCAGTAGAGATGTTATTAGCATAAATTATCTCCCCCACCAAAGAGATAGGAACATGCTAGCTCCTTTCTGCTTTTCACACTTAATTGCCCTATTTACTGAACAGTTGCCCGTGGACAACAAACGCACACACGCTCGGAGATGCATACAGGACAACAGGCAGACACAAGCCAAATAGGGCATGAGTGATACACTGAACTATCTGCCAAACAGCATTAGATACCGTGTGACTGGGGAGGCAGTTAAGGTCCATTCAGACTTCATGTTAAACTCGAAATCTACAGCACATTCATTACTGGTTTCCTGACCTTCTTCACTGAGCCACGTCTCATCACTGTCAGTGTAAAAGGAAGGTTTGCACCAAATGCAGTGAAAGAGCTGTGGCAGAATAAGGAAATAAATTAGAAGTACTTTGTAATTTAATAAATGCATGTTGCATATTTAAGTTCTTTTTTTAATGCCTTAAGATGCCATTTCTCCGTTTTGGTTTTGCCAATTTATTTAGTACACCAACAGAACAGTTAGATTCTAGCATCTGTGCTCATCATTCCTTGCAAATTATTATTATTTTTATGTAAAATTGAAGAGGGGGCATCTATGTCCTCAGGACCCCACAGGATGCCACAGACATTCAACTGTCTCTACAGTTTGTGTACCGCTGGGAAAGTGCTGTCTGTGGAAAATGTTTATGTCCAGGGAGTCGTTAACGAAGCTCAGTTATTTTAATCAGCTGCCTAAATCCAACATTTCCGACACTGCTTATTGACATCATGTCTTGTTGTGGTGTTTAACTGCCTTTGTGGTAACATGCTTTCGACACAGTTTGCAGTGCATGCTGCTCTGCTTCTGGGTTGGACTTTAAATAGCCAAAATATCTCCACACTACTACACAAATAATCCTTTTTTTTGTCTTCATCCTTTAAGTCTTGGGTTTTGTCTGTCGGGATGTCTTTTTTTTGTCACTCGAGGTTTCGTTCACATTTTCTGTTGTCAATTGTTTGTTATGTCACTCACACTCTCAAGTAAGGCAAAAAATAGAGGTTTGCACTTAATGGACTCTTAGCTTTTCTTCCACTAACCCAACTGAGTCTTATTATATGAGCAGCTCAGGTTTCAGGTTTTATGTGTGCGAATCTCTGTGAAAAATCAAGTTTTCTGTGCAATAACTCTTTAATTATGTCAGGAGAAAAGACACATCTGTAATAAAATAAATGGATGGAGTAATTCTGTGGTGAAGCAGTGTGAAGGAACAAATCAACTAGACTGACTTCATTTATGTGGCTGGGCAGGTCATCTCCATAACCCTGGAGGGCCATACAGGATGTTAATAAGGCTGATAGTATCTCAGCCCTCCCACCATCTGACCAGAAGAGAAGCCCCTCCAGCCCCTCCAGCCTTCGGGGGTGCAGTCACTATGGTAACATCCTGAGGCACTGACCACATGTCAGTGGGAGTCTGGGGGCCATAAGTGGCCCAGAACTCTGGCATTAGGAGGAGAGCGAGGATGTGGAACAACTGGCAAAAAAAAAAAAGTGTTGTGCCGCTGTAGAAATGTTTGAGGTGCTGTTTTTCACAGTTCATCTCTAACATGTAGCAGACTTGTGGCATGTATTCTATAATTTAACATTAAAATTCATATGAGATTAAATGTTGCAGTAATTAATTAGCAGATCATATTAAAGCCATGTGGGGAACAGCCTGAGCACAGAATATTTAATGAGATGTTGGTGTAAACATGCTGGTTGATGCCTTTTCCAGTTACAGGTGGTTTTATTCCACAAAGCCAAATTGCCAGCCATCATTCTGGCAGATGTGGACGATATCAATATTCAAGACGGTTTTTCACCGGCATTAGAGCATTATAGCGTTTTTACAGTTTGTCTGTTTGTTAGCAGGGTTACTCTAATTTGCAATAATTTGCATGGAAATTTGACCAGAGTTGGAACTTGGCCAAACTGTTTGAAATATGGAGTCAAGAATTTATTTGAAGAATTCACTACTACTGTAAAATGGTCCAAAATAGTCCAATAAATCTTCATGCATGGATATCAGATTGAAAGAGAATAAAGAAATTGCAGACATTGTCTTGATTTTTTCCCCAAAAATGTCATAAGCTAATCTAAACCCAGATATCTTTGTGTAGATGTGTAGATGTAATTTACAACCTTAGTGGAAGTTTGTAGTCTGTCTTTATTAAAGGTTATGCACTTTGCAAGTACCTGGATTTCTTAACTGGATTATTCAAAAATGCTGTTTGATCATAATTTCATTTAAAATTAAACTGAAACACAGTTAAGACTAAACTAGTAACACGCCAACTGCTTTTAAATCTGGAAGTAATGACTCACAGTGCAATCTGGAAATGGTTCCTGCAGCTTCTTGAGATTTGCACAACTTTCCCCAAAATCTGTTTCTGTTCATCACAATTTTTACAATGTCTCAAACTTCAAGATCACAGCACCCCCCCACCGTGACATCTCAGTTAGTTTGAGGTCAGGATTCAAAGCAACTCACTATTCCAAATCATGAATTTTCTGTTACTGATATAGTTGTTGCATAGCATCTCTTAATGTTATGGCCTTTGACTGCTACCTTAACATTCCTCTTTAAGGCTTCTTTACACAATTGTAAAATTTGTTGTTGCCTGAATTTTTGCAATAAGGCAGCAAAATGGATTGGACCCAATTTTGCCTCAACTGCCTTTATTGTTTGTGGCATAGATTGAGCAAAGTGCTGAAAACACCCCTCCTTTGGTCTTTATTGACATGACAGCATCACACAAAATATGAAAGCTGCACATTCATGACGGGAATCGCCATCTCCGCCATTCTCCTCTGCCCTCTGACATCAACAAATCACTTTTTTCCAGAAAAGTTCAATTTATTGGATTTTTTTTTTGGACCATTCTCTGTAAACCCTGAATATGGGTGTATTTAACAATGTGCCCAGGACTAAATTGGAGACTTACTAAGAAAAGACACCTTTTTTAGTACTTATGGTAAAATGTCAGATACACTTTTTTCCTAACTGTTTAATATTTGGGCTTTGTCCTACAGCATTACTTTTTAAAGCTTCTGGGAAACAACAGCAAAATGTAAACATTTTGTTGCACTTAAAACTGAAATCAGTTACAAGTGAAATTTTAGGCACTTCATCTTGGTGTCCAGGAAGATGCGATGACTCTATTTTTTATTTATTTTCTTAAAACTTTTTTAATATTAATTAAAAGATTTAAGAGGGTAGGGAAAAAAAAGTCATATCGCTCCCTAACAAAAATAAATGTTACCCTTAACTAACAACTCCTTGAGCGTATCAGATCTAAAGTTCATGCTTCAACGACATACTGCACACTATGTTCTGTTGCATTGTACAAAGAGCAGAATAACAAGAGCTTTTGCCAGAGGTGCGCTGTAGTTCAGGAAGACACAGACTGCAGGTTTAAGAAGCTGCAGAAAAAGGTCAATATCAGTCAAAGAAAGGTTCATTCTTCATTTAACCTCCAGGCTCTGTGGAATGAAATCTGAAGAATAACTCAGCAGTTACACAGATGTTTGTTTTTTCTCTCTGCAACATTAATGTATTATCACAACAAGAAAACAGCTGCAATTAGATCAGTCAGAATAGATTACACTGTGAGAAATACTTCCTCAGATGACTTATACCAAAGAGTGTTTACTAAAAGACGTATTTCACCAGAAAAACAAAACTTCACCGCAGTTCGTTGTTTCAGACAGTTATTCTTCCCCTGACCTTGCTCGTCCTTGGCTGTGGACTATAAGCCTGGTGACAGCAGCGTCAACTTGTCCTGTAATGTACAATCACATATTTGTGATAAATCCTGACCGCACAGATTTAAACCGTCCACTCTTGGCACCCGCTGCGGTCGATCCACAGGGTCACCGTTAGTGGAGAATATGATTTAGGAGGCCCGCAGGAAGTGGGCACACCGAGACGTCTGAGTAAATCTACACCATCTTTTACCACTTTCAAGCTCAATTTTAAGAGTATGATCAACATGGAAAATCCATATTTAAGGGTTCTCAAGAAAACTGACATTTTCAGGAGAATCCACAAGTGGCTCTAAACACTGAACATGTTCTCCTGATGTTGGACTTCTATAATGTCTATAACAACTACTGTTAATATCCAAGATGCAATCAATAAAAAAGTGATAGTATTACCAGTTAAATAAGGCAGAATGTTGAAATAAAAGAAAAAAAAAGATTAATCAAGTTAATTGCCAGTAAGTTAACCACAGCTAATTCTGACATTCAATTAATTATTAAAAGCAGGGAGAAGAGAAAGGTCCAATGAGCCATACCAAAATAGCTTTTCATAGCATGAAAACTGAAAAGAAATTCTTAAAGCTGTTCAGTTTGTAGATAAGTAAAATACTGTTGTTGTTTCAGTTTCAAAATACTCTACAAGCTACAGTTTTGTGCAGTTTTGTACATTTTGTAGATCAACTGTGATCTGTTAAAAGTACACGCACATATAATAACAGCTTACTGACTGACTACAGAAGAACCTGAAACTGTGCTTCTTAAAATTCTTCTTAGAAAATCTCAACTGACCCACATTTTGTTTTGTAAGTGGATTTTACATTAAACATTTTCAGGGCTTCACTCTAAAAAAAAGGGAAAAAATAAAAAGGAAGCTTCTTTTTCAGATTAGTTTTTATTCAGTGGTTTTACTGGTCTGACCCACCCAAAATAAAACTGGCCATATGTGGCCCCCGAACTATGAATAATTTGACACCCTGATGCACAATCAATTATCAAATATGTTATCTGGTAAAAGCTTTACACAGCTGGTATTTCATTTTTTTGCTGTTGAACTGAATATCTTGGGGGTTGTCACTGATATGTAGAGTAAACAAGTAATCTGAAGATTTTACCTTGGGTTTTGGGAATCTCTGGTGGGTGTTTTTAAAAAAATATTTTCTGACATTTTATAAATAAAATGTAAAAATAAAACATTTTATAAATAAAATGTTCAGTGAAAGAAATATCGGAGAAACTTTTGTATCATACTGAATTTTCTAGCACCGCTCAAGCCACAGGAAGAGAAAAGCAAACAAAGCACACATGGACACACACAAATCTGATGTTACTTACAACAGAAAGAGGAACAATTTTCTTTTAATAGTCTTGACTCATATTTGTACAATAATATGTTATTTAGTCAAACTAGTGATGTGATGCGAGTGCTTCCTGTTGACAGTGAATCAAACAGGTGCATCATTTGTGTTTTCTGCTTTGTGAGGCAACTGCAAGATTTTGTTTTGTCTTTTTTTTCCCCGTGTGATGAAATCTCTAATGAAAAATGATGCAGCATAACAATCACGGTGTGAGCTAATGAATTCACACAAACACAAACCAACCCAGAGATATGCAGCCAATTTAGTGAGCACGAATCTAATTCTGGATTTCACCCTAATCAAAAAAGATGTAATTAATTAATCAGATAATTCACTGCCACGCATGGCAGGACACACATCTGTGCACTGGTAATGGGGAGGGAGAGAGCGAGAGAGAGAGGGGGAAGCTGAGCTGTGCGGCGCTTGTACTTCCCTGTAGCCAAGCTTGTCAGCAGTGCTGGAATCCAGTGCAGCTTTAAAAAAGGTCCAGCTCTCCCAGACGCTCTGATAGCCTCTCCTCTGTACTGTATGTGTGCTCTCAGCATGTGAGTACAGTGCGGCGTGTCGAAGGGATGGAAAGATCTGAAGCTGTTTGTGGTAAAGGAGGTGACATGAGGGAGGCCGTGCCTGTACAAGACAAACATAAACTGTGCCACTTCATCTGAAAACAATGGGGGACAGGACACTGAGTGTGTTCTCATCCACATCTCCATTGTCTACCCTCCTCTTTTACTCCTCCTCTGAGCATGGAGCATAAGAGGGGTGAAAGGGGGAGGGGAGGAGAGGAGGAGGGGGAGCAGCAGTGGGGGCAGTGGGGGTCTGGCTGTGTTCTTTCTCCTCTGTCTGTGTGCGAATGCACAGACGGTTCAGTAGTAATTTGATGTGTGTCCCCGGGGACATTTGATGGATTAAAGCTAAGCAGCTCCATTTCGCAGCACCACCTGATCTTCCACTGCCTGTGCCCCATATAAAGGCTGGCGTGATTGCTGATCTCAGCTAGTCTGACAGTCTCTCTCTCTCCCTCCTCTCTCTGTCTGTCTCCATCTCTTCTCTTCCTCACTGGTCCCTTAAGCCTGCTGCATCACAGGAGCTATCCAGTGCTGAACAGGATCGCTTTTATTTTTTATTTTTTTATTTTTCCGGGGGAAGCTGGGGGAGCCAGAGAGTATCACACAGCATTGCCGGCAGCCTTGTTGTCCACTGGTTTCCATTTTCTTTCTTATCTTATGTTTTTGGCTCTTGTCTTCACATTAACCACAAGGATTATCGTCAAGCCAGCTCTGCTTGTGTGCTTCCTCAGAAGGGTCTTTTCAGTTCTCTCATGCGTTTTTCTCAGCTCTGTGTTTTTATCCATTGAAACATGCCCCGCTCATTTTTGGTAAAGAAGATCAAGCTTGATGATTTCTCTTCGTCCAATGTGGCCACTTCCAATCATCATCACCACCTGGACGACTCGTTCACTTTTGCACGCTCCATCACAGACTCGGTGACCAGCCTCGGGGTTCGTCTCAGCGAGAATGGTGAGTTAACATGCCTCCAGTCCGAGCTGCTCCAGTTAAAGATGTGCTAGCGCTCCTGCCTGTAAACAGCTCCGGTGCTGATTTCAGCATGCCTGATATTTCCACACTTAGCACAGATGGTATCTTCTTTTGCTTTGTTGTTGAGTGAGAATTTCCTTTGAGTCAGCCAACAGCATGCTTGTAGCATGTAAATTAATTTAGATGTTATATTAAGCCAGCTGATTTTTGCACTGGTATCCTAAATAATCCTCTCCAGAGGCACCCCACCCCCACCAGTGTGCTCCCAGACTTTTGTTTTTTGACTCTAGTGAAGGACAGACACAATTCAGGTCAAAGCCACGGATTAGTTTATGTAAATAGGGAGCAAAACGTGTGTCTAATCAGGAGAAGCTCCTGTTACGTATTTGTATGACTGCACCAACCTGTGGTGGCTGAACGCACATGGGCTGACTATATCTGGTCATCATGTGGACTAAAAAAATTCATGAATATGAGCGATGAGCATCAGATGATACATTTGTCCTTAGCTGTTATTGTCCTTGAGTTCCGATCACGGTCCGATCCTCCCTTGCCCCCCTCTTCCCATCCAAATGGAGCATGCACAGTCTCCCCACCCCCATCGCTCCACTACATCTTTCTCTTCCTTCCGGGCATTTGAAAACTAGCAGGGGTTAGAGTTTCAGCCGTGCAGGCCTATCGCCGCCACAAGAGACATTAACACAGTGTACAGTAGAGCCAGGAGGGAGGTGGGGAGTTGGGTTAAAGGGATAGTGAGGGGAAGGAGAAAAGGGAGACAAAAATGCTTGGGGCAGCAATGAGGCCGATCACGTGACAGATGTACAGTAAACACGAAGAAAGGCACATAGCTGCACTGTGGACACCACACTCACTGCTCGCACTAAGCTCCCGTCAGAGCTGTGAGGCGACCTTCACTTTCACGGTCCGCTTTAAGCCTGCCGCTTCCATTTTGTGGCCACGTTTGGTGGGCCATATGTGAGTCTTTGTTGTGGTTTCTCGGGATGTTTGCATGGCGAGAGAGGCTTCACGGTCCACGGCTAAATGCTGTGTTCATACCCACCTGTTATTCAACCTTGTCAGCAACAAGGTGAAATTCAAAAGACGGGGGATTTTAAAAAAAAAATGTTATTCGGGGCAAAAGAGACTGAACAGGTTTACAAAACTCTAAATAACTTCCAGGTGAAGACTAAAAAAAATTATGTCTGTTAAAACATTTTTATATATTTAATCATATAATGCAGCTTACACTAATTCTGTTTTTTAGTTTTCCTTCTGCAAGATTGAAAATAATTAGAAATCCATTTGTATAATTTTTGTCACTCTCTATTGTTCTTGAATCTATTGTTCAACACCGTGAATAATGCATTATATTAAAAAGAAAGAAAACACAATAAGGCAAAACATTAATTTTGACAAAAGGTATTTAATTCTAACAAAAGAATTGTTCTTTTCATGCCGAGTTAAAAAAAAAAGGTAAAAAAAAAAGAATCCTCAGCGTGGCTGAAATCCCTAACATCAGCACTTCTGCCGTGCCAGGAGAGTTTCTTCCCCCCATTGTGGAGACATTTGACTTGAGTGTCTGTCGAACAACAAAGAGGGGTGGCTGAGAGGGTCCATTAATTACATGCTTGCTTTGCATTACAGAAATGAGTCTATGGGCTGTAAAGGCTGATACAGCTCGAGTCCTAAAGCTTCGTGTCTGACCTTGGGTAATTGAAACATAGTAAACAATTCTGCTTATACTGATGCAGCAAAGTATGCTTTGCTGATAAAAAAAAAAAAAAAAAAAGCAGAAAAAGCCCATGCTGTGATTTGTAGCATGCAATTATATTCATAACATTTAATAGTGTGGCTGCAAAACAGGTGGATTTAATTTCTGAAGCAGAAGCAGCACTTGCCTATTTAACTGTAATTATAAGAATATGTTTTTAAAGGATAAATAAACATGTGTTTTTTCTAATAATCTGGTTTTGAAAACAAGTGTTCCTCTCTTTCTGACAAACACCATCTGTGCATTTAAAAAAGTGAAGCCATGCAGTGCAGCACAATAATGTGTGCGCAGGCCTGGTGTTTTCCCTGTCCCCGGGTGTCATGGTCATGTCTTTGACAAAGTGGGTGTGTGAACTCAAACCCTTGGGAATGGAGACGCTGCAGTAAGAGAGCACTTCAACTGATTTCTTAATGGCTTGTTTCTTGGAGGTACTTCAGTGTGCTCACTGCTGCAGACAGGTGACCTTCTTCACAAAAAACGTGCATGATGCCATTTTGCACAATATCAAGCACGCACTCAATAGACTGCTATTGTGTGTTGCAGGTACTTGATCTGTTCCTCGCATTATTTCTGTCTTCTCCAGCACTCAGCTGTTCTAACAGCTGCACTATTTTTACAGATGATAGCCTATTGATCACTTCAAAACTTTGAATTTCATTAAAAAAGAAGTCAATACCTAATTTCCACTGCTTGCTGCACATGGTGCAGGAATGGCTTTTTTTCTGCAGTTATGCACTATTTGTCAGGGGAAGGAAATTTCACCACATTTTATGTTTGCTCGCTTATGTTTAACCTATAGAATATCAAGCCTGAAGGTAGTATATGCTCCAGAGATTCATAACGTAAGGCTAGATCGAGTTACGTTTTGATGCATTTAGCTGCCAGCCAGCCTTCTAGCTCCTGTAGCACTGAGCTGCTTCGGAGAGAAAGGAAAGACTTGAATGATGCCAATAAAATATATCACTCTGAAACCATGCTCTGCGCAGTTTAAATCACTTAGGGGCCTTGCTCTACTGCATCATGTTTAAACCTGCTTGAAGAAGTAGCACAAAAGACCTGCATTAGATATGCATGTATCACATTAGTCTGTTTCACAACAAGCAAAGAAACACATTTAATTTGTTAAACCTGTATAAAAAGCTTTAAAATAAAATAGTAAAAAAAGGGGAGATTTTTATTCTAGGATTTAGTCTTAAAACATAATTCTCTTTGATGTCAGCAGTCACAGTGAAGGACGGGCCAGTCAGTGAGCCTACTACATTTATGATGGGTTTTAATATGCATCTTCCTACACAGGAGACTTCTTTGATGAGCTATTATCTAGCGCTCATCTTTATTGTAAAATTGCAACCTCTCTAAACGCAGCTGAGCTTGCACGTTTCCCTGCATCACTGAGCTATTGTCTGTACAACCTGTGGGTTGTGGAAAAAATGAAATTAGCTCTGCCACTCAGTCTTTCACCATCATGCAACACTACAATCATGTAATCATTAGCATGTCACTGTGTCCTTACTCATCACAACCCTTGGCCAACTGTGTTTGTGTGTTTCTCTTGTCCAGGATACATCCAGGATTACATCACGCCATCTGTATACCAGGGGGAGAAGAAGATGGAGCACAAGCTTGCTTCACCAGTGTCAGACCCCCTGTACACCCAGGTGAGCAGCGGAGGGGAGTACTGTGACCCTGACCTGAAGCACCCCGACAGCCCGCAGTCTGGCATGACCGCCAGCGGCTTCTACACTGGTGAATCGGAGGCCCTGGCCGAGGGTTACACCATGGATGCCTTCTTCATCTCTGACGGGCGCTCGAGGCGAAAGGGAGATGGGGAGAGTCGTGGTGGAGGCTCCAGAAGCAGCAGTGCCAACGGTGGGGCTCAGGAGAGGGGAGCCGGCACGCCTCGCCACACCTGCAATGAGTGTGGCAAGACGTACGCCACCTCCTCCAACCTCAGCAGACACAAGCAGACGCATCGCAGCCTGGACAGCAAGATGGCCCGCAAGTGTCCCACCTGTAGTAAAGTGTACGTATCCATGCCAGCGCTGGCCATGCACATCCTCACCCACGACCTCAAGCACAAGTGCGAGGTGTGCAACAAAGCCTTCAGCAGGCCGTGGCTGCTTCAAGGTCACATGCGCTCACACACGGGGGAGAAGCCCTTTGCCTGCGCCCACTGTGGCAAAGCCTTTGCTGACCGTTCAAACCTCCGCGCCCACATGCAAACACACTCTGCCTTCAAACACTACAGATGCAAGCGCTGCAATAAGACCTTCGCTCTCAAGTCCTACTTGAACAAGCACTATGAGTCAGCTTGCTTCAAGGGCTCTGCAGACGAAGATGACTCTGGATCAGACAACTAACCACAAGGAAGAAGTAAAACACTGAACCCCTGTTGTAGGTTCACAACCAATAACCCTGTTCACTCTGCCCTCCATGCCTTTTTTCTTCCCTTTTTTTAGAAAGCAATATTTTCACTGAGATTACGTGAAGAAACTCTAATGATTATGGCAAAGACAATTTCAGAAGATGCTGGATTTTTTTCCCTGCACAGTAGCTAATCGTCCACAGAAACATACAATCAAACAACCTTCCCCCAAATAGAGACTGTAGATGATAGATGTACACAATTCAGCAACATGCTTGCCACGGATGTGGGAACATGGAAACACACAAAGACATGCGTGCACACACAGACACACACAGACACACACACACGATAATATATGAGGCCTGGCATGTGAATTTTTATCAATGACTAATATGATATTGATATCAATAGTAATAATATTTAGAATCCTGATATTTTATAGGAAATAGTAATGAAAAAAGAAAAAAAAACATAAAAAAGGACTAACAGTGTTCTTTTGTTTTTTAGAGACAAAATGACCTCTTGTATTTTTATGCTGCTTTTTATTTGCTAAGAATTGAATTCTTTTGCAACTGCCAACATGAACTTTTTATGAAAATGTGAACTATGACAGTATTTGCAAAAAAGGGAGATCATTTTAAAAGGTAAAAAACACAAACCCCTTTTCCACACCAGTGTTTCAATTCAATGGATGTTATTTTTCTATTTGATTTTTCTAAATTTATTTTTTTGTGCTGATTATCCCTTCTTAATCAAATGCTTCTTTGTAACTGTGGGTACTCACAAAAAAAAAGCTGAGTTAAATAAGCTATTTAAGATCATAGGTCATCCAATTCAATTCTGCAAGAGCAGTGGTTTTAAAACGTTGGCCTGTTGAACAGGTTATCACGCACTCCGCCTGATCAAATTCATAGTCTCACCCTGATGCACAGACACTGAGAGCCAGACCAAATGATCTCGTCGTTATAATAAGTGCCATGTGCGGTTGACTCGTCTATAGCAATGAAAACTCGTTGTTCTTCCTCCACCGTGGTGGCTTCCATAAACTCCAGTCTTTACGAGCAATCTTCACCCAGTGTTCGAGGTGCTCCCCCCCTCCGCCAGTGTTACCTCAGAGTGAAGGTATGGACTCACCCACCCTCAGTTACAAAGTGACAGTCAAATTTTTCTGTTTGTCTGTTTTATATGTCGCTAAAAGCTCCGCCCACGGTTTAGATGCATACCATCTATTTATCATGTAAATACTTTATTTATTTACCTATTTATCTATTTATTTATTTATTTACCTGATTTTGTGTATTTATTGAAGACTTGCTTATTTATCATGTATTTATTTATGGTTTATAATTTTTAAAAAAGGAACATCCATTGACCTTGTAAGATGCTGCTGATTTTCAAAGAAAATGTTTATATGCATGAAAACTGTAGAGAGTCCATGGGACTTAGTTTTTTAAAGAGGAACAATGTACAGTAGCAGCGCTAGAAGACTTCAAATGAATGACTGCAGAAGTATTTTTGTTTTTGTGGCAATAACTTACCTGACATAGCAATTGACATGTATAACAATCATAACTCCACCTAGGGCAATAAAATGAAACAACTTTATCTCACGGTTTCTCCAAAGTCCACCTCCCCCTCCTCTTCCTCCTCATTACTGAAGATTTTCCGGGACTTTCTGTCTTTAAATCTCAGGCGACAAGGAATTTTTATAAACGGCCGACATAGACATGGATGTAGATGTAAAAACAAGTCAAATAATGTAGGTGTAATTAAGTTACACCAAGTCTGCAAAGGTGAAAAAGCAATAATAATTGTGAGAAAGTATCAAAATCTGTTCGTATTCACCTGAAAGTATTACTGTTGTTCAGACCAAGCAGGTGCAAAAATATCTTCTGGCAGCTTGAGTAACTGAATTGCTAGAAGGTTTACAATAAATCTCATTTAACACACTGACATAATAAAGCAATTAAATATAGTTAAATAAAGTCACAACCGATCCCAAACGTGTCACATGCCGTTGAAGGAAATCTCTGAGGCAGAATAAAGCTGGCTGCAAGTACATCTTAACCAGCACTAATGAAAATGATCTTGACGTGAACTGCCTTGGTGGAGAAAGTTTTCAAGACTGTTGCAATAAAACGACGCGCTGTAATGCACTTCTAACTCCCACATCATTTGTCCCGCATCCCTCCCCACCCCAACAGCCGTCCTCATCCTGTCCCAACTGCTTCTAAACAGACGCAGCGAGGATGAGATGTGCTGAAGTGGGATTGGCGGAGGGTGGCGGAGTGTGGGAGGATAACAGGTGTTTGCAGACAGACTGCAGATAGGGAGCGTAATTGAGTCGGTGAGCGACCTCCAAGGGGAAGGTCAAGCACCAGCAGGCAAATGCACTGTCAGCTATTTGCATATTCCAAATGGATGGCACGATCATAGTAATGCTGAGCTTGCCCTTAATAAAACAAAAACACAATGCTGAGGATAAAAGAGCGTAAAGATGAGCTTCTGCTCTGTTTGTCCGTCCTCTCCTCCCCGTTTCACCATCATCCTGTCAATGCTCGCCTAACCGCTACAGCTGAATCACTGCATGAGAGCATCCAAACCACCTGTCTCCTGATTAACTTGCCGAACACACGTCGCTGTATTAGTGAACTAATGCAGAGATCACTGCTTCCAACTTATTCTATGTTTTACATTTCACCATGGCATATAAGGCATCTCCAAAACCTTTATTAAGGCAGAAGGCACCGAGATCATTAAAAAAAGATTGATTGGACATATATTATACCTGTAGGCTTCTATCTAAAACTGCGAGTATTACAGCTAGTCCTCAGAGAAAATACTAACTGCAGAGAGGGAGGCACAATTTGATTCCAAACTACTGATTTAGACGTAGGGAAACATTGTTCCTCTTTGATAATTTTGTAAATATATTTGTAAATATATCACAGCAATAATATGACAATGCATGTAGACATTTAATTGCTCTTTTTCTATTCATGCTGTCTTTTTTTATTTAAAGAAAAAAAAAGACAAATACAGGTACCAATTGCAGTCTGGGTGGCCACGTGAATCAGGGAGTGTCTTGATTAAAAAGCTATCTGTTGTAAGTTACAAACAAAAAAACCTTCAAACTCTGTGTATTCTCAAAGATTTGATCATGTTCTGTTTTTCTTTTTAGTTGTATTTTTTTTCTTTTTAATTTATTTTCTTCTATTTATGTGCCCGGCTTGGCTGCGCAATGAAAAAGTGCCAAAAAGTATGATTTCCATGACAAAAGCCTTCAACATATGGTTGGCTGCTTGAAACCTTCCATATGGTCCTCAAAGAAAAAAAAAACTGATTAAGATTTTCCACTTTCATCCTCTCTTTCTCTCTATTTATCTTCCTTCTCTCTCTCTCTCTCTCTGTCTTTCTCTGTTCCAGCTGAGTATGAAGAAACTTAAGCCATGATTGCTGAGGGGTGTTTTGATTTTATCTTGTTCTGCTACAATTAATAATGATGACAATAATAGCAATGATAACGTTAATAAAAACAATAGCACAAGGAACCTGCAAGTCCACTCTTCCCTTTAAAACCGTCAAATATGATTTTATTAAATGATAACGGGGTGTTTTTGTGTTTTTATTATCAACACATGCACACACACATGTATCCTGCAGATGTTTGCCCACACACTTAGAAAATGGCCAGCCTGGTATCTGTTTGGAGTATCCCTTAGTCAACATTAGCAGAGTGAGTAATTGTAATTATGACTATAATGTGCCATCAGCTGTAGCCTCCTCTGTCAATGTTTGAGGGATTTTATGAGCTTTACTGTCAATTTACTAACTTTTAATTTCACCGCTCGGAGGCACAGAAATGCCAATATCCTTTGTTTTTCACAACAGCTCGGAACGGGAGTGGTCAGAGGACCTGACAGCACCAATGTAGCTTTGAATAAGAGTTCCTGAGATGTCGGCGTTATCAAAAGCAGAGGCATCTGTTCCACCACTATTAAGCCCTTCCTGGTCATTAAATTTTAATGGAACATTGATTTTATGCTGGAACTACTCTTTCTGAGTGACTCAAAAGCCAGAGAAAAATATGGAACAAAATAAAAATGAATCATGACAGCGGACAGGGATTATTATTCTGGGGCTTTTCTTGATTGGTTTCCAGGGAATATACAACACTTGAATTCAATCGCTTGTGTCCTTCAGTGTCCTCCAGCAGCACAGCAGCAGTATAATGAGACAGCAGGCAGAGCAGAGCAGGGGCTCAGAAACAAGACGCTTAGCTGCACACTCCTTCCTTCAACATGGGGAAGCGGTGATTATCCTGGCTCCTGCCTCCATGGTAGTTATCCTAAAGTTAAACACGTAACAAAATAAAGCGGCATATCGGTTTTCACGTGTGGAGTCAAATGACAAGTTTATAGCCAAGTGCTGATTAAGCTCGCAGCACTGCAGACCGCACATCAACATTCACATGCGGCGCTCACTCAAACTTTACCCCGGCAGATGTTGTCCCTTATCAGATTTTATGATGAAAGTAAATAACTGATTTCATTACACGGCAATGGACTGTAAAATGGGGACCCACAGAATCCAATTACATCACCCATGGGTGTGCTGTGTGTGTAACAACAGCCACTGTGAGCGATCGCCATCAGGAGGCAGGTAGGGCAACTGTGGCCCTGCATACTATATCACACCCCCTCATCTGCAACGCTCCAAAACCCGGCACACAGCCAGCACCTCCCACTGCCCTCTCGCTGGCAGCAGATCAGGTAAATTATTTAAAACAACCTGCAAAATTGAGCGTGCTACACCCACACTTCAAAGATATTGACTTGAGAACACCATCATCTTCTGAGTGACTGTCTGAGAGAAAATATTTCTGCCTTCTGAAGGAGTAAGGGGTTAATAAAATGCTACCGCACAAATCTAGAGCAACAGGAACCGTTAAACCTCGCACACTGGAAAAAGGGTAACACTGCACACAAAATGAAGTAGCTATGTTTTCTTTACTAATACGTCAATATATTTGCCAATTTTGCTAATATGTTATCTGCCTTAATCATGCAGCGTTTGATAAAGGTTTGATTACAAAACTGTGATTTAATTTTTTTTTACTATATTATGACATTTGTTAGATTAATCAGTAAATTGGGAATCTAATAATAACAATAATCTTTAAAGTATAGTATGTGCTCTGTCCAGCATGATCTTGTCTAAAAAGTTGAACTTTAAAAAAATCTATCAAATAGAAATTAACCTGGAAAAATTTTAATACTCAAGTATCTGTGCAAGAATTTTTAAAGCAGAAGTACTAAAATACTTTGTTGTTGAATATTTATTTTAATTCTTTAGCAGCTTTTAAATGAAAGATTTGAATATTTAAAAAATCCTAAACACTCCTTTCCTATATTTTAAATATAAACTAACTGAAAAAAAAACATCTGCAGTTTTTTTTTTAAATTATTAATTTGATGTAGTTCAAATTCTGATTTGCTACACAGGCTATTGTGGTAAACACGGCAAACAAGCAGAGCTTAAACAACAATTTTGTTAATCAGTGAGTCCTTTCAGGTGCTCGCTCCCAAACATTTCCAGGTTCTGGCTTCTGACATGTGAGACTAAAGAGTTTTATATAAATAAATATTTCAGTGTTTGGGGCACATGCTGAGATCTCTTTTTTTCACTGTTCATGGAATAAATGGCTCATTAATTCATCAAAGATCGGTCATAAAATAGACTTAATGGATGCTCCTGCTGAATTTACAATCACTCTTTATTTCAGTTGCTGCAGGTGTCTCTCAGTTACTGGCTGGTGAAAAAGCAAACAACTAATCATTTTTGTAATTATCTAAATTATCATTAACTAATTCAACTCTCCTTTATCTGGTGCCGGCCCTTGCTCTGACCCTTTTCATACATCTGGCGCCATCTGTAGGCTGTTCACCAACTGTCAGCGTAAACAAAAAAAACAAAAAAAAAACCAGGCTTTGATGTTGATGACAGTGCTGTCAGTTCAACTGGATGATTCAGCTGAAGGAGAAAATCTGCTCTGCATCGTTTTCAAGCTCCTAAAATCCACATGCAAACAGTGCCCCACTGCATAACCAGCAGGTATGCACCCTGACCAAAGTCACTCAACAAGAGGTTGGTAAAACCAGCCAGGACCAACCAACTGTAACTGCCCCTTTAAGAGCTAACAGTTTGTCTTTTCACATTCTGCATCACAGGAGAGATGCTCATTAAAAGCGCCTCCATTCCTCACTGTTTCATCAAGTGAGACTGCCAAGCTCTTTAACTCAGTGTTCTTGATGTTTGTGCTGTTTGTGTAAAACCCATCTGTTTCCTCATCTCTCTGTTGGCAGAGGGTCCACCTCATCCGTATGCTTCTCTTTTTGAAGTCATGTCAAAATCGCATTTTTATGCATCTTAGATATCCAACTTGTCATCAGCACTCAGGCAAAAGTCAAGGAGGTTATTCCTTAAATAGCTCCTTTTTCCTTCATATACAATGTACGCAGTAACAAGGACAGCACTGCATTGCATTATAATTAGCAGAGCTGCAATAATTAGCTGATTAGCGTATAAGTTCATCAATCGGCAGATATTTTTTTTTTGTTCTGATGAGGATTAAAAAATATTTTACAGAATTTGCTGATTATGAAAAGGGCAGTTCAAACCCATATTCAATTGTTGTGCTTTTTTAAAGCATACTAATTAATGTCAGTTGAAACACGATAAGAAGATAGTACTGAATTGTGTTCAACTCGATGAATTCGGTAGGCATGTTTGATTATTTTATCACAGCCTTTTTGTCAGGTCACTCTAAAAAGGACTAGTGATTCATCTGGAAATGGAAATGTGCCTGTAAAATAGCAAATATGACCTTCATCGTTTTCGATGGAGACGCATTAAATGATCACGGTGTATAAATTCTGACCAATCTTGTAGGAGAACTGACTCTTGTGAACAATGAATCAATGGATGGACAGACAGACGCTTTGCCACATAAAAAATAATCGTTAACTTTCTTTATTGTGTGCTTTTTCTCATTTTTTTGTGAATGAATTACACTCAGAAGATGAGCGTTGGGTGCAGGCGACCATAATTGTGTAAAAGCTAACTAACAGAACAACTATCTAAGATTTTTCAGTACAATTGTGGCTTTAAAATAAACACAATCTATTTTCTAAATAAACATCAACATATAACAATATAACAACAATAACAATAATATAATTACAACAATATTAAAGCACTCAAATCATTTTCTGTCTTGTTATTTCTTGTTTAGCCAACTCAATTTTTAATACCTTTGTAGTTCAGCATATCACACTGGGAAAAAATTACTAGAACTATTTTTGAACACACACATTGTCCTATACATGCATAGATAAACAACGAATAATTTAATAGGGATCACTTTGCATGAGCGTTACTGTCTGTCTGATTTAAAGAGGCCAGATGCTTATCCATCAGCTGTTATGTGTTCACATGTGTTTAAATGTTGGCTTGCTTAAGTAAGTGGAGCGCCCTCTGTTGGGTTTGAGTTAAACAGCAGTAAAGACTCAGTGTAGTCAGTCACCTCCAGGTTAACTGATATTTACTGACTTTTGGAGGTTGTTTTGTTTTTCTTTTATGACTTCATGAAATGAGATCATCTACTGGCCGGTTCTGGTCCTCAGAACAAACTGTTTTGATGTGAGTTGCTGAGTTATAGAGATACACTCTCTGGTCACTTTTCAATTGCAAATATCTAATCAGCTAATCACATGGCAGCAACTCAGAGCATTTAGAAATGTATACATGGTCAAAATGACCTGCTGAAACTCAAACTGAGCATCAGAATGGGGAAGAAAGGTGAATTACGTGCGGTATTTTCACCACACAACCATCTCTAATGTTTTGAGAGAAAGGTCTGAAAAAGAGAAAATACCCAGTGAGAAGCACTTCTCTGTGTGATCCCTTTAGCAATGCCAGAAGTCAAGAGGAGAATGACCAGACTGCAATCCTTCCTTGTATCAGTGGTTCAGGTTGGTGGCAGTGGTGGTGCAATAGTATGAGGGCATATTTTCTTGGAACCTTGGGTCCCTTAGTACCATGTGAGCATTGTTTAAACACCACACCCTACCTGAATATTGATGCTGACCCTGTCACACATCTTCTGACGGCTGCTTTGTCACAAAACTCTAATCATCTCTTGGAACAGGAAATTCACATCATGGATGACAAATCTGCAGCAACTGTGTGATGCTATCATGTCAACATGGACTGAAATCTCCAAGGAATAGTTCCAGCACCTTGTCGAATCTATGCCACAGAGAATTAAGCCAGTTCTGAAGGCAAAATGAGGTCCAACACAGTACTAGCAAAGTGTATCTAATTAGATGGCCAGGGAATGCAAGTTATACCTTGTGGTGCCAAAAAAGAAAAGAAAACTCAGCAGCAATGCCTATTGGAAGAAATCATGATTTAGTTAATCAAACTTGTGTGCAAATCTCTTTCTATACCAAACCAGATCTGCCAATCCTATGATTCTGCAGAAGAAAGAGTCCAACTACCCGTGACAAGATCTCATGTTGGAAAAAGCATGACAGGATAAAAGCTGAAGTGTTAGCTTCACTGGAATGGCAGACGTAGACCGAAGAAGAAAATAGTTCCTACATGAGACTGCTCACTAGATGGTTTGTGGATTTTTGTTGAGTAGCCAGGTCGTGATTTATATAAAGAGACACCGATGCACACTTTCTCACATGCATTTTTTTTATCACCTCGAGCGCCACAAGATGAGTGACGTTTACTTCTTATATGTTTAAGGGGAGACGGAAAACTCCAAAACCTGGAAACTCACACCAAACAATCTGGGAAAAACAGCACTATTGGAAGGAGGGAAATCATGTTAATTTGATTTTTGGATGAACTGTTTCTTTTGGCTTTACAGTTGGAAAAAAATGTCTCTGTGCTTTTGTTTTTGCTATAAGGTCAATGAACGGTGCACTGAGTGTGACTGCAGTTTAATCCACATCTAAATAACCTCTCTCCGAAGCACCACTTGTTCTCTCTCTGTAGATGAGATTTGGGGTGCAAATTTATTTCAAGGCGAGGAAGATCATTAAACAGAAATCTCATTCTCATGTACTTGAAGGAGATAGTGCAGAAAATAATTTCATAGATTTCGGCAGCGACAGCCATCGGCGAGTAATCAACATCACTGAGCGAATCAGTCACACGTTCGGCCGGAAACACGCAGACATCCGCTGTTGCTAAACTGTGCTAAGATCTGACACACATTCATCTATCACAAAGAAGACTGAAAAGCAGCATCAGAATAATTATCACTTTAAAAGCATGTCAACTTGTAAAAAAAATAATACTGCGTAAATAAATATAGCTCACTTCCTTGTCTGAAAGCTGGCAGGTAATTTTCTCCAGCTGCTCTAAGTGTGACAATCCCACGGGGACTGAAATCTAATATTAACAGCAAATCATTATGTGGGAACTGTTCTTCCGTGACCTGCCGCTGTACCTGTGTGACTAACTCAATCTAAGTAATTGAGATATGTTAACAGCTCGCATACCACCCTGCTGTGACAGCAGAGGGTCACGCAGAGTGTAGTGGGACTCTGAACACACTTTAACGCTGGAGATGATTTAAATGTCTATACTGCTTGACTGACACGGTCTCTTGTCTTCATGTGACGCTGGTTTCTTTTCAAACGGCTTTTGATTGACGGCAAAGCAACAATTCGACTATGGTATGAAGTGGTGAATGAGAGGGGAGAGACATGTCACCGTACTTATTTACTATACTGCAGTTATTCATGCAGGGACACTAAATCGTGGAGCCCATGTCAGCATATTATGATCCATGTCACTATATTAGAGTTTAAGTGGGGTTTTCAGTATTCTGGTGTCAGCTAAATTGCTCTTTCGGAAACAAAGTAGAAAATGTGAGGCAGTTTTCAAAGCTAAGCTGTTCTCCAGTGAAATAATAAACAGATTGCTGTTTCTACACAATCACCTGACAATGAGGCAAAAAAAAAAAAAGAAGCTGATTACACCCACTGCAGCATAACAGGATCCATTTTGTTCAGCTTTAATCTGTAATGCTATATTATATGCTGATACCTCTGTTAATGATTACACACTATATATAGGCCACTTTCATGTTCTAACTGATCCCCGTGTGACCAATTAATCACCATAAAAGGCGCTGCCACTGCATTTCAAAGAATTTCTAATAATTCAATATACTGGGCTGCCTCTTCTGTCCAAGAAATCAGTTTTAATTGTCTCATTAGAAGATGATGCTGTAGCTTGCTGTAGCTGTGGCTTGGAGAAAACAATAGTTGTTTCCGCTCCACCGCCGCAGATCTTTTGAAGTTTACTTACCTGTGTGAGCCCAGACATCCTTTTTTTTTCCATGTAGCCACAGCAACCTGGCTGGGTCTTTGAAATCCCTGCAAAAATAGAATATGAACAAGTGAGGAGGAGGAGGAGGAGGAGGAAGAGGCCCATATCGTGCAACAGTCCACAAAAAAAACAGTGACCTCATTAATAGAAACCACTGCCACCGAAGGGCTCTGGGGTTGTTGCAGCTCTACATAACTGCACGATTAATTTCTGGAGTGAATTTTAATGGGACACAGCAGTTTTGCAGGCATGCGTTATATCTACACGTCTTTAAATGCTACCAAACGCACACCTAAAGTTTCTACTGTGGTTGAAACCCTGTGACCGCTGCCCTCGAGAGGGCATGGCAATTATGTGATTGACAGAGAGAATAACCAATCAAAACCTTTCATTTTTAACAACAGGAAGTAAAGAAACAGTCGAGTGTACTGTAGTCGGGGGGTATGCTAAATGTTTCGGCTGTACTGTGGTGCAAAATCTCCGCTGAAGCTGGTGTTTTTAACCGGCAGAAATATGTCGATAGCGCCCACTGACCGTGGACCGGCGAGCGGTGACCAAAGCACCGACAACAGGTCGATTCACTCGGACACCGTGGAGGAGGTCCATAACATCCCGATGCAGGTCATCATCAGACCATTTCCTCCAGTGCTGGACGAGCAGAAAGTCCAGAGCCTGATGGACACAATAAGGGTGACACGGTTGTTTTATGTTATCATTTGTTTGTGGATGATGAAGTTTCAGGGTAAATATTGGCCTCAGTTTAGCCACACACCTCTGTAGTGACAGGTTTTACTATAACAGCGCCAAATACGCTAAACCAGGCACTGTTGCGTTACAAGAAAAAAAAAAACCCCAAACATCTGCAAACATTGGAAAACATCTTTGTTTTCCAAGTGCCTTTTTAACTTCCCAAACACTGCCCCAACTCCTCCCAATAAATGACGTACTTGTGATGAAGACCGTTGGCGCCCCCGGTCCAGCTGAAGACATGGCAGTTTTTTTCCTGCATTAACCTGCATGGCTTCTCTGCTTTCTCCACTTTCACTGTATGCAAAACAACTACAGAAAAGTGGCTGTTACGTCATTAAAAAGAAAATCAAAAGAAGCTGGTATTTTATCAAGTGTTGACTTTTGTATTTTTGAGCCAATCACAATATAGAACATTGTTTCAGTATGATAGATAGATAGATAGATAGATAGATAGATAGATAGATAGATAGATAGATAGATAGATAGATAGAGATTACACAGGATTGGTGTTAAAGGGTGGGATTTTCTTCAAAAATTAATATATATTTAGTTAGAAATAGTTCCTTCCTCGCTTTATTGGGAACATTTCGAAATTATTATAGTCATTTTGTTTATCAGAAGAGGCAATAAATAGAATATATGTATGACACTTTTTACTTTAAGACATTTTCTTGTCGTACTTGCTTAAATTTCACTCCACACCTTGTTGTAGGCTTTAACTGACACTTTATTTTTTCTTCCAGGAGACGGCAGACATTAGCGTTGTTCCTCCTATTGATGTGCTCTGGATCAAAGGCAGCGAGGGAGGAAATTACTACTACTCCTTTGGAGGCTGTCACAGGTTTGCTGCCTATCAGAGGTTGAACATGCAGACCATTCCAGCAAAGATCATCAAATCTAACATCTCAGACCTAAGCACATACTTGGGGGCTTCAACGCCTGATCTGCGGTGATGCTGGAGCACCTCACTCCACCCCCCGCTTCAAATGTACTTGCCTCAGGTGGATCATACATAATATGGCTGTAACTCTCCTGTTGGTGATTGCGGAGCAAAGGCTTTGCCAGCAGGGGGAAATGTAGCTCTTTAGTTAAATATGTTACATTTTGTGATTTGAAACAGCTTAAATGTATGCATGTTAATCATGTGATAGCTTTAATGTTGCCAAATACCATCTGCACATACACATTTAACAGTTTTCTTAAAGTTCTTTATTTAAAAAATATGACAGCTGAGATTGGGCTAAGATAAGTTTTTTTTTTTTTTTTGTTTTGTTTTTACTTAAATCGACTTATAGTGTGAAAGTATGAAAGAGAAAATTAATTTAGCACATCTTCATCTTGGCTATAAAAGGAAACCATCGAGCCCAATAACAACAGACAAAAGTGAGAGTGTCGATCATCTTACTTCATGTAAGGAGAAAGGCGAGATGAGCTGTCGGAGAAAACGAGGCACCAACTATTCCATAAACCCAATTTTAAAAGTATAAACCTATATAAAATAATTTACTACAAGCTCTCAATTTTGCTGGTTTTATTGGTGATCATGGAATAAATATTACAACTAATTTACCTACATTTATTAATGATTCATTTTTTAAAAAGAAATAAACACCAGTCTTAAATTAAATGAACCTTTTATCCATTTGCTTTTTTCCAGTCTGCATTCTCAGCTGTTTGCTAATATCATAAAGATGATGTGAAGAAGATTTTTATAATAACAAACTTCTTAAAAAGTGACATAAACAAAGACATGCTACATATGTATACGATTCAATGCTACAAAAAATTGTAAAGAGAATATGACTTGCATCAATTTTTTTTAAAGCATGTTGAGCTTCTATTTTCTCTTTTCCATCATCCTCTATGGTGTCACAACTCTGCTTCATCTAAATCTTTGC
Organism: Haplochromis burtoni; assembly: GCF_018398535.1. Classification (NCBI taxonomy): domain Eukaryota; kingdom Metazoa; phylum Chordata; class Actinopteri; order Cichliformes; family Cichlidae; genus Haplochromis; species Haplochromis burtoni. Next base: position 134,479 of record NW_024582495.1, on the reverse strand, counting down.
ATATATAATGCCAGTTACTCATTATTTTGATGCTAGTTGTCTGTGGATGCTCAGATGCAAGTAGTGGATCAGCTCAACCCCGTCATCCTTTTAAATGATGAAGCAGTTGTTTTAGCAGTGTGTTTATTCTGTAAACATAATCGAGTAACCCCCCCCCCAGTGGAAGATGGTTGGAGATGATCAGGTGTTTTCACAGCAGACGTTTCTACTTGTCAAAGTTGGAAAAAGCACAGCTGTTGCTGATAAAATGAACAACTTCTCATTTCTGTCGAAGCTCTCCTGTGACAGCGAGCCAGCCTGCACAGCGCGGCAGCAGAAAGGGAAGCAGTGAAACTGAATTCAGCTATCATTAATTTTACTTATATGCTTTTACTGTTGTGACACTTGCTTACAAAAAAAAAGCCTGTTGTATCCACCAGTGGATTTTTTTCATAATGTCACCTCTTGGTTCTTTAGCCATCAGAATTGTTGTCTGAAGACCAACAAGGATACCCAATGGATTTACTTTGCCAAATGGATCATCGTGGCATTGCCGTATTGGTCCATTTGGTCGATCTTTGTTTTTATTATTTATTATATTTTATTTTCAGATGTTACAGACGGGACAGACATGAGTGAGGGATAGGAAAGGGAGAAAGAAAGAGGAAGGAAAGGAAAAACAGAAGGGGAGAGGGACAGTGAGAAAGGGGGGGAGAAAAAAAATAAAAATCTCCTGGATCACCTGTTGAGAGAAGAATAGAAAACAAGCAAAAAAAGACAAAAAAAACAAAGCAACATACTAAACACAACACCATCGCATTAATCTAGCTAAGTGTAAACAGCAGTAAATACTAAATATTCAATGTTGTTGTGCAGCACGCAGGACAGATGTGCTTCGAAGTAGCAGCCAAGAAAGGTGTAATTTGGGTCTACGAGCAGTGAACACCCGTGTGCATACCTGTGTGGATCAGCGCGCTTGTATTCCAAAGGTTTCTCCATGTAACGATCTGCTAGGGAGTGTGGGGGGGCCACAGCCCCGTCCTCCAGGGTGTGAAGCAGGTATGGAGGAGATCAAAACTCCAGACATCCAGAGGCCCCCAGAACACAAGAAACCATGGAAGACCAACAGAGGGGCAGCCGCGCCACTGTTCCAGTAAGAGCTGAGGAGAGTCCCAGATGAGGGTTCACTCAGCAGCCGCGGAGCAGAAGCCAGGGGGAGTTGCAGTGACGCGCCCGTGAGCTCCGCCGGCAGCCAGCCGTGCCTGAGTGACCGAGCCCCAGGCCGAGAGGCCGGGGGCACCCCACCTCCGAAGTGGCCCGAGCGAGCCCCAGGCTCCAGGCCCCGATAAGCGGCCGCCAAGGAGTGAGCCGGTGTGTACCTGGACGCCCATCCCCGGACACAAAGAACCACCAACGCACCGACTGAGGGGGTCCGCCACTGGCAGGGGAAGTGGTGGTAGGGGGAGATAGGCCTCCAAACCTTGGAGGGCCTGAGATGTCCCCAGAGAGGTGGCGCTGAACCCAACCTGACATATAGACACAGACATACAGGCACACACAGAACAAACATCCATTCCCACCCTCATGCTCTCATATGCACTTACTCCACACTCAACCAACGTGGAGACAGACATAAAGAGACGCTGTACACACGATCACACTCCCCAAGCGTACTCTACGAACCGGGTCTAGGTACCCTTGCCCCTGGAGGGGGGAACTGCACCCAGACCCAGGTGGTGTTACCCTTTTCCCTGCAGGTGGGGAGAGGCAGACCGCCCCGTCGCTGGTTGAAGTTATTTTTGTCTGAATTGTATCAGAAGGTCCCCGTGGATCTAGTTATAATTTTAGAATCAAATAGACGACTTTATGTTGCAGCTGCGTATTTTCTTTTCAATAACTAAGAGACAATTACTGCAAACTGCTGTTTTTCCCTTTTTTATAAATCCCTGTAGCTCTGGTGTCACACAACCCTGCAGTTTTTCAGTCATATTCACCCACGTTGTTCATGCACAGTCAACTTTGATTTTGATGTTCCAGACAGCATAAGACAACGAGTTAATAGAAAGGAGCCTATAGACCAGATGGCTTGCCGAAGGAGTGAGGTGTTATGAGAACATCAAGCTGACAAAATGCAAGATGTTAAGTCTTGCTGAATCTGCTCATTGTGCCTGCCGTCAGTCTGTCTCTTTCTGTTGTTTCAAAGTGATCCCCAGTGTAACCGTCCAGATTGTGTTTTGACAAAGAAAGCGGAGGATCCTTCATCGTACAGGTCAGCTCGTATCAAATACTTTAACCAAGGCGATCTCAGATGCATACGAAAAATAACCCTGATTAGTTGCTCGCTCTTCAGGCTATGGTTCAGACTACAAATGTTTCTGTCTTGCCCTACCTCACATAAATAAATGCACACCTCTTTTAACCACACAAACAAACAAAACCCAAAGAAAGAAACAAAAAGAGCAACATTTTACAACTTCAACCTAAAGTGCTCTATCTATGCAAGATAGCATGGGTGCTGTGTTTATTGTTGTGGTTGACCTTGAGGCAGGCCTTGCTTACTAAATCAAGCCAGACAGCAGTTCCTTTGCCTCAGTCTTAGAGGAAGGAACTGTCGTCTTACAGAATAATATAAGTACGCTATACATTGAGTCGTGGCCTTTCCAACATCAGCTGAGAGCAACCTGCTGATCTCCCTTTGTGGCCATCAAGGAAGTGAAGGGAGACCCGGGGCAGCTTTTACCGAGCGGCCCCTAAAGGACTCTAAATTTCACCTTTGAATCGTCGCGTGTGAGAAGATTTCCTGTGGCTCCCTCACTGTCTGGAAGTAACCCTATCCTCAAAGGGGTTTTGACACGCAATACTGGTATGAAAAAATACATTGCACCTGTTGCTTCAGGGGAGCAGTTTCCATGGGTGGTTCTGCACACTTTATCTTTGAGGATTTAAACAGATCAAGGGGATTTGAGGGTTAAGAAGAGGAACTGTTTGAGGCAAATGGATGGATTCTAACACACACACACAACTCACAAATGAATTTTGTTTTTGGGAGAGGTGGTTGGTGACGTTCTTGCCAATTGTTTGCCCGACTTGTGTTTCCTGTTTCCGGGCTTAATCACATGTTGAAGGCTGTCATTATTCAGAAAGAGAGAGAAACGCCTACAGTTTATGAGTATTTAAAGAGCCTGCTCCTGTACCTGAGGAAATTATTTTATTGATTAAAACAGTGCAACACATTGATCAATAAAACATTATGTGACCACAGCAGCGTGACGAGGCACCAGGATAGCACACGGATAAATTGAGGCCACGCCACTTCCATAGACTGGATTTCCATTTCTCATTTACTTTTTGGCTGTTTGCTGATGTATTGCTTTTACTGGTATTTACTTCATGTTTACAAGCCTTTTATTTGGTGATGCTTTTTTGCACTGAACATGTTTGATGTAGTTACAAATATTTAAAAAAAGAAACATCGAAACAAATACCCAGAAGTGGACAAATGAAACAAAAACTGGCTATTTTTGTATCAAACATCAGCATGAATAATAATGGAAGACTATAAAACAAACTGACTGATATTAAAATTTATGTTTTTGATGTGCACACTTATAAAATAGTTCTGACAGTATCTTAACTGTCTTTCCTTTTTTGTGCTATTTTGAGGGAACCCATGCAGATTGTGGGGCTCTAAGCAATAACTTTTATAATGAGGAGGTTAGGAAGAGTTAATAAGCATGTTGGACTTTAAAAGCTCTATTCACATTAAAAGCACTAATTAAGGAAAAGGTCATTAGATGAGTATCTTATTTATGTAGCTGTTAGAGTGGCTTCTGCTTTAAAAATAAAAAATAAAAACGTTAGACTTTAGTAATGAATGGCTTTTGAACCTTTTCTGATTACAGCAGGCTTTGTGTCTGCAACACATAGACATCAAATATCTTGAATTCAATAAAAAAAACAACAACCAAAAAACATCAGAACATGTCTTTCATCTTCACTTTGTTTTCGTCATATCTGCTGGAAAAGAACTGGAGTATCATCTTCAGCATCCAAATCCTATTGAAAAACATTTTTATCATTGTTGAAATGATATGCCTGTAATGGTATAGAACTGTATGCATTAAAATGATGCAATTTTCTACAATACTAACCAGCTTATTGTTGTGTCAGATATTCCAGTAAAAATCTGTGTAGAAATCAATTTTTCTCCATGTTTGTGGATTTCATTTTTGTGGCAGATTCATCTTGAAATGCATTATAAAGTCATCAATCTTTATCTAGAAAGTGACTCAGTGGCGCAGTCAAACCGCAAGTTGATTCTGGCTTCCTTGTTTAGTTTGTCCACATTTTAAAATGAAGCTGAAAAATGATCTCTGGTTAGCCAGCTCACCCATTTGTTCCACTTGGGGAGGCATTACAGCCAAACCCTCTTGAAAGAGTTTAGGTTTAACTCCGTTTAAGTCGATGAGGACTTCTCACAGCTTCCTATCCGGAATTCCCTCAGACTGCTGGTGGCTGCAGGCGTGTAATTTGTGCCAGATTTGCAACGCCGTATCCACCCTCTGACCTAAAAACAGAGACACATTGTGCACAAACTTTCTACTCTATGTAGCTTTGTGAAAGTGTTCATGTGGCTTAATGACAATAGGCTGTATTTCACTCAGCCTGCAGAACTGTGATGTGGCTCTTTTGGAGAGTTTCCACTATAAATGATGATCAAAGTAATTGGAAAGCATTGTCAGTGATCAATTATCGGGTATTTAACATCTGCTTACTTCTCTAGAATTGCTCTGTAGACTTTAGTTGGAGGTGTAGGAAAAAGCCAAAGACGCCTGTTGTGGCATCGGCTAAATATGATACAGCCAGGGGACAAACAAAAACTCTATACAACATTTTTGCTCAGCTTGCATGTAATAACTTTAATGCAAAACAGAACTATTGTTAAAGGGAACAGAGTCTTTTCATTTTCAAAACCATATTTGCATTATTGGACTTCCTTAGAAAACTTACGCTTTGGTACAGCCCCTCCATTCATTCACTTATGGAAACTTACTTTTGATTGGCTGCCCCTCATAAACTGAAGATTGTGAAAAGGAAAGTGTGTGTTAATGAAAGTATGAATAGCAAGACTCATCTTCTCAAAACTTATTCATAAACCTAAAATCTGTAACAATTTTATTTATTTAGCGCCAAATAACAGCAACAGTTGCCTCAAGGCACCTTATATTGAAAGGTAAAGACCCTACAGTAATATATAGAAAACAGGGAAAATCCTAACAATTAGATGAGACCCTATAAACAAGCACTTTGGTGACAGCGGGAAGGAAAAATTCCCTTAGAAGAAATCTCCGGCAGAACCAGGTTGAGTAAGTGAGGTTAGGGGAGGAAAATAGGACAAAGACACACAAAACTCAACGCATCATGGGAAGCCGCTGGCAGCCTCGGGGTATTGCAGTATAACGAAGGGAGGATTCAGGATCACCTGATCCAGCCCTAACTATATGCTTTAGGAAAGGAAGCTTTAAGCCTAACCATAAAAATTAGAGATGGTGTCTGTCTCTTAAATCTGAGAGTTGGTTCCAAACAAGAGAGGTCTGAAAACTGAAGGCTCTGCCTCCCATATACCCTAAGAACCAGCAGTGTGAGAGCAAAGTGCTCTCTTGGGGTAATACAGTACTATGAGCTCTTATGTGTGAACTACAATTTCAAAAGATCTTTGAATGGGAGGAAGAAGCACGATGGCAAGCGACACAAGAGAAACGAAACAGACATTTAGAAACCTCTTGAGGTGGGTGATGCACCCAAAATCTAAGGTCAAATGACCGTGAGCATCTTTTTCCAATGAATCTTTACCTAGCCTTAGTGCTGCTGAAAGAAAAAGTCCCCAAATCCTAAAAGACCCACAATAAATAAGTCCCTTCTACTGATATTGTAATTTTTTCCAGCCTGTCTGTGGCTGCAAGCCTTGAGCTGCTGATGATGTAATTTGATCAAAAATGCAATACATCATCTGTAAAATGGCTAGTTTCTTTCAGTGTACCCAACATCACTAAACCGGACAAAATACTGCATTTACTGGAATCTCTTTGAGCTCCAGATTTAGTGTTAAAATGTGTATTTAGCACAGCAGGAAAGTGTGTCCGAGGTCAGCTCAAAATAAACTTCAGAGCCCATGCTGATTGTAAAAAAAGAAACGTGTCACATTGTGCAATAGTGTTGAGTCCACTGATGTCTTTTTAATAGCTTTTGAACAACAATGGAGCTTGATGTCACAGAGGAATAAACTATAATTGCTAATACACATGCAACACTGGTTAGTAGGAACTATCCATTGTTGATTTTCTAGCATATGAGTGGATTTCTTGACAGCAGAACAAACACAGTATCACCAGACATGCCCTTTGAAGGGATGTATTCATTAAAAAGGGCATTAATCATCTGTTTTGTGTCAGCAGCACAGGACATCAAAGGAATGGGGCAGAGCACCAAAGTGGTGTTGTCATGCTCTGCACAGCAGTCAGTGACATAAATCAGAATTTAAAGATAGAAGACTGGACAATACTGTGCCTTTGCCACCTCAGAAAGAAATAGAGTGAATTTCTTTCAACTTTTTTTTATCCGCTCTAATTGTGGAGTTAATTAGACAGTAGCTCTTTGAAGTTGCACTTGAGCAAATATCTGTTTTGATCTAAATGTTCATGTCAGCATGTTCAAATACTCAGAAATGTCCATTTTTGATGTACAGTGCTTAACAAATTTATTAGACCACCACCCAATGTAAGGTCTATGCCACAGCCGCCCTACAGTTACAGTACTGATAATTAACCAGTTCATTTTTCATGGTTCTGTAATGGTTAACTCACCAGTAGGCACACCTACCTAAAACATTTTTTTTAAATGCTGAAATGTAATTATTGTAATTATTGATTAATTTTCAAATATATTGTTTTACAAGAAGCAGAACAAGATAGTAAAGTACTTCATTATCATTATTATTATAAGTATTATTAAAGCCACTTTTAAATGACTAACCATTTTATGCTTTAGTAAATTTACATCTATTTCACAAAGTATATTTTCTAAGTTTTGTTGCAGTAGAAGTGCTTTTGTACAGGAAAAAAAAATGCATGGTGTGACTGTAAGTAGCAGTTCCTGCACCAACCTTCTTAAAATGTCGGTGTGTGGCATTAATAACAGATGCAGCCTGGTCCTTGGTAAAGGAAAATCAATGGTTTATTTCTGTTTATCCCAAGAGTGTGTACTAAATGTCATGAAAGTCCAATCAGAAGCTGTTTTAACTTAGCACCAGACTCATTAGACTAGATACCTCATAGAAAAAGAGAACTTGAATGCAGGACACCAGCAAAAGAAAAAAAGTTCAAATAATTTTAATTCAAGGATAGAATCATACAGGAAAGCGTAAGTCATTAAGATAAAAAAAAAAGGAACTGGCAAGAGGAAGACATGAGAAATACCTGGAAGGACTAGAAAGCTACGCTACAGGAAACAACAATCTGGCCTAAAACAAAGGCGTTGGTTACCTGGCATATCAGTTGTACCTAAAGCCAGAAATGTCAGCTTCGCCAGACAAAAATCACAGGATCTTAGTCCCGATTCTCATCCTCTTTAAAGACCACAAATTTATATACAGAATTCTGCACCCCTGACAGCCATCAACAGAACAGCAAAATGTGCAACAGCTCACACAGAAAACCTTCATCTGTGTGATCTGCTGTTCTCAGAGATATCTAAAGCGCAATGATACAGACCTCAGTGGGTGGCAAACACAACATGCTTTTACTTCATCACTCGACATAATTTGAGCTTCTCCTTTTTGCAAAGGCACAAAAGTCTATCACAGTTCCATGAAATGCGAGAGTTGTTCTCAGAAAGCTTAATCTTGGTGCCAAGTCAGAATTCTCACAAACTACTGTAGGGCACGCGAACCGGAGCAGCTGCAAATTCACATACTGCACAAAGATAATAAATTCCCGGCAAGACTTCCTGATAGATGTAATTAACCATACAGCAATCTAATTTGTTGGTTAATAGTTGAGCGGCTTCGTTGACCTTTAATGTGTTATTACTGGATCATCAGATTTCAAAACAAATTAAAATCGTTTGGCGTATCTTCTTCTAGCTCATAATATTTTTAATTAATTCAGATGAAGTTGAATCTCTGGAGAGAGTATCTTAATTCTGAAGCTGAACATTCACACAGCCTCTAGCTCTGCGGGGTCCTGTGTTTGATTCATTTTGTTTTGTAAGCCCTCCCTCAGCAGACAGTTTGGGTGTCTGACTGTTGATGCAGCTGAGACACACTGAAGTGGCTGAATGTGCTGCCGACTTGCCTCTGCTCATGTGGCTTCAGAGACACTGAATCATCCGTTTGCACCACTTTGTTTTTTTAAACTATGGGCAGCAACTGAGTAAATTCTTGTGATTCCAGGATCATCTGTTCATTGTTTGTTTACTCTTACTTAACTTTCTCCCACTGTGACCTGTGATCCTCAGTAAGAGCTAAAAACAGCTTTCAATATGGGGACACAACAGTAGTATTATTTACTCAAGCTAGTCTAAGTCTGTTTGTTGCTGTGCAGTAGATATGGTTAATGTATTCTCCCAAAGAAGAAATAAAAATAAAAATACTTTATTCTTGTTATCATTGTTACTACTATTACTACTACTACCAAATATGACAGTGGAGAAATCACTTTATAAACTGCATGTGTATGCTTTAAGTTAATTTCGTTTTTGTGTTTACCGATGTGCTTCACCAGCACACAGAAACAGACCTTGGTGGGCGGCAGAAACAAATTTACTTTAAAATAACTAGAGAGCAAACTTCAGTACCTAAATGCCTTTAAAGCTTTACACATTGATCAGTGCTTTGAATTTTGAACATTTCTAATCATGCAACTTCTAATGAAGCATTTATTGTATATTAATTAAGAATGGTTGCATCTCATGCACTGGAATGTAGTAGATTTAGTTCAGTACTACACCTTGTACTTTGAATGCTTCTGTGTGATGCTACTTTACAGTTAAAATAAGTACAAATAAAATAAAACAAAAATAAATAGAGCAAAAGAAGTAAAGTGTTTTTTTTACCCCACTTCCCCTTTACTAACAGTTATTAGTTTGGTTTTACATACAAGGCAAATCAGGAAATTTTTAGACTTAATGAATAATTTAAAGTGGTTTAAAGTAAATAAATACAACATTGCCATGCCACTTAATAAATTCAACTATTCCTACTAGCTACTACTGCTATTACATTAGATGTCATATTCCCATATGCTCCACCTTTTTGGAGACCACACTGTGTTTGTGAGTCTCCAGAGATCCCTTTTTCTTCTAACAACTCTCTCTTGAGTCTCTCCTAACGTTTTCCCTTTAAGTGGAAAGGACCGCAGTTTATTGAGTCCGTTTCACTGGAGAGGCTAGTGTAACTGTAAATGTTGCTGTCAGCTCCTCCCATCCAGCTATAAGAGCCCAGCTGACCAGGTAGTCTGTGTCCATCCCTGAATAGGCCCTGCAAAACGGACTTATGAGAAATTGGTGAGCTTTATTAGAGCCGTACGTTTTTGGTTGTACGTAGCAGACTTTGTGCCGTATTGAGATGTAGGTAGGGACGGTCCCTGAGGTTGTTTTCCGACTGGTTGCACAGCGGATCTGGAGTAAGGACTGGTAACTTTTTCAATGATGACTTTTGCCATGCTGCGGCCTGTGGCAACGCACATGATCTACTCGGACTTCACTGTCACCTCCGAGGACGATGAGAACCGCAGCGAGAGCGATGGCAGTTCGGAGCAAAGTTACTGTAGCTCCACCGACAAACGAAGACGGATTTCCAGCAAACTGGAAGGAGACTCCGCGGTGGTCGTGAAACAGAGGAGCGCGGCTAACGCCAGGGAGAGAGGCAGGACGCAGAGTGTCAACACCGCTTTCACGGCTCTCCGGACTCTCATACCCACAGAGCCCGTGGACAGAAAGCTCTCCAAGATTGAAACTCTTCGACTGGCATCCAGCTACATTTCTCATCTGGCCAACGTGCTTCTGATTGGAGACGGTGGCACAGATGGGCAGCCGTGCCTCGGCGGGGTCCATGCGCAAGGAGAGTTTGGGGAGAAGCAGCCGCGGACCATCTGCACCTTCTGTTTGAGCAACCAGAGAAAAGGGGTAAATGTTTTATATGTCAGAGCTCGATTTAAAAGGCTTAGATTTAACTGCTGGGTTTAAAATGCCGACAATTTTACGTCAATAATCGTGCGCAATGAAATGCACCATGACTATTAATTAGCAGTGCAGCTCATTTTTTTTAACCTATGTATTTTTTATGCTGATGTTTGTTCGCAGTATAACACAGTGCATTTCTTAACCATCACTTTAAATTCCTCACACATAGTGTCTTTTTAATTCTGCAAGAAAACCAGAGCCACGCAAAACACTTAGTTGTTGATAGGAACTACATTTATTCACTTGACATCGCTTTTGTAAGCCTTTATGGCGCAGATTTTTTTGTTTTTGTTTTGTTTTTTTGGAGTGCTTATATATGACCCAAGAATGTCTTTCTTTCCAGATCAAAGATGGAAAAGACTGTTTGAAAATGCGAGGGCTTGGTCCGCTGCGAATGACGCGCTGACTGAAGACCAGTGAATGACTGACAGCCTGAAAACCCTCAAAGACTTTCTCAGGGAAGAGTCGAAGCTGGTTTTGGAGAGCGTGCTCATCTACATGTACACATGCTGGATCAAATAATGGAACCAAAGCAAGGAATATTTATACTTGACTGGAAATTTACGCATAAGCCTTTCAAAGATGCAGTGCATTTTTTCTTTTAAAAAAAGTTGTGGATTATTTTTTGTTTGGTGTCTTTTTTGTTGGCAACATTTTAAATAAAATATATTTTATAAAACAAAAACAATTCCCGTCTTTAAAAGAAAAAAAAAAAAAAGAACCACAACACATTTGACACAAACAAAACGATTTGAATCATATCATAATGTAGTTCAGATTTCCTGCACTAAAGAGGAGATTAATGGAGTGTATATATCTGAGACCAACAATCTGTTGAGGTCTTCTATTTCACCACCCACTTTAAAAAAAAAAAAAAAAGAGTACTTCCAATATACAATAAGCAGCTGCAGTTTGCAAAATTGCTGCTCTTTTCTAATAAACATTTGAAAACATTGACTCTAATAGCAAATTTGGAGGTATAAATGTTTTTTTATGTCTTTGCTGAAAGATGTCAGACATACAAACATTTCCACTGTTTACAGTGATGGTGCCAGTGTGTTGTTTATGAAGCCTTGCAGACCCACGGCAAAAGGTTCGGGGTTTCCAGTGTCACTGAGTGGTGTGTTTTTCCCAAAACTCATGATTGGTGTTTTTTTGAAGTCTGTTATCGATTAGTCACGGCAAATAGTAGCCCACACTCTGTTCAGAGCCCCCAACACAGCTGTTGGTATGTCAGAGGGATAAATCACTGCTGTGGGCCCAAAAGACAGGGAGATGGGGTGAGAGGTCAGAGGTCACAGTGTAGTATTGAAGTGAAAGCTAAGTGACACTTAGTGACTGCAAATGATGCAAATTTAATCTCAGAGCAGATTTTCAAGATGTGTATCTTTTTATCATGTCATTTCTTATTAGTAGGAAACATCGCTGTATTTGATATTCAGGTTCTCACATCGCTATCAGCATGACAAATGATTACTGTTTTATTTATTTTCAGCTGCAAAAGAGAACTTTTTCTTGTGTTTGCCATCTTTTCGTGCACTCTGGTTTCTGTAGCACATGGCAAATTCAGATAGCTTTCACTGACAAATGCAGATAAAGTAAATGCTATCATAAAATGTCCCAGTAAAGTGTTCAGGCACCACATGCTGTCAGAAAAGCTCAGTGTCCCTTGGCACTTGTTCTCTGAGCCCCTGAAAATCTACTGGAGGGAAGTAAGACCAGTCTTCCAAAATATTTTCCCTCATTTGACATTTTGAGGATGATGATGATTATGATGATGGTGATGATGTTGGAGAGCACTGTCTAACATGTTCGTCCACAATCTCCATAGCTATGCCAATATCAATCACATATCTATCACATTATCCTTTTTCAAGCATTCCAGTAGATATCATAATACTCCAGTGGAGGGGGCATTATCCTCCCAAAGGACACCTTTCCATGAGGATAAACAGGCTTTAAATGGATAAAGGTGATAATTCAGAACTGTAACTTGATTTGTAGTGCAGCTTTTCTCTAAGACACATACATGCACATCAGATAACTGGCAAGATGAAGAGTAGTTTAAATGCTTATTAAGTATTTAGTTTGATTTATGTTTGCAGTGCTTTTATTTCCTATAAACATTGTTTGATTAATTTGTCCAATGCGTGGCCTTCAATAACTTTATCTAAACCAGTATGATCCCCTGTAACTAACTAACTAACTAACTAACTAACTAACTAACTAACTAACTAAATCAAAATACAACCAGACCCAAATAGTGGCTGTGAAATGCTCCCCACAGCACAAAAAAGATCCCCTACCTGTAGGGGTCAAGGGTTCAACTTTTTCCTTTAATTTGCCATGTGTCTGTATTTCATAATGCTGCAAAGCAAAAGCCGCCCAGTCTCTGTGGGCTTCTTCTCCAGTCTGTAATGAAAGCTGTAACAGGCAGATTGCAGCTCAGCGACACACAGCTGAGCCCAAGTTCCCTTCTGGCATCTCTTTGAATAAGACTGCAAACTCAGTCCTCTGAATGACAGAAGAAAGCTCCCTGGTGAAACAGGAGGCTGTATGGAAAGTTAATTTTAAGGCAGCTAAAGGTGCATGCTGGGGGTCTGAGTTTCCTTTGCCGTCCCTCCCCCACCTGCTCTGTCAGGATAAGTCGAATTTGTCCTCCTCACCCAGGGACCAGGCCTCCTCAGATGGCTCCCTGAGGCTCCCCCCGGCAGGAAGATGTCACGTAGGCAGAGGAAGGGAAAACAACACGCAGCCGACCTCTCTGAGGAACTCTCTGTGCGGCGGGGCTTTGGGTCATCGCCAGTCTTGACATCATCCGGCACTGGGACCCAGATGTACGGATCTCTAGTGATGCTTTTCAGAGTGAGCGAACAAAATACTGAGTGTTCAATCAAATCAACAATTTTTTAGTTTTTACTAAGATGAAAGATTAAAAAAAACATGGCGGAGATGATCAGAAGGAAAGGGCGGGAACAAAGAACCCAAGTAAAGTCAGTAAAAATCAGTCTGGATCTGTTTAACATGTCTGACAGGCGAGCGTCCAGAGGATCCACCTGGAGATCACTGCAAAGGTTTACCGCTTCACTTTGGTAAGTTTTTCCTCCTCCTCGGACATCCCAGTCCCAGCAGAGAATTTTAGCGGAGCTTAAATGAAGCCAGACGGCAGTTCCACCTCCTCCTGCCAGTTTTATGTTCTGTGACATGACGATAATAGATGGAGCTCTGCTGTCTTACCTAAAACTACTAGAAACAGAGCATTTTCTACTAAATTAGGTAAATTATTTCTGCTGTATCATGTATCTTCATCAAAGGAAGGTTTTATATTTTTCTTCTCTTTTTTTGTATGTATAGCCAACTGGATACTGGATTTTTCACATATTGCTCATTGCTTATTTTTCCAAACTTTCAAGCGAAAGCGTTTTGGACTTCCCCAAATAAGTGTTGCATGACTTGGGTATGAGATGCTACAATAATGTTTAATTGTGCAATAAAATGCAAAGCTCCAACTGCACTGTGTGTACAATGTGTTTCTTTGTAATTCTCATTGAGAAGCTCAGCGCTTTATTGTACACTACAGATTTATGGTACAGAGTTATTCATGAATAAAAGTAGAGAAAAACTGGTGTCATTTTAGATCTCGTTGTTCTTCTTGGTGATTGACAGTTACTTAAGAAGAGGAAGTGGCACATTTTGGAAGCACAATTTAATGAGTACAACTGAGCTCGGTCTATGAAAACACCTTTGCAAATGAGACACAAATCACGGTTCCGGCAGCTCAAAGTGTTCCTGTCCTTGCCTCACTAACATAAAATAGAAAAAAGTTAAAATAGATGATCCAGAAACAGGAAGGATGTAAAGCATTTTTCAGCATCATCTGGGAGCCCAGGACTGATTCCCACATGGGTGCTTAGCTTCATCATTTTGTAGTCTTGCCAGAGAGCTGTTGTTAGACATAAACCTGCACATGGTAATATTTTAATGGCTTTTGCTCTCAGAGTCTGCTTCAGCATGTTTCAAACACTCGCTGGCTGGAGAGATGGCCCCTGGCTCCACCTGCATGTCAAAGATATTGATAGTTGTGAGTCACTTAGTGGTTCCAGGCTGAGATACCTTTCTTCTGATTTTACTGAACATGAACGCTTTCCCAAAAAGGAGGAAGAGGAGGTAGAGGAAGTCTGTCTGTTTGACCGTCAGCTGAGCTTCGGCGGGGGAGAAGCTCGCCAATGCAAGGAGACAGTTGTGTCTCCTCAAACATGCAAGAACAATTGTTTTCATGTGCCAGACAACTTGGCAAGGCCTTCAGAAGGAGAGGGAGGATGATGGAGAGTGAAGGGTGGGCGGGGAGAGCTGGTAAAAGGAAATCCCAGAGAAGAAATTAGGGAACAATGCACACCGTCTTAACACTGCTCTGTTCTGTTTCAGGCTCGGACAATCAAGCTTTAGGAGTCAGCAGGCTGCCAAAGCCCAGGGCTTGAGGTGAGAATCCAGCAGCACAGACTTGAGGGGTTTTTGCTTCCTTAAATAAACAATTGAACAGGCAGCATGATGCATCTCTGCAGCGTGTTGTGCCTCACAAAGACAGGATTTATTTCAGTCAGTTTCAAATGAACTGACCAAAACAAAACAAGACATTATCCAGATCAAATGGGAGGGGAAAAAAAATCTTCCCCACCACGTGGAAGCGTTCATTATTGGATGTTTAGAGGAAGTGTTTGTGTTCATGTAGATACATTTTCTCAGTTTCCCGCAATAAATTCTGTCCCACTATTTCACTATCTTCCCTTTTAAGTTTGGTTTTATTGCTTATTCCTTGTGATTTTTTCTTGTTGGTATGTTTTCCTAGTTTATCCTGTTTTTGTTATCCCATACTTGCTGTTAAATTTGTGGTTATCATGACATATGTTTAATTTTATCACTGATTTTAATTTGTTCTTTTTGTCATATGATCCCTGATGATTTTCTTCACGTGGAAAGGACAGAGGATCAACTTCTGTCATGTTGCACCTATGAAACTTTATATAAATAAAGGCAACTTGACTAAATGAAAGAATTATACAGAATGATTCTTTTTTCCTATTTAGAGGCTGCAAAAGGAAGCTGAAAACATGACAAACTGCAGAGTTTTTTAGTTTCATATTTTACCTTTGTTAATCACTTTGGAGCAGACAACCTTAGCTACACTAGAATGGCTGTAGGAACTTCATTCCTACTTATTTCAAGCGGGGGGGGGGGGGGGGCAATAACTGGAAATAATGTAACTGTACAGACATCTACAGGAAAATGGACCTTTAGCTCACTTCATCTTTGACCTCAGTGAATACCTTTCTGATGAGTTTATGGTCTCATTTGCTAGTTTCAAGTCCTACTGAGCACAACATAGGACTAATTTCATAAATTGTGGTCAAAATTACAGTCTTAAAAGACAATGAAGCAGTCACATTTGGTTCTAAAAACTGTGTTTAAAACACAATTCATGTAGAATTAATATAATGATTATTTTCTTGATTTTAGGACCTAGAATTGTGAAATATTTGTTGCATATTTTCATGCTAGAGACAACCATAAGGCAAGAGGCAGAATACACCCTGGACAATTTGCCAGCCTGTCACATGGCTAAAACAGTGAGGCAGACCATTTAAAATCACTAAATAACCTCATAACTGCATAAGTTAATGGCTGTTTTTTAGGTGCAAGTTTTCAAAATACAATGTATTTAATAATTTTTGTTGTTTTTACATATAAACCTTGTTTTGTAATATGTATTCGGTTGTCCTGCTGTGTTTTATTGTGTTTATGTTTCAGTGTTTTCCCTCCTGTTGGACAATAAAATGAATTGAACTAAGAATAATATGATTGGTTTTAAGTGTCTTTCTCTTTCTTAATTACTGTTTCAGGAACAATGTTATCGTGGAATAAATTAAAACAGGGTATTAGATCAGTCTATAACGTGACCCCCTGCTAGCACAGGATCACCGGTACTGTTATGGCCCATCAAAGAGCTATATATCTGTCAAACCCTAGTAAACATGCGTGGTCTTCATGGGAAAGTCTCTGTGTACAGGGCCTGTGGGAGAGATGGCGGAACCATTGGGATGTTTCATTTCAGCAAACAGAGCAAACAGTCAGAGGATTTCCTCAATCAGAGGCGAAAGAGTTTGCAGTGAACAACCTCGCTGACAGAAACATGGAGACCTGCACAAGCAGCTGGGCGTGCTAACAACCTCTGGGATTTACTGTGGCGTGCAACACCCTTTAACAACAGGACTAAGAGGCAGAATCAGACACACACACACACACACACACACACACACACACCATACATTCACTCACTCACATTTACACCAGCAATTAAACCTTCAGAGAATCACAACTTCGATGAATCTTACAAGTTTTTGTCACTGACTTTTATGACTGCACTATTTCCTTATAACACATAGTTTGCATGAACTTTAAGACTCCCTTGAGCTTGGTTATGACGCTTTTCTTAATCCAGCACAGGAATATTAGCACATCTGCAGCGCAGAGATATTTAAGAAATGTGGAGTAGCATGTTTTTGTATAAGCTATTTATTTCTCATGCTGGGATTATTCCCTGTCACAGATCTGAAACCGCTCGCAGCTGCACTTAATGGTGTCCAATAGGAAGTGGCCAAAAAAAAAGAAAGAAAAAAAAGAGAAAATCCTCATTTCCACCAATGTTCTGCCTTAACATCAGTAAATGTCTATGTCCCTTTGCCAGCTGCTGCTGAATGAGGTATTGTTTAATGCAGATGGTGGAATCCAAAGACCTCACGCTTCCCTTTTCCATAAAGCGAGCCTGCTATTAATAACCATATATCGACCTCCTTTGTCAACAAGAGCGACGCGTACAAATAATATGCTTCAAGGAAGACAATGGGGAGTTCCCTGTGTTAAAAACAACAGGATGAGCCAGACTCATAAGTGTGTGTGTGTGTGTGTGTGTGATTAATGTGAGACAATCTGTCTGTGGGAGAAAGATCTTACTGACAGACTTAAGATCTGTTTCATATCTAACATGTTTTGCATTCTTCCCTCTGGTCAGTGATACATTTTTCTCACGGTGCAGCTGTACTGACCAACAAGACATTAGGTCCTGCACACATCTTTTACAGTTAAGGCCACAATTGTTAGACAAAGACAATTTTTGTAATTTTGCCTCTGTGCACCACCACAGTGGATTTTAAAG